>NC_139239.1:59449136-59830243 GCF_977018435.1 Lepisma saccharinum
AAATAACACTTATTTGTACTATTCAGGTAACATTTTTTTATTAAATTTTGGACTCGCAAAGATATTTTTACAAACTTTCTAACTTATTATTTTACAACTTTATATTAATTTTTTACCAAAATAACACTATTTGTACTAATCAGCAACATTTTTTATTAAATTTTGGACTCACACAAAGACATTTTTTTTCAACGTTTAACTTATTATTTTACAACTTTATGTTAATTTTTTACCGAAATAACACTATTTATACTATTCAGGCAACATTTTTTATTAAATGTTGACTCGCGCAAAGACATATTTTTCAACTTTTAACTTGATTATTTTACAATTTTTATGTTAATTTCTTTTTACCAAAATAACACTATTTATACTATTGCAGACAACATTTTTTATATAAATCTTGGAGCTCGCAAAGATATTTTTTCAACTTTTAACTTATTATTTTACAATTTTATGTTAATTTTTTTACCAAAATAACACTATTTGTACTATTCAGGCAACATTTTTTATTAAATTTTGGATTCACAAAGACATTTTTTTCTACGTTTAACTTATTATTTTACAACTTTATGTAATTTTTAACCAAAATAACACTATTTATACTATTCAGGCAACATTTTTTCATTAAATTTTAGATTCAAAAAGACATTTTTTTCAACTTTTAACTTATTATTTTAACAATTTTATGTTAATTTTTTTTTACCAAAATAACACTATTTTATACTATTCAGGCAACATTTTTTTCATTAATTTTCGACACACAAAAGTGTGTTTTTTTCAACTTTTAACTTATTATTTTACAACTTTAGGCTTATTTTTACCCAAATAACACTATTATATACTATTCAGGAAAGATTTTTTAGTCGCATTTTTCGACACACAAAGACTTTTTTTTTTACTTCTATCTGTTTATTTCACAAGTTTAGGCTTATTATTACCAAAATAATACAATTCAATCTGTTCAGGAAAGATTTTTAGTTATATTTTCGACACACAAAGTGTGTGTTCTCAACTTTTTATCTGTTTATTTCACAAGTTGATTCTAATATTTACTCAAATAACACGATTTGAACGTGTTTTTTTTATTACATTTTGGACACACACACACACACTTTCACACACACACACACACACACACACACTCACACACACACACAGTTTTGTCAAGTTTTACCCTTTTATTTTCAAGTTTAGGCTTAATATTACTCAAATAACACAATTTAATCCAGTCAGGAAGGATTTGTTATTATATTTTGGATGCACAAAGAGATGTTTTCAACTTTTTTACTGATTTTTTGCAGGGTATGTATTAATTTTTATTTATTTTGTTTTGTATCATATATACATTTACAAATTTTTAACTTAGAGTTTAGTATTTATTTAAATCTTTTCAAAAACACTAAAGAAAAAGTACTTTTAGCTAAAATGTAACCTACAGAATAGATTATTATTATTATTATTATTATGGTTTAGTGATTTCCACTATGCCTTCTTTGTTTTGTATTTCTATATTAATTTAGGGCAGGTTACGCCTGCTACGTAGGAAAGTTTGTTTATTTTTAGAGTTTTCTGAGTATTTTGTTACTGTTGTACTAGGTAAAAGTTTTCTAAATATATCAGATAGGGCTCTGTATATTTTTGTTTTTGCTATTTTGGAGATGATGCGATGAGATCAGCACCACTCTTCATCTGCTTTTTTATTTTATGTACCCTAATATTATTTTGAGGCTTAGTGAATTCTAGAGTCTATTTATGCAGGAGAGAGGACTTGAAAATTTTGATCTCAGACAACCCACAACTATTTGTCAGAGTATTTTAAAGGATATTTTATACTTATTATGGGCCACTAGAATATCAAAGCTTGCTTAATTTTTATGTCTGTAACGCATTTATTGTATTTCTAGCTAAGGCTTACTGGATAAAGTACACGAAATGTTTAACATTTCAACTATTTGCTTTTATACGAGGGCAATTTTTTAGTGTAACGAAAATTATGATGTGTCTATGAGGTCTGAAATCCTTTTACCGAGGGGTCCACAACTGGACGCTTACCAACATTGTTTCTTTTTTTTTTTAAATATAACCATTTATCAATATATTGACAATTCACAGGACAAGACGAAGTTCACACACGACTGACTATATGAACCATAGGTCCACTTGCTAAACTTTTTTCTATGCTAGAAGAATAATTTAGCCTTATAGCCTTTTTCAAGGTATTTTTGAAGTATTACTGGTGTTTGGGTGCATCAACACTTGGGTTATTTCCATTTGGTTTATTATACGAGGCTACAATCACTATCTGAACACTGAAATCCTCAGATTGAAACTTAAAGCTTAGGCTGTAACTAGGGACTTAGTATGTATATCGACAATTTATAGGACAACACGAACCTTACAAAGGATTGTAGGTGACTAGCCAAGTTTTAGTAACATTTTCTTCACTTTAGTACAAATACCAAAGAAATAGGTATATTTTATTTATAATTTGACAAAATGTACTAGTATTTAGTTCACAAAGTTAGGTAAAAAACAGTATTTTTTAAAAATATTGTTACTGCCTTCAAATTTTATGTTATTTAGCCACTAACAACTGGTTTACACTGTTTGGCATCCTTTAAAAAGGAAAAGAAGGAATTATTTGTTTAGTATTTTTACTACTTTATATTTATTTAAGAAAACAATTCTACAGTTTAACTTAATTTTAACAAATTGTTACTAATTTATATATCAAAGTTATGTTATTTAGAGTGTATGAAGGCGTATAAAGTTAATATTTGTACTTATCACTTCAACTAACAATTATATTTTACACACAAAAGATAATGTTTACAGTTAAATTACTTGAATCAGAGAATAATATTTTACAGTAATTGATTCATTCAGCACTAGTCAGTACTTTTATGCATCAGAAAGTTTTCTTAATTTTCTATTACGCATGCTATTTTGGGCTATTCTTAAAATGTATTTCTAGGGCAAACTGGTTTAAATTTTTGCTTATAATGCAAAGTTGACAGTTTTCGCACAATGCATTGTACATTTGTTATATTCTCTACTTACAATCCAAATATTATGCTTATTTAATGTATAACTAACTAACTCTCTAGTTTTTTTAAACCCGAATGTTCATGGCTGCAGCAACACATGCCTTTCATCTGTCCCTGTCCTGAGCAAGATCAAAAAACTCCTTTCCTTCGCTACCAATTTCCTTTAGGTCCATCTCTACATTATCCCTCCATCTTTGTTTTGGTCTTCCTATTGGTCTTTTACCATCAGGTTTCCCAACAAGAATCCTGTATACTCTTCTTTCCTCTCCCATTCGTACCACATGATCTACACACCTAAGTCTTCTTGATTTAATTATTCTAATAATATCTGGACATGAATACAAATTATGTACTTCTAAATTATGTAACCTTCTCCACTCATCTCTCTCCTTATCTGTTTTAGGCCCAAATATTTTCCTAAGGATTTTATTTTCAAATACTCTCAATTTATGTTCCTTTTTCAATGTAAGGGACCAGGTTTATTTACTGTATTTAACTTTCATTTTTTTGTAATTAACAAAAATTAAAAGCTTATACTGTAGTTATTATATCTTTTTCTATCAGCTTATTTTGAAATTAATATTATTAGGTATAGTATTTGATTTATAACTATATTGCTTTTTTATCAATTTATCTAAGAGTACACGCAGACAAACACATGTGTACACACTTTTATGTAAATAGATATGCCTTTTTCAATATTTTAGTATGAAGATTGCACTTTAGCTATTTAAGCAAGGGTAGGAAAGGTAGGATTTCTGAGAATTTGTTGTAGGATTTTGTTGTCCAAGTATAGATGAGACCTGAGCTGGGAGACTGTTTTGAACCTTTTCATGATAGTTTGCATGTGAACTGTATGCAAACTGAGCACTATTGACTGTGCATGCTTCTAAGTTTTGCTGTTATTTTACATCAAGTCTCTGAGACTGTAGTCAGTTTCCCTTTTCAAGTAGTTTTTATTGATTGTGTTTGTATATGTTTTGGGGACTTAGCAGTTTTATGTTATGAGGCAGTTTGTTGTAGAATATTTTTACATGATTGTTTTGAGATATTGAGTGTCTGCTGTTTTACTTGTAATTATTTTCCTTCTTGTGTTGTGTATTTGACTATATTTTGTCCAAGTTCGTAGTATTTAGAATAATTGTTGTTGACTTGTAGATGTAGGGAGTAATAATCCTTTGCAAGATGCCCTATACTTTAGTCTGAACATTATTCTTAGTGTTCACTTTTGAAGCCTTAGTATTCTGGTAGTATTATTAATGTAGAGGTAAATTAGGCTGAAATGCAGGCATTTTTCTGATAAATTATACTCACTTAGTTGTTTCAGCAGGTAGAAGTTGCATGATGGTTTACTGCTGATGATGTTAATTTGCTCTTCTTATGTACTACGTATGATGTAGCTTACTTGAGTAATTGGAATTTTCTACTGAAAAAAGGATTGCTTGTCTATTTTATTCCTATGTTGTTGAGTTTGTCCATAAGCAAGCCATGTTTTTACTCTATCCTATGCCTTGGAAGAATCTAGATATATTGTGTTGGCAGTTTTATGTTTCTCTAAGGTTTCAGCTATGTAGTTTTAAACTGTGCTATGGGTGTGACTATTAATTTCTCTTTCTGGATGCCATGTTGGTTTCTGTGTATTCCTCTTGCTGCTTGAATTTGACTTAGGTTGTTTGCTTTTTTTTCTTAGATCTTTATTTGTTTATTTGTTCAGTATTTTTTATTTTTTTTGCATTTTAATTACTTTAATTGTACATTAACTAACATATTTTACTTTAACAACAAAAATATTTACTCTAGTATAAAAACTTCTACTAACAAAAATGTACTATTATAACTTTTAATTTTAGAAAATTGTATTTTTAAAAATTTAACTTTGAAAAATTGATTTTTAATTACTTTAATTTTACATTAACTAACAAATTTTACATTAACAACAAAATAATTTGCCCTAGTATAAAAACTTCTACTAACAAAAATATACTATTATAACTTTTAATTTTATAAAATTGTATTTTTAAAACTTTAACTTTGAAAAATTGAATTCTAACACATTTGGACTTTAACAATGTACTTTGAATTTTTATATGTAAAAGAATATTAAAAAATAAAAAATACTGAACAAATAAACAAATAAAGATCTAAGAAAAAAAAGCAAACAACCTAAGTCAAATTCAAGCAGCAAGAGGAATACACAGAAACCAACATGGCATCCAGAAAGAGAAATTAATAGTCACACCCATAGCACAGTTTAAAACTACATAGCTGAAACCTTAGAGAAACATAAAACTGCCAACACAATATATCTAGATTCTTCCAAGGCATAGGATAGAGTAAAAACATGGCTTGCTTATGGACAAACTCAACAACATAGGAATAAAATAGACAAGCAATCCTTTTTTCAGTAGAAAATTCCAATTACTCAAGTAAGCTACATCATACGTAGTACATAAGAAGAGCAAATTAACATCATCAGCAGTAAACCATCATGCAACTTCTACCTGCTGAAACAACTAAGTGAGTATAATTTATCAGAAAAATGCCTGCATTTCAGCCTAATTTACCTCTACATTAATAATACTACCAGAATACTAAGGCTTCAAAAGTGAACACTAAGAATAATGTTCAGACTAAAGTATAGGGCATCTTGCAAAGGATTATTACTCCCTACATCTACAAGTCAACAACAATTATTCTAAATACTACGAACTTGGACAAAATATAGTCAAATACACAACACAAGAAGGAAAATAATTACAAGTAAAACAGCAGACACTCAATATCTCAAAACAATCATGTAAAAATATTCTACAACAAACTGCCTCATAACATAAAACTGCTAAGTCCCCAAAACATATACAAACACAATCAATAAAAACTACTTGAAAAGGGAAACTGACTACAGTCTCAGAGACTTGATGTAAAATAACAGCAAAACTTAGAAGCATGCACAGTCAATAGTGCTCAGTTTGCATACAGTTCACATGCAAACTATCATGAAAAGGTTCAAAACAGTCTCCCAGCTCAGGTCTCATCTATACTTGGACAACAAAATCCTACAACAAATTCTCAGAAATCCTACCTTTCCTACCCTTGCTTAAATAGCTAAAGTGCAATCTTCATACTAAAATATTGAAAAAGGCATATCTATTTACATAAAAGTGTGTACACATGTGTTTGTCTGCGTGTACTCTTAGATAAATTGATAAAAAAGCAATATAGTTATAAATCAAATACTATACCTAATAATATTAATTTCAAAATAAGCTGATAGAAAAAGATATAATAACTACAGTATAAGCTTTTAATTTTTGTTAATTACAAAAAAATGAAAGTTAAATACAGTAAATAAACCTGGTCCCTTACATTGAAAAAGGAACATAAATTGAGAGTATTTGAAAATAAAATCCTTAGGAAAATATTTGGGCCTAAAACAGATAAGGAGAGAGATGAGTGGAGAAGGTTACATAATTTAGAAGTACATAATTTGTATTCATGTCCAGATATTATTAGAATAATTAAATCAAGAAGACTTAGGTGTGTAGATCATGTGGTACGAATGGGAGAGGAAAGAAGAGTATACAGGATTCTTGTTGGGAAACCTGATGGTAAAAGACCAATAGGAAGACCAAAACAAAGATGGAGGGATAATGTAGAGATGGACCTAAAGGAAATTGGTAGCGAAGGAAAGGAGTTTTTTGATCTTGCTCAGGACAGGGACAGATGAAAGGCATGTGTTGCTGCAGCCATGAACATTCGGGTTTAAAAAAACTAGAGAGTTAGTTAGTTATACATTAAATAAGCATAATATTTGGATTGTAAGTAGAGAATATAACAAATGTACAATGCATTGTGCGAAAACTGTCAACTTTGCATTATAAGCAAAAATTTAAACCAGTTTGCCCTAGAAATACATTTTAAGAATAGCCCAAAATAGCATGCGTAATAGAAAATTAAGAAAACTTTCTGATGCATAAAAGTACTGACTAGTGCTGAATGAATCAATTACTGTAAAATATTATTCTCTGATTCAAGTAATTTAACTGTAAACATTATCTTTTGTGTGTAAAATATAATTGTTAGTTGAAGTGATAAGTACAAATATTAACTTTATACGCCTTCATACACTCTAAATAACATAACTTTGATATATAAATTAGTAACAATTTGTTAAAATTAAGTTAAACTGTAGAATTGTTTTCTTAAATAAATATAAAGTAGTAAAAATACTAAACAAATAATTCCTTCTTTTCCTTTTTAAAGGATGCCAAACAGTGTAAACCAGTTGTTAGTGGCTAAATAACATAAAATTTGAAGGCAGTAACAATATTTGTAAAAAATACTGTTTTTTACCTAACTTTGTGAACTAAATACTAGTACATTTTGTCAAATTATAAATAAAATATACCTATTTCTTTGGTATTTGTACTAAAGTGAAGAAAATGTTACTAAAACTTGGCTAGTCACCTACAATCCTTTGTAAGGTTCGTGTTGTCCTATAAATTGTCGATATACATACTAAGTCCCTAGTTACAGCCTAAGCTTTAAGTTTCAATCTGAGGATTTCAGTGTTCAGATAGTGATTGTAGCCTCGTATAATAAACCAAATGGAAATAACCCAAGTGTTGATGCACCCAAACACCAGTAATACTTCAAAAATACCTTGAAAAAGGCTATAAGGCTAAATTATTCTTCTAGCATAGAAAAAAGTTTAGCAAGTGGACCTATGGTTCATATAGTCAGTCGTGTGTGAACTTCGTCTTGTCCTGTGAATTGTCAATATATTGATAAATGGTTATATTTAAAAAAAAAAAAAGAAACAATGTTGGTAAGCGTCCAGTTGTGGACCCCTCGGTAAAAGGATTTCAGACCTCATAGACACATCATAATTTTCGTTACACTAAAAAATTGCCCTCGTATAAAAGCAAATAGTTGAAATGTTAAACATTTCGTGTACTTTATCCAGTAAGCCTTAGCTAGAAATACAATAAATGCGTTACAGACATAAAAATTAAGCAAGCTTTGATATTCTAGTGGCCCATAATAAGTATAAAATATCCTTTAAAATACTCTGACAAATAGTTGTGGGTTGTCTGAGATCAAAATTTTCAAGTCCTCTCTCCTGCATAAATAGACTCTAGAATTCACTAAGCCTCAAAATAATATTAGGGTACATAAAATAAAAAAGCAGATGAAGAGTGGTGCTGATCTCATCGCATCATCTCCAAAATAGCAAAAACAAAAATATACAGAGCCCTATCTGATATATTTAGAAAACTTTTACCTAGTACAACAGTAACAAAATACTCAGAAAACTCTAAAATAAACAAACTTTCCTACGTAGCAGGCGTAACCTGCCCTAAATTAATATAGAAATACAAAACAAAGAAGGCATAGTGGAAATCACTAAACCATAATAATAATAATAATAATAATCTATTCTGTAGGTTACATTTTAGCTAAAAGTACTTTTTCTTTAGTGTTTTTGAAAAGATTTAAATAAATACTAAACTCTAAGTTAAAAATTTGTAAATGTATATATGATACAAAACAAAATAAATAAAAATTAATACATACCCTGCAAAAAATCAGTAAAAAAGTTGAAAACATCTCTTTGTGCATCCAAAATATAATAACAAATCCTTCCTGACTGGATTAAATTGTGTTATTTGAGTAATATTAAGCCTAAACTTGAAAATAAAAGGGTAAAACTTGACAAAACTGTGTGTGTGTGTGAGTGTGTGTGTGTGTGTGTGTGTGAAAGTGTGTGTGTGTGTCCAAAATGTAATAAAAAACACGTTCAAATCGTGTTATTTGAGTAAATATTAGAATCAACTTGTGAAATAAACAGATAAAAGTTGAGAACACACACTTTGTGTGTCGAAAATATAACTAAAAATCTTTCCTGAACAGATTGAATTGTATTATTTTGGTAATAATAAGCCTAAACTTGTGAAATAAACAGATAGAAGTAAAAAAAAAAGTCTTTGTGTGTCGAAAATGCGACTAAAAATCTTTCCTGAATAGTATAAATAGTGTTATTTTGGTAAAAATAAGCCTAAAGTTGTAAAATAATAAGTTAAAAGTTGAAAAAACACACTTTGTGTGTCGAAAATTAATGAAAAAAATGTTGCCTGAATAGTATAAATAGTGTTATTTTGGTAAAAAAATTAACATAAAATTGTAAAATAATAAGTTAAAAGTTGAAAAAAATGTCTTTTTGAATCTAAAATTTAATGAAAAAATGTTGCCTGAATAGTATAAATAGTGTTATTTTGGTAAAAATTAACATAAAGTTGTAAAATAATAAGTTAAACGTAGAAAAAATGTCTTTGTGAATCCAAAATTTAATAAAAAATGTTGCCTGAATAGTACAAATAGTGTTATTTTGGTAAAAAAATTAACATAAAATTGTAAAATAATAAGTTAAAAGTTGAAAAAATATCTTTGCGAGTCCAAGATTTAATAAAAAATGTTGTCTGAATAGTATAAATAGTGTTATTTTGGTAAAAGAAATTAACATAAAATTGTAAAATAATAAGTTAAAAGTTGAAAAAATGTCTTTGCGAGTCCAACATTTAATAAAAAATGTTGCCTGAATAGTATAAATAGTGTTATTTTGGTAAAAATTAACATAAAGTTGTAAAATAATAAGTTAAACGTTGAAAAAAATGTCTTTGTGAGTCCAAAATTTAATAAAAAATGTTGCTGATTAGTACAAATAGTGTTATTTTGGTAAAAAATTAATATAAAGTTGTAAAATAATAAGTTAGAAAGTTGTAAAAATATCTTTGCGAGTCCAAAATTTAATAAAAAAATGTTACCTGAATAGTACAAATAGTGTTATTTTTGTAAAAATAAGGATAAGCTGTGAAAATGTTTGACATAAAGTCAAAGTTTGGTAAAAAATAAACTCAAAATTAAGTTAAATAGCACACAGTAACATACATTTACTACCTAAATCAATAATCAAAGGGTCCTAGGTTCGTTACCCCGTGATAAAAGCAAATGGTGAAAACTGTAGGCCCCGTCCCTAATAGCTCTCCCTTCTTCATAGTACAGATAAAAAAAACCTGCGCTAAAGCGTCCTGTGCCTTGGAGGCAAACCTGAGCGGAATATTAATTGGCGGCGGAAACCGCATAGCTTCAGAGATTTGACCTTTGCTGCGCATTCTCAGACATTCTTTGTTGTCTGGTTGAATCCCTCCCCTGCCCTACAGTATTGCATAGCTTTCCCCTGTTCTTGCGTACTGGTTAACCTTGAAAAAACCGGTTCTGAAAATCTACCGACGCGTTCTCTGATTGGTCAATCGGGTTCCTTCTTTGTTCTGACGTTCTGACGTCATTTGACCTTGAACGCACACTCCCCAAAATTCCTTTCTCCTCTACCTGCGCGGAATATTAATTCATTCTCTCTGTCTGGCATCACCGCCGAGTCGAAATTCTGAGACAGTATTCTGTCTAGCGTCTGAGATCATCGTGTTTCATACCATAATAACATACATTATTACATAGTACTAATTAATAATATTACATATCGCGGGTTCGAATACCGGGACCGTCTTCTTTCGTACCATTAACACCTTTCATAGCGGTTCATAGCGGTTCATAAACCATAAACTCTTATTTTCAATATTATAAACATTAATTATTATAGTTTCATACATTACATACTTTGCAGTAATGAATATAAAAACATATGAATAGCATTTAGTACCTCTAATTACCTTCTATATACATATTTTTCATAAAATAAATAATTATATATTCATAAAAAGTTATAAACATGCAAATACATAAATCTAAAGTACTCTAAGTACTTGCAAATAAATTCTAAGTACATGCGAATTAATTAAAACCTGTGCAAATTAGTTATAAGTACGTGCAAATAAAAGACCACCCACGAAGAAAACATCCACTGGCGCGGATCAATACTACTAAGGTATTGTTTTATCATTATATGGTCTCTTTATTGTGCCATCATTCTTTAATTGTATTATAGTTATTGTATTGTTATGATCATTACTTTTAGTTCCTTCTGATTGATTCATTATATCCGTGACAAGGGTTTGTTGTAAGAACGGCCCCTATAGACCCATTCTATTCTATTCACTATGACCGGGAATGTACGAAATCCTACTTCCACATCAATTATGCACATATAGTGCATACTAGAGTACTGCATGGGACTACTTTCGCTCTCTCGTATTCGTTCGAGTCTCCCACCCTCCAGAGTGCTACGCTCGAGTGTATACAGTGGAATATCATTTTAATATGACAATGACCGTAGACGCATGTACAATATCTACCTTGGTACTTTCAGCCCACAATCATTTCATTTTCATATATCACTTGTTGTAAGGAAGTCTTAACTACATTTTAACACAGCGATGATGGATATGTTTACCCAGTAGCGGATCTACAAATCTTGCCCCCCCCACCAGAAAGATATTATCAAAGGTCCCCTCTACCTACCTACCTTCATACACCTTCATACACACACATTATATATATATATATGAGCCGCGGTAGCTCAGTCGTTAGGGCGTCTGACTACCATGCGAGAGACCCGGATTCGATCCCCGGCGGGGGAAAACCGGATTTTTTTTCCACCTGTTCAAGCGGCTCCGGCGCCCACCCAGCGTCGTATAAAGTGGGTACCTGGAGGAAACTCTGGGGGGGGTAAGGTGGTGTACATGTTGTAACGTCTTGTAAACCCCCTCCCCCATTTGCCTTCAGTTAACATTGTACATGTAACTACGTGCCTCCTTCACCATTTGACTCGAGTTTCGATTGTGCATGTCGGTCCGTGTCCTCCTGGTAGCAATCTCACGGGGCGCGATGATATTCGATTTTGTATACGGACGCTTGCCATCTCTTGGGGGGGGGGGGGGTCTACGTATTTGTAGACGCTGCTAGGATATCTGCGAAGCATGCTACAGTGTAAGAACATTTTTCCACCTCCCTCCCACTGTTGTCTAGGATTACTGCTGTAGGAGTTGGAGTCCTGTGCAATGCTGGTCATGTTCCACATTTGATTTCACGCCATTGTCAATTGGAGCTACGTAGAGACCCAGGATTTGCTGTATTATTGTTGTTATGATAATACCTTTCAAGCGACATATTCTTCGACCTCCCCCCTGCTATTTGAAAAAAAAACTCCAGCTTACTCCCTTGTGGGGGTCCCGGTTAGGGAATGGTTGGCCTCAAAACGTTTCCCCCAGAACATCATGGAATACTACGTGTTTCGCCATTTCTTCCTATTTACAGCCGTTCTCACAATACCCAGGGTGGGGTAAGACTTTATGGACATCCTGTATATATATATATATATATATATATATATATATATAATAATAATAAAGTAATGAATGTGTGTGTAATTCTTGATTTCATGTCGACAAAGTCAAGGGCCTACAGGGTGATTCAAAAGTCCTTTAACACCCCCTATAAAAAGTAAAGGAGTTATGATGGGTACAATTGGTCATGATAGAAACAGGTTAGGCTTAGGGGGAACCAAGTTGGTGTATTCGAAGCTGAACACATATTGGTAGCCGTTATATTGAATTCAACTCGACATTTTTAAATGGGAAGGGCGTGGACGTGATGACACTGTTTTCTCACACCTGGAAAATGATAAATTTGTTACAATCGTGCAGTTAACTTTTATCTGATTAAAGACAGGTTGAAGAAACCTTCACCACTGTGTTTCTCGTGAAATTGGAGCCTGATTTGATTCTTGTCTGACTGCCACGCGGGTGGATGATCTGAGGTCGGAATTTTCCCGGCTTTGTACCCGCATAAAGTGGCTCCAGGGCCCACCCAGCCTCAAAAAATGGTACGGGGGGGGGGGTAAAAGCTGCTAGAACGTGGTGCTGCTGACATCATCTCCAAGATGGCCGACATAAATTAATATGTGGGGCCCTACGCCCCCGCCCATTCCGTAAATGTGCCTTCATGGCACGGTGCTATAACTATATGCACAGGGAACTTTAACTTTACCTGTATATATTGTATTCTTCTCTATACCCCTGAGTAACTACGTTTATTTTTTACATACGCGAACCCTCTACTATGTCAATGGCGCCCTAAAAGCTTGCTTGTCTCCGGGCCTCACTGCACTGCAGGGTTTTGCAGCTTGTAGATCCGGCACTTTACCTAAGTTTCAATTTCACTGCGTGTTTTACTTCGATCCATATTTGCGGGCCCACTACCACAGACAACTTACGGTTATACGTGTACAGTGGGATGCACAAGTAATTCTAGACAAATTGCTCATGACTATTTTCATGCTTTTTTTCTCTTGTGTCCTGTGTTTTTAAGGAAAGGATTTTCTGTATACTGGTGAGGAAGTTGTCAGTAGCTTGTTTGAGTTTGTTTCAATTCTTGAAGCTATCATTCCGTGAAACAAGGAGAACACGGTGATGGACAATTTGTTTGGTAATACTTGTGGATCTCACTCTAGTATTTCGAGCATATATCGCTTGTTCTGATTGTTTGAACGTTATTCGCCGTACGCTATCTAGCATCATCCGTACGAACTATTTGGCGTTAGAGCAAAATTCTATCAGCACTAGTAGTGCAAGTTGGCGGTTTCACCAACCTCTTGTGAGGAGCTGAAGTGAGGAGCTCGCCTTAATGGATTTCTCTCGTAAGGCATGAGCTCTATTGGATGGCGCAGTGTTGCTAGCTCCTTACTCGAAAAAATCACTAAGGTTTTTGGGGTAATCTAACCTAAAACAAGGAGCTGGCAACTTTTTTCTCGCAGTGTTGCCAACTCCTCACTCGAAAAAATCACCAAGGTTTTTGGGGTAACCTAACCTAAAGCAAGGAGCTGGCAACTTTTTTCTTGCAGTGTTGCGAACACTACACCCGAAAGTAAAGCTCGGTGGGGCTTGCTTTAATGGTTTGCTCTTGTAAGGCATAACCCCCCCCCCTATTTTCGGACACAGTATTACCAACATCCTACTCGAAAAAATCACTATGGTTTTTGGTCTAACCTAGCCTAAAGCAAGGAGCTGGCAACCTTGCTTGAGGCTTGATTTACAGTGCATAAAGCAAGGTTGCCAACCTACTGGTACTTTTGCCATGCCTTTTACAAAAAAAGAGAGAGAAGAGAGAGAGGGAAGAGTTAAACAGCCGACAGCCTACCTACAGCTTTTTTTTGTCTAACCTAACCTAAAGCAAGGGGCTGGCAACCTTACTTAAGGCATGCCTTACAGTGCATAAAGCAATTTTTGCCAACCTACATATACTAAACAAGGAAAGCGGGCACTGCCGTAAAAGAGGGAGATGGATGGATGGGAACACTACACGGGTTCAACGTCATCAAATAAAAATCGCCTTAATGGTTTTCTTGTAAGGCATGATCTCTATTTTCTCGCAGTGCTGCCAACTCCTACCTACACTTTTTTTTAGTTGGCAAGGGCTAGAGAGAGAGAAAAACTTATAGCTGGGAACGGTAATGAGCGAATGTGCCATATCGTAATTTTCCAACTCCCGGGGGCCAACGTTTGTATATCGCGACCTTTGTAAACCTTTCTCTCGGGGGAACGATGTGCCACACGCACACGCACACGCACGCGCGCGCGCGCATATGTATTGTAACACAAACAAACAAACAAAATAATAATTGTTGTTTTTAGGATGCCTGGCCCCTATAACCTCGCCAGGGTGCGTGGTGCCCAACCAAAAATGTAAAAGTTTTCTAATGGCTGCGGTTATAGATTACCGCACCTCTGTAGAGTTTCACGTGTTTTTTTTTTTCCCCAAACTTCCATGAAACCCTACAGAGGACCTAAGTAATGCATGCAACGTGTACTAACGACTCTAGTGTTATTTGATGTTGTGATATTTTTGGATATAGAGTTTTATTGTGAGATAGATAAAAATAATTATGTTTATTATAATATTTTCTTGATGAAGATGGAGAATGTATGTGTGTGTTACAAATAAAGTTGCATGCTTTTTTCTAGTGTGTGTGTATGTGTTTTTGATGTTTCGACAGCATCTGAAACGATAAAAAGAAATTTTATTGTTAATTTTCACGTGTAAAAACAACAACAAATTTTTTTGTGCAAATTTTCTGATTGTCTCGTGCTATAGTGCAAAAAGATATTGTAACTGATAACTAATGAAATTGACATTTGTAACTGATCTGAACTAGTGAAATTCGTATTGTGCTATTGTAACTGATTGTGCTAGTACAAAAAATTACTTATTGTGCAAGAAAAGATGTTAAAAACTTGTTAAAACTGCTCTGTGACCCCCTCGTTCTTCACGTCGTAGGCGAAGGACTTCTCTGCAATCAGGATGACACTGCATAGGGTATCCTCGGGCAAGGCATCGTGGAACTCGCAGACGACCTTGATGTTGGTTCGATCGTTGACCACAACCTTCTTTCTCTTAGATGTGTTGATGACGGTCATGGGTCTCCGTGCTTTGAACTCGCTGGGCGTGTAGTACATGTCCACGCTTCCCTCGGTCACGCGTTTGTAAGCCGAGAACGCTTCGTAAAGTTTGAGGTAATCGTCTTTGGTCACGTCGAGGTTGTAATTCTCGCGCGGGAACACTTCGTTGCGTCCATTCTTCAGATAAACGTTCTTGATCTTGCAGTCGTCGAACTTGCTGGAATTTTTTTCCTGATCGTTATCGCGTCCGGTCTGAAAGAGCACTACGACGAAATCTGGCATGTCGAACTGTATGTTGTTGAACTGCGTCGTCACGTCGAATTCCATGTGACTTCCCGACGCCATCTTCTGCACGCACTGGTAACCGTGAAAATGAATCGGCACCTGCGGACTTTTCAAGATCTCCGCTTTGTACTTGAGGGCGTAGTTCGTTTCGTATTCCACCACCGGCATTCTCAATTCCATGCTCCGGATGACGCACTTGGCTGCTTCGGGTAGAGTGTTGGCTATCGGCGTGGTGGCGTCCGGACCCAAAGTAGCGTATCGCATCAGTGCGTTGTTGTCGTTGGCCGCTCTTCGAAACGTAACGCGCAGTCCTCCCTTCCACATGATCTCCTTGTAGTCCGAGAAGAAACCAGGCAGCAGACGCATGGGAAAGAGCACCGTGTGACTTCTCGTCGATATTTTGGTCCCGGCTTCGAATCCCCCGGCCTGGTAGTATGCTGCGTCCGTTTTGGATAATTTCAACGTTCCCACTGCCGTCGACGTGATGCCTGGATAATCTATTCTGTCGATGACGGTGTTGTGTTTCCTCACCTCCACCTGCGAGAACAGGTGAGGCACGAAGTTGTCCACGAGTATCAAGTTTGCTGCTGCGGGGAACGCGTCTCCGCTTTCCTTCTTCACCACGTCGAATTGAAGGTAGAGGTCCGCTCTGTGAGGATGAATGAACCCGTCGCCTACGTCCACGTCGTATTCGATCTCCCTGTTCGCTTCGTTCAGATTGGCGAACGTGCGACGGTTGGGAGGGAAAGATTGCAATTCGTAACTTTCGATTTGCTCCATTTTACATGTATGGTTATTTATTATACGTTGATCTCCACGATGGCCGTCGTAGTGGCACCTGCGAAATCCACCACGTCTCCTTTCTCGTTCGTCACCACCAACTCTATGTCGTCTATGCGGTTGCGACATACTGGAAAATAGATCGGCGAAGAGGGCGTGTAGATGATCGGTTCCATGAACTCGGAACTTGGTTTGAAAGTGGCTATGATTCCCGTCTGCTTGTGACTTCCTAACAACAATCCGTCCGAAGATTTCGTGATCATGCCTTCCGCCACGTTGCAGTGTACGTTCAGAGTCTCTATGGCCAAGAATTTGGGAATGTTGGTTGCTACGTGCTTGATGCCAGCTTCGAGTTTGGTGTTGTTCTCGAAACCTAAAAGTTCTCCCATGGTGCCCAGGTCCACGGTCTCCGTCGCGGATAGGATTTCCACTCTGTGCGTGACCGAATTTTGAGAAAGGTATGTACCTTTGGGTAATTGAGCTTGCAAAGTGGAAAGATTGTATTGGCCTGGCGTGACGACGATGTGTTCGCTTCCGACGCTAATTTTGTTGTTGTGATGCGTAACATTAGGTATGAGGTACATGCTGTAGAATGCACGCAGAGCCATGGATTTAGGATAGACGATGTCGTCGTGCAGCGTGAGTTTCAAGATTGAAGATTCGCTCGTGAGATGGAACACGCCCATCCTAGTGATGCTGTTTGAGGTTCCACAATGCTTTCTGGAAATCCTCGATCGTAGGGTTATTTATTTTAGAGAGAAACGCGAGCACGGAGAGGCAGAGATGACCGCAGTTCACGTCTCCGAAATCTTGAATGCGTTCGTCGTTGTAGTATATGGAGGTTTTGTTCGTTTTCAGATAATGAATTAAATTTGTAGGTGGAACACCTCCGAAAGAATCGAAAACGAATGCTTTATCATCGTTTTTGTGGTAACATATCCAATGCGTGCCTGGATTTTCTTGACCGTCCAAGTTGACTACTCCGCATTCTCTTCTTTTGACGCTTGAAGGTAACGAGTCGGACATGAAAACTCCTCTGAAGTGTTTGATTTGTAACGGTTCGATCAGAGATTCAATGTCTCGGTTGGTGAGTGCTTCTGTTTCTTTTTTTTAAACTTTTTCATCACGCCCTTCCCTTTCTTCTCCATGGCCAGGTTGTGACGTTTCTGTTCTTCCAACTCGGCCTTGTTCTTCTTCGAGTCGATGACTGTTTTCGCGATGGCGGCACTTCCGCCGGCCAAACTTCCAACGGCCCCCAATGCCGCCAGGATGGCCGGGATGCTGAATATGAAACCTCCGATCTTTTGCTGTTTCCGCGGACGCTGCAATCTTTTCAATTGAGGTGTGCTGAGCAGCAATTTCATTCCGTGTCCTTTCGACAAGCAAGAACGTTTCTTCTCGCGTTGTTTCTTGGTGAGTAACCCATCGAGAGCACCTAGATTTTTTAGATTCGAATATGGTATCTGGTACACGACACCCTTGGGCTTCATGTTGATGCTCTATGTGTTATTTTCACGGTATGTTATTTATATATATATTCTGAGATTTTTTCTTGTGTAGTTTTTTTACGGTATGTTATTTATATATTTTCAAGGCCTCGCAGTCGTTACACAAATTCTATTACGTGCTTTGTTTTCTTGCCAAGAAGTTCCTTTGTCCCCTTGTACACAATTCGAGTTTTGTTCTCGATTAAAATAGATAGCTTCTCGTCGGATAACATGTTAGCGTATCGATCTGGTAAAAATAGACTGTATTGTGCGTTGAGCAACAGGCGTACCTTGGGACCATACTGGGTAGAAACGATTGAACCGGAAGTTATCGTGTAAGGTTTGTCGACTTCCAATTCCTGAATTTTTACATACTCGACTGACAAATTTAGCATTTGTTTTAATGCTTGGAGATCACTTATTTTTTCAGTCGTCATATCAAAAAAAATTTCAAAGTGTTAGAGAGAAATTTAATTGTTTTTTCACGATGTGTGTTATTTATATATACCGAAGATTATTTAATTATATATCAAGTTTTTTTTTTTTGACACGTATATATATTATTATTTTTAACAGAGGAAGAAAGTCCGTGCTTCGGAAAACGCGATGATGCGCGTAATGATATCTTCCGTCTCCTGCATAGACTTGTACCAATCTACTGTGTACCGTCTTCTTCCCTGCCTTGCCTCGTGCAATTCATCGAACCTATCGTTTAATTTCTCCCCTGCGGCCAAAAGCAGAATGTTGAGATCACCGCACCTCAGGCCACTGATCTCCCGAAGACGGTCCTTGAGAACTATTTCACACGGAATTCGAAATTCCCGCGTCGTTCTTGCTATGATTACAAGTTTTCCTACATCTCCGTTTACTACTTTTTTGAATATTTTAGATAGTAATTCGTGCGGCAAATCAGTTATGCGAGACATGTTGTTATTATTATTATTTTTTACTCTATGTTATTTATATACCCCACCCCAATTTTTGTTTCGTGTTCATGGCGATGGTGGTGCCTAGTGCGGCGACCCGTTCACCCAGCGATGCGTCTCTGCTCACAAACCTTTCGAAAGCTGCGTGCTCTAACTTTCTGTCTGCTTCGTGACGTGCATCCAGATCCGTCTGCGTGGTGTTGTAGGCGATGTCGTGATCTTTGCATGCCGCATCCAACGGATTCACACCCTTGTCTCCTCTCTCCAATCTTTTCTCGAGTTTGGTACCCGGTCCGCAGTACTGGTAGCCAGGTAAATGCATCTCGAAAGGTAACTTGTTGATGATGTCGTTCACGAGTCCCTTTCCTTCGGCCACGTTCCAAAATTTCGGAGGCAGCGTGTTGATGATTTTGATCAGGTAACCTATGCCCTTGTCGTCGTTCACGATAAAGTTGGAAAGTTTCGTGCTGATCATGTCCACGATGCCAACCATCTCGTTGTAGAAATTACGGTTGCCTGCATTCTCTTCGCCGGCTATCACCAACAATCGGTCCACGAGCTTCCTCACATCGTCCACCCAAACGAATTCTTTGGGTAACGTGTTGTAGCGTTTGACGCCGCTGCCCGTTTTGACCTGGTTCCAAATCGGTTTGATGAGATTCCTGTACTTCTCGCCGCTGCTCGATTTCACCCTATTCTGCGAGGCGTCGTTGTTCTGGTACAAGGCATCCGTCATGATCAGAATTTCCTTGTAACTTTGGTAATCTTCGTCGGTGTAATCTTTCGGCTGCTTTTTGGCGACGAGTTCCCACAGTCCCACCGTACCCGGATACCTGTTCCAACTATCCTTGTCGCCTAAATTGACTTTAATGTCGTTGCCTTCGAAGGTCACCTTCGATTTCCCAATCTTCCACACCACACCGCCGCCTTCGCTGGTTTCCATGCTGGGATACAATCCGAACACCTCATCCTTGTCGAATTTCCCCGTGCTCAGGTAGTCTCGTGCCAAAGGTCCCAACTCGATTTTATCCGAAGACGACGTGCTACCAATGGCTCGACGTCGTGCAGGTGCATCCTTCAGTTCGAACGGCGTCGAAGGAATGCTCGAAATGGGCGTGGGTACGGCGTAACTTTTAGCTGCGAGCGGTACGAGTTCATTAATCAAATTTTTATTTTGTTCCGTGACACTTTTAATTTCTTTACCTAGACTGCTGATGGCATCGATCACAGGTTGATCCTGACGTTTCTTCTCTTCGTAGAATCCGCGATTCTCGGATTTCCAACCTTTGAAGCGTTTCGCGAGGTAATCGCGAAGCTTGAGATTTTCGTCTTCGATTTTTCGTTTCGTCATGACGTTATTTATATACGTCGTTTCTCACAACGTTGCAACGTTTAGAAAGTCGTTGATTTTGTTTCTGTATTTTCCGTCGTTGGGTTTCCTCGTCATGTCGATCGTCGCGAATCCGAAATCGTCACCGTTCCAGCAAGTAGAGCAGCAGCGTTCCGAAAATTGATTGTAGTTCATGTCTCCGCCTACGTAGTCATCGTACGCGTGCTTGAGGTTGGTGTGATCTTGACGAAACAAACATATGAAATTAGCGTTGTCGCGCACTAACTGTTTTGGAATTTTGGAAAACGTTTGAGCTAGGTAAAAACAATCCATTCCTTTGTGACGACCTTGCGTGAAAAAGTTGCGAATTTCATTTTGATTTTCCAGGATGGCGTCGTCGAACACAACAACTGAATTTTCACGACAATCGTCGAGTGGTTTTATTTCCGAAGCGAACGTTGCAATGTCCAGACCATCGTACAGTTTCATCAGTTGCTGGTATTTAGATTGCTCCAAACTTTTCGAGAACACGTACAGGTGCCTGTTCTTCCAATCTAACCAATTCGGTGCGAGGAGAAAATTGTCCACGAGCAGTGTCGTTTTCCCACACCCCGAAGGACCTACGATCAGACAGCGGATGCTGTCGGGAAGCAACTCACCGTTCTTTTTCTTCGTTTGACTTTCCGGATCCGGTAGACGCTTCACCACGTTCCACGTACTCACAAGATCACTTCGTTCGCGTCCATCCAACTCTTTTCCGGAAGTCCCAGCCATTTGACAAACAGTTTGTCACCTGTCCTACGCAATACTTTCTCGATGAGGTACGTGTCGGGGTGTTTCGTTTTAGAGAGTTCCTCTTCGTAAAATCTTCCTTTCAAAATCTCGCCGCTACTATCTTTTATTATATACGTGTGTCGGTTTCCGGGTAGAACTCGAACCACGGTAAAAAGTTCCGTGCTCCAATTTTTTGTGAATCCCTTCTCGAAGGTGCGTTTGAATTTGCTAATCCTCACCCGGTCTCCAATTTTGTATTTAGCTTTTTTTGTCGTGGGTGTGTACTTTGGACAGTAAACTGTAGAAATTAAACGCTGCTCGTCGGACTTGGTAACGTCGGCTGGCTTCATGCCTATCGTTCTGTGTACCGTGTGATTATAGGTGTCGACGAGTTCCGGCAGGATGTCGACCCATTTGTAATTTCCCCGAAGCGTGAATCGTTTCCACATGTGTGTTTTCAAGGTTCGATTGAATCTTTCCACGATGCTGGCTTTGATGTGACTGAAGCTCGAATAATGTCGAATCTTGTGTTTTTGAATAAACTTTTGGAATACAGCGTTGTAAAATTCCTTACCGTTGTCCGTTTGCAGAAACCGTGGTCGTCTGCCACCGCTTTCGCGAAAAATTAATTTGAATGCTTCCGTGACGCACGTTCCCGTTTTCGCCTTCAAAGGTAGAGGCCATGCGAATTTCGAAAACGTGTCTATGACGGTGAGAAGGTACTTGTTGCCCTTGTTCAATTTATGAACGTTTTTCAAATTGCCGCTGCTCATCTCCACGAGGTCGCTTTGCCAGAGGTCGTCGATGCCCTTGGTTACCACAGCCAAACGTTCGTAGTTGCGGCGTGCAGGTTTATGCAATTCTTCGACGATGGCTTGCCTAGACATTTTTTTTAGAGATTACGTTTCAAGAGAAGCACAAGCGTGATGGGATTCAAAGAAGGTGGCACCTCGCTCGTGTTTTGAACGATCAGCTTATCGCCGGCACTCACGTCGAAAACGGTGAGATCTTCGTCTTCGTGTATTTCATATATGTTGCGCGTTTCGTTCCAACGTGCCAGAGGAATGTTTCCTGCTTTCTGGACACCACGATTCGATATCAAAGTCATGGTGGGAACGCTAGCTTTTCTGCCGTGAGACCAGTACGAAAATTCGTTTATCTGAATTGTGCCATCGAGGAGAAACTTGTAGTACGGATGATAAGGATGCAACATGTACAGTTTGTTACCTTCGACGAACGTGGAGATTCTCTGTTGATTGGGTACGCTGTTGATTTCGATGGCTTGCAGAGAATGCAGTTTAGCGAATTTAGTGTCGACGCCGAGCAGATTACTGTGAACTTGTCCGAGTTTATTTTCGATGGGCAGCAAATGCTCGATTATGGTATCCGCTACGGCAGAAAACGACGGTTTGATTTTCACTTCCACGTTCAACTGCTTGTAGTTTTCGTTGAGTTCTTGCAACTTGGCACCGAAAGAGGTCAGCGTCGATTCCTGCGTGGATTCCAGCACTCCGACTTGATCTCTGATGTTGACGACGATGTTCTGAAGGTTCTCGACTTGATTTAATTTCGAGCTCTTCTCGGTAAGATCGTTCACGATGCTTCGCATCTCTGTAAACTGCGTGTGAAGGTCGGCGACGCTCTGCGAAGTGGGCAGCGTCGACACCAGCGAACTGATTTCGTCCCGAATCTCTTCCACGTTCGCCGTTTCCGTTTCCAGTCGTTTCAGCATTCGAGATATGTTTCTTTTCAAAGCGTGCAATTCTTTGGAGGTGGGGAGATTGGCCACTTTACTCTCGAGATCGCTCAATGAACTTTTGATGTCGCTCGATTCGGATAGTGCCGTCACCGCCGTTTTCAATTTTTCCAAATCTTCGCTCGAAGGCACGCTCGTCCGTAACGATTCCAAGTCACCCTGTATGTTGTCGAGTACGTGATGAAAATGAGCGAGATTCGTTTCGACGTTCAAATTTTCTAAATATTCGATCTTCTGCTGAACCGTGCTCAACGTGTCTTGAATGCTCGTCAACGCTCTCGCTTCAGCGTGAATATTTTTAATTTCTTCGTTGATCAATTCCAAGGACGCCTGAAGCGTAGCGATGGTGGTTTGAATGTGTTCGAAATCTTGATAGGCCTCCAATTGAATTTTTATGTTCGCGACGCTTTTACCGATGACCTGCAGTTCGTCCGACGATGGTAGGTTCGTCATTGTATCTTCCAAAGTCTGCAACTTGGATTTAATTTCTTCCAACGTGCTGGTGAATTCTTCTTGTAATTTGGAAACGACGACATGCAAGCGTTCTGCGTCTATATCGCTCACGACGGTTTGAAGTTCAGAGAAATTCTTTTCTATTGCGGAAGTTCGTTCTTCGATTTCGAGTTTCAATTTTTCCAAATCTTCATTTTTCGATTGAAATTGCTGTAATTTGGCCAAATCATTTTGAAGCGAATCCACGCTCAACTGTATATTTTGAACGCTGTCGTAAGAAGGTACGTCGACATAATTTTTTATCAGCGTTTTCAGTTCGGAATCGATTTTCAGAATGGGGTCGAGACATTGCGAGTAGTGGGTTTTGTACTACGGACAGCGCCGGAAAGTACGAGCCCCCCTCAAGCAGCTTTGTTACACTTAAAACAGGCTCAACATGTCCATATGAGCTTTTTGAGCAAGTGTGGAGCTCTTGCATAATCCAAGATTTTTGTAAAAATGCCCTCTTCAGAAAGTACGAGCTCCCCTCAGAAAGTACGAGCTCCCCTGAGAAAAAAAGAGCTCCCCTGTACTACGGACAGCGCCGGAAAGTACGAGCCCCCCCCCCCTCAAGCAGCTTTGCTACACTTATAACAGGCTCAACATGTCCATATGAGCTTTTTGAGCAAGTGTGAAGCTCTTATAATCCAAGATTTTTGTAAAAATGCCCTCTTCAGAAAGTACGAGCTCTTCAGATTGATTTGCACAAAGTTGCATCAGCCGGATTTTTTGTTCATAAATTTGTCAATTTTTGGCTACACCAGAAATTAAGCTTATCTGTCAAAATCCCAGGAATTTTGAATTGATATCTATTGGGTTCTGAGACCGAGTGGAGTGTGGTGCATTGCCTTGTAATCAAAAGGTTCGGGTTTGAGTCCTCATAAAATCTGATGGCAAAATGTTAATATTGTTGTTTTGTAAACAGGGGGCTTTGGGTTCGAGTCTTGAGAGATGTGGTATTCCATACGTGAAATTTTTCTCTGTTGATAGCTCCCAGATCTTAAACTTGGTAAACTATTAAGAATCGCCAGAGTTTTGTTATCTGGGAGCTCAACAATACGGGGCAAAACTGCATAATCAATACATTAGAATGGAGGTCAAGTAAACATTGCATGCTTTTTTCCAATCTTTTGATCAGTTCCACGTTTCGGCCAACAATAAATTATTGCATGGCCGGGGGTTGTATGCCAACAGATATAATCTACACTGCGTCTTTTCAAAGAGTTATTTATTATTAAAGAGTAATTGCCTTCTTTCTGTATGCCCGAGTGATTATATCTGTTGATATTACCTCCATTGTACATTTTCCGAGGGAAATTACATGTCATTTGTCATGGAACTCAAAGAGAAATTCTTATCTGTACTGTGCCCCCCCCCCCTTTCAGGGACCATTCATCATATTGAGGAAATTCCTGGATATTGTCATGCAAACCGAATAGCAGGCTTGGTCTTGTTGTACATAAGTCTGTAACTTACAGAATAATTATTACAATATTTCTGTATTTCAGCTTTTGGCAATGTTTTGGGTAGGTATTTGCTACGAGCAGAGGTGGTATAAAATGGGTAGGTAACTGACGGTAAAGTATTGTTTTATATCCAAAGGGTTTCTGTGTTTAAATCGTGTTTCTAGTTCGAGTTGCTGTTTTAAGTCTATTTTATGCACAGTAAGGCTAATCGGGACTGGCCCTACAGTTTTAAAGTGGGATCCAAACTACTTGTGCCTCTACCGGGTATCGAACCCGGGACCTCTTGATTACGAGGCATGGGGGAAGCCATGGGGGAAGCCCTGAATCGGGTCTCTAGAACTGCTCTGTGACCCTCTCATTTCTTACATCATAAACATATGATTTTTCTCCTATGAGAATAACGCTACAAATGGTGTCTTCGGGTAAAGCCTCGTGGAATTCACAGATAATTTTAATGTTTGTTCTGTCATTAACTACAACCTGTTTTCTTTTTGAGGTGTTAATTACAAACATGGGTCTCTGTGTTTTGAATTCATCTGGTGTGTAATACAGGTCAATATTGCCAGTAGTGACGCGCTTGAAAGAAGAAAAAGCCTCATATAATTTGAGAAAATCATCCTTGGAAATGTCTAAATTGTAATTTTCTCTAGGAAAGACCTCATTTCTGCCATTTTTAAGATATATATTTTTGATGTTGCAGTTATCAAATCTACTTGAATTTTTTTCCTGATTATTGTGTCTCCCAGTCTGAAACAATACCACCACGAAATCGGGCATGTCAAATTGAATACTGGAGAATGAGTTTGTAGCATCAAATTCATAATATGTGCCAGATGCGGGCTTCTGTACGCATTGATATGTGTAAAATTGCAGAGGAATCTGTGGATTTTTTACTATATCAGCTTTGTATTTAAGAGCGTAACTGGCCTCATATTCAACAACTGGGATTCTTAACTCCATAGTCTGAATAAGGCACTTGCCTGCATCAGGTAAGGTATTGGGCAGAGCTTCCCCTGTAGGGTTTAATGTGCTGTACCTCATCAATGCATTATTATCATTTGCAGCTCTTCTAAATGTAATTCTTAACCCGCCCTTCCACATAATTTCTTTGTAATCTGAGAAGAATCCTGGCAAAAGGCGCATGGGGAACAGTACAGTGTGGCTCTTGGTTAATATCTTATCACCAGCCTCAAATCCCCCTATTTTGTAGTATGGAGCCTCGGTCTTGGATAATTTTAGAGTGGCCAAAGCTGTGGAGGTAATGCCGGGATAATCCACTCTGTTTATAACAACACCATGCTTTCTGATCTCAATTTCAGAGAACAGATGCGGCACAAAATTGTCCACCAATCTTATATTTGAATTTGCCGGATAATCTGTTCCATCGAGCTTTACAACATCAAATTTGATGTATAGATCTGCTCTGTGGGGGTGTATAAAGCCATCCCCTACATCAAGATCAACCTCGATTTCCGTGTTGGGTTGATTTAAATTTGCAAATGTCCTCCTGTTTGGAGGGAATGATTGTAGCTCATAACTCTCAATATTTTCCATTTTTTTTGTATGTATTTTTATTTAAATGTTAATCTCTATGATAGCAGTTGTTGTGGCTCCAGCAAAATCAACTAATTCTTCTTTTTCATTAGTGACCATCAATTCAATATAATCTATTCTATTATGACACACAGGAAAATATAATGTTGGGGATGGATTGTAGATGATGGGCTCCATGAATTCGGAATTAGGTTTGAATGTTGCAATGATGCCGGTTTGTTTGTGAGTGCCTATGCCATTTGATTTGGTGATCATACCCTCGGCCACATTACAGTGAATATTCAGAGTCTCTATGGCTAAGAATTTAGGTATATTCATAGCAGTGTGTTTGATGGCCGCTTCAAGTTTTGTGTTGTTCTCAAATCCTAACAGTTCTCCTATAGTACCCAGATGCACTGTTTCTGTAGCAGATACAATCTCTACTCTGTGAGTGACAGAATTTTGACTTAACACTACACCTCTGGGTAATTGAGCATTTAGAGTGGACAGATTATATTGCCCTGGAGTGATGACAATTTTTTGATCCCCTACTGCAATTGTATTGTTGTGGTGTGTAATATTAGGTATCAAGTACATGCCGTAAAATGCTCTGAGAGCTATTGTTTTGGGATACACTATGTCATCATGCAATTTGAGTTTCAATATTGAATTTTGGCTGGTGAGATGGAATACCCCCATGATGTTTCAGATACCACAAGGCTTTTTGAAAATTTTCAATTGATGGTTTATTTATTTGAGACATATATCTGAGAACAGATAAACACAAATGTCCGCAATTAACATCTTTGAAGTTTTGAACACGGGCATTATTGAAATAAAGATTAGGTGATTTTAGATATTTTACTAAATTTTCAGGTGGAACACCTCCAAATGAATCAAACACAAATGCATCATTTTTTAAATATTTAAGATAACAAATCCAGTGAGTGCCCTGATTTTTGTACTTATCCAAATTAACAATGCCACACTCTTTGTTGAGTGGTTGTTCCGGTAAAGAATCGGACATGTACACACCCCTAAAATGTTTGATGCCCAGTGGCTTGATTAAAGCTTCAATATCTTGGTTTGTAAGCGGATCTTGTTTTTTTTAAACTTATTCATGGCTCTCTTAACACCTTTGCCTTTTTTCTCCATTGCCAGGTTATGGCGCTTCTGCTCATCTAATTCTGCCCTATTTTTCTTGGCATCTATTACTGTTTTTGCTATGGCAGCTGATCCCCCAGCCAAGCTCCCCACAGCCCCGAGAGCAGCTAAGATGGCAGGGATGGTAAATATAAATCCCCCTGTATGCAATTTTTTTCTTGATTGTTGTAATTTTTTTAATTGGGGGGTACTAAGCAACAATTTCATACCATGTCCCTTTGCAAGACAAGAGCTTTTTTTCTTGCGCTGCTTTTTGGTTAAAAGACTGTCAATAGTTTTAAGAGATTTGAGACCTGCATAAGGTATTTGATACATAACACCCTTGGCCTTCATTGTAGGTTTATTATATACATATTTACAACCCCCACCCCAGTTTTTGTTTGGTGCTCATAGCTATGGTGGTTCCCAATGCTGATATTCTCTCACTTAAAGAAGCATCTTTGCTTACAAATCTGCCAAATGCAGCCTCTTCTAATTTCTTGTCTGCAACATGTCTCTTGTCAAGATCAGAATGTGTGTTGTATGCTATGTCATGGTCTCTACAAGCAGCATCTAGGGGATTTACACCAGGATCCCCTCTGTTTAATCTATTCTCCAATTTTGTGCCTGGACCACAATACTGATAGCCTGGAATGTGTAGTTCAAATGGCAACTTGTTTATAATGTCATTAACAAGCCCCCGACCCTCAGAAATATTCCAAAATTTAGGTGGTAGAGTATTAATAATTTTTATGAGATATCCAATCCCCTTAGGGTCATTCACTATAAAATTAGACAATTTTGTGCTTATCATGTCCATAATTCCAACCTTTTCATTGTAAAAATTGTGGTTGCCAGCATTTTCCTCCCCAGCTATCACCAGCAACCTATCCACAAGTTTCCTGACATCATCAACCCACACAAATTCTTTAGGCAGGGTGTTGTATTGTTTGATTCCACTACCTGTCTTGATTTGTGACCATATGGGCTTGATTAAGTTGTTGTATTTTGCTCCACTGCTCGACTTGACTCTTTTTTGTGTGGGATCATTGTTCTGGTATAGAGCATCTGATTTTATTAATATTTCTTTGTAGTGCTCATAATCTTGATCTGTATAGCTGCCAGGCCTTTTCCTAGTCATCAGTTCCCACAACCCAGGTGTGCCGGGATACTTAACAAAAGCACCTTTTTCTCCGAGACGAGATTCTGAATATACAATTATATCATCTCCCATAAATGTTACTCTGAAATTGCCAATTCTATGTATGATGCTGCCGTCAAGCTCTGTGTCAGCATATAAGCCAAACACCTCATCTTTGTTGTCTTTAGGTGTGGTTAAATATTTTTGAGCAAGAAGACCCAATTCAATAGGATCCTGAGTAGCTTCAATTCTTCGAGGAGCAACAGGACTAGGTGTATGAATACTGGAAAGTGGGGTGAATGGATAATCTAATATGTTCCTAGCAGCTACAGGTACAAGTTCCGTGATCAAATCTTGATTCTGCTCTGTAACAGTTTTGATATTCTTACCTAAATTATTAATAGCATCAATGACAGGCTGTTCTGTTTGTTTGTGTTTTTCATAAATTCCACGGTTCTCTGATTTCCATCCCTTGAATCTTTTTACAAGATAATCTCTTAACTTAAGATCATCAATGACTGGTCGTTTCATGGTTATTTATATACGTCTCAACGTCTAGAAAATCGTTGATTTTATTTCTGTATTTGCCAGTATTAGGTGTTCTTGTCATATCAATTGTGACAAACCCATAACTGTCCTGGTTCCAGCACCTACTGCAAAATTTAGAAAAATCATTGTAGCTCAAGTCCCCACCTACATATTCATCGTGTATGTGTTTGAGGTTGGTATGATCTTGATGAAACACACATATAAAATTGCTGTTGTCTCGGATCAGCTGCTTCGGTATTTTAGAAAAAGTCTGTGCCAGGTAGAAGCAATCAATGTTTTTGTGCCGCCCCTGTGTAAAGAAATTCCTAACCTTGTTTTGATTATCCAGTATAATGTCATCAAACACAACAACAGAATTATCGAGACATTCATGGAGTGGATTAACATCTGATTCAAAAGTGGCAATATCCAGTCCATCATATAGCTTCATCAGCTGCTGATATTTTAATTGTTCCAAGCTCTTAGAGAAGACATACAAGTGCCTGTTTTTCCAGTCTAACCAGTTGGGTGCTAATAAAAAATTATCAACCATTAGTGTAGTTTTACCACAAGCAGATGGCCCAACAATAAGACACCTAATATTATCAGGCAGCAAGTTGCCATTTCTCTTATTCTGTTGTTCAGGTTCTGGCAGCCTTTTTATAACATCCCAGGTGCTCATATTATCACTTTGTCTGCATCGATCCAGCTGTTTTCCGGATGACCCAGCCATTTGACAAATAACTTGTTGCCTTTTCTGCGGATTATTTTTTCTATGAGATATGTGTCAGGCTGTTTAGTTTTGCTGAGTTCTTGTTCATAAAACCTGCCTTTGAGAATTTCTCCTCGGTGATCTTTTATTATATATGTGTTAAGGGTCCCGGGTTTAACTTGAACCACTGTAAATAATTCGGTACTCCAGTTTCTTGTAAAGCCTCTCTTGAATAAGTGCTTATATTTGCTGATTCTTACTTGATCACCCACCCTGTATTTGGCCCTTCTTGTTGTTGGCTGGTATTTAGGATAATAAACAGTGCTGATCAATTTTTGCTCATCAGATGAAGTTACTTCAGAGGGTTTCATGTTGATTGTGGAATGGACCGAGTTGTTATATTTATGTAGAAGTTCTGGTAGGATTGTAAGCCATTTATAATTACCTTGAAGTGTAAATTGTTTATACATAAGATTTTTTAAGGTTCTGTTGAATCTCTCTACAATTGAGGCCTTGAGATCACTGTAACTCGAATAATGTTTTATTGCTTGGCTTTTAATAAATTGTTGAAACACTGAATTATAAAATTCTTTGCCATTATCTGTTTGCAAATAGCGTGGTGATCTTCCTGAATGATTGATGATTGTCCTGAGGGCTTCTGTAACACATTTTCCAGTCTTGGATTTGAGTGGCACAGCCCAGGCAAATTTTGAAAATGTGTCTATCACAGTGAGTAGATACTTGTAGCCCTTGTTGATTTTGTCTAAGTTTTTCAACTGTCCACTTGACAACTCAATCAAGTCGCTCTGCCATAAATCATCTATGCCCTTTGTGACTACTGGGAGTCTCTTAAAATTATGTCTGGCTTGTCTGTGTAATTCATCAACAATAATTTGTCTAGACATGGTATGAAAACAAGAATATTGCAACTATGGGGTGTTCAGCAGCTGATACTGCAGGATTTTCTAAATATAATTTGTCCCCTATTTGTATTTTAAATTCCAGAGATCCATCATCTTCAGTATAGGCTGTTTCTAATGTATTGGGGTCTGTAAAATCCTCTAACTCTACACTGGTGATTTTCACTTTGTTATCAGCATTTGTTATTGATAAGGTGGGGTAGTGGTGTGCCTGTGGTTGATGCCAATATTTGATCTTGATTGGTCTCAATGTGCCCCCAACAAAAAACTGGTAATAAAATTGAGCAGGGGACAGCATATATATTTTGCCACCTGGTGTAAATGGTGAATCATATTCTTTGTTGGGGACGCTGTACAATTCAAGAATTACTGAATGTTTTGGATTCTCGATTATGCCTGTTATTTCCTTTTCTGCTGTAAGCAATCTGCTTGTTACAGATTCAAGGTGCTCATTGATGGTCCTAACAACATCATCGTGGCCTGGCTTGATCTTTATGTCCACAACAAGTTTCTTGTATTGTTGCACAATCTCTTGTAGCTGGGTGGCAAAAACAGACAGAGCATTTGCTTGATTGGATTCCATGGTCCCTAGCTGTTGCTTGATATTGGCTACAATTTGTTGCAAATTTTCAACAACTGCCAATTTTGAATTTTGAGCAGTAAGATCATGGACCTGTCTTCTGATATCCTCAAACAGGGCATGCAGTTCATTAATATGTTGATTGGTTGGAAGAGTGGCCACTGTCTGAGTGAGTTGTTTGATCTCTGCTTGGATATTCTTGATATCTTCTGATTTCAATATCCTATTCACTGCTCTCTTAATATTTTTAAGTTCCTGTGATGTAGGAAGATTTGATACTGTATTTTGCAAATATTCAAGTGCCAATTTCACATTGTTTAATTCAGAAGCATCAGCCACATTTTGCATAGCATTTTGGAGCAGGGTTATATCTGCCTGAGAGGGTGTGGATTGTTGTAAAATTTCAAGCTTTGTTTGGATATCATCGATCAAGTGATGAAAATGAGATAGTTCAGATTCAGTGTTGAGGTTTTCTAGCTTTGTGATCTGTTGCTGGACACTGAGAAGAGTGTCTACAATCCCAGGCAGGCGAGTTTCTTGTACATTTGTCAAATCACTTTGCACTGCTGCTATTGTACCTTCAAGATGGGTTATGGTACTTTGAATTTTTCCAAAATCTTCATATGTTTCAAGTTGCAGCTTAATGTTTGCTACACTCCGAGTTATTGCATTCAAAGCATCAGAAGATGGCAAATTGTTCATAAAATTTTCAAGCGTCTCAATTTTTTCTTTAACCTCGGCTATGGCATTGTGCAGAGGATCCAGATTAGGTATCTGGAGTGACTGAATCTGTTCTTTTAGAGTGGAAATCACTAGATCAAAATCTTCTTGTGATTTTATGCTTTTGACAATTGTTTGGAGTTGTGTCTGGACATTATTTATCTGCTCTTCTAATTGCTGTTTCAATTGCTCAGAGTTGGTGGCCTGGGTCTTAAATTTGGCTTGAAGAGCTGCTACAGCTTCTTCTAAACTTTGAAAATTATCTAATGTGGCCAGATCAGTATATTTCTGAAGCAGCAGTTTGAGTTCGGAATCAATTTTAAGGAGAGGGTCCATGCATTGTGATTGCAAATTTGTAATTTCTAGTTGAAGACTGGCATTGAGTGTGGTTTGTAAAGCTTGTAAATCACTTCTTAATTTCTTGACTCTGACATCAAGCATCAGAATCTCATCACTGTGATCTTCATGTCTTGTATGGCCAAATATATCATTAGGCATTTTCTTTTAGTGGTTATTTATTATAGAGTATCTGATTCTTAATTCTATAAAAAAGGGTATAAGCTTGTCATAAGATCCAGGGACCTCAATATATAAGCAGTCACCAGCAGAAACAGTATATACAGTGCCAGAAATCATGTTTGAGTGCTTAATTCTATAAATATTTCTCCCTACTGAAATCTTGACATCACCCTCAGGGGTTGTAATAAATTGCAATTGCCCACCTACAGGTAATTGGTAGTGATTTAAATTATTGTTAAATATGTACAATGTTTTGCCTGTTTCTTCATCATTATCTGTAAGTATGCTGTTCAGATGAATAATTAACAAGCCACTCAGTTTAGACATTACAGATTGTAAATCAGGAGAGGGTTGTGGTGTGGGCAGGTCCATAATAGCCTGTTTTTTGAACCCAAATAAGTTCATAGGCATGTTTATTTATTTCAAATCATGCTCTGTAATTGGGCATTGATTTCCACTTTTCAAATCACAATGCCCCCAAGGCAAAGTATGTGTGCCACATGATAAAATGCATCTCTTGTCATCATGTGGGTCCAGGGCCACTTTTGTTACAATATTTGAAGTCAATAAGTGATTCTCACTCTGAATTCTATTTTCTGATGTTCTAATTGAATTCTGTGATTTGATGCAATTTTTATAATCTTCAAATACAAGCTCTTTTTCCACAGTAACTCTGCCAATGCCCTTGGCCTTTTTGACAACAGCACTACATGTTTTAAAACTGTACATCTTGGCACTTAACCCAGCAAATTCCACAATAACATCGCCAAGTGTCTCATCTTTTAACTTGCCAGGCACCTTTTTGTTGTGGGGTTGAACTAATGTATGTTCACTGGTATCAAAGTATTGAAACAATTCAGGCTGTGACATATCTTGATAAACATCTTCTGTTTGAATATCAAGAATAAAACTATCCGTGTCCATGTACAATAATTTTACACGATCACCATAAAAAGGTTTCAGCACATCATAATATAATATTAACATATGTAATTTGGACAATTCCAATATCACAGCCCCTACATAAATAGGTTTATCAAACTTGATCTTTGTTTTCATCATGTTGAAGAGTGCCATGTGCTCATCATAAATTCTTCTGTAATTGAAGTTGGGCTTTGCAACCAATTTTTTGCTCCGGCTGGGGTCAGTAATTATTTTAACATCGGTATGTTTTCTGACATTTTCAATTGTTTTGCCATACACTGAATTCACCATCAATTTAAACAAGCCCTTATCAAATTCGCTCTTTGCAGATGTTCGAAGCTCTGTGTTTGTGTCAATATATGGTTTCAGCCATTCTGAGTGCCTGAACCTCAAGACTTTGCCAACTTTGGTTACTTGAACACCATGTTTCATCAGGAACTGGAGGTTTTTGTAATATATGACATATCCCTGTTTCGGCTCCAGGGTCATCATGAGCTTCTTCTGTTTAGAACCAGGTGGGCACCTAACCTCGGGAATTGGGGGCAGATCAGAAAATATGTTGTGCAAATAATCTGAAAATATCTGATCAGTCTCTAAGAAGAGGCCATATTCACTGTCATCAAAATCCTGAAGATCTTCAATATTGAAATCTTTAACCCACTCAAGCTCTGCATATGGCAGTTTTTGCATCATGGCGTGACCATAGAGGTTGTTTGCATCCACATAAAGTATATAATTTGATGGCCGTGCTGGATCATAATCAGGCATATGCTTGTTATTTGCTCTGGCATATCTCTGGGAACATTGCACCATCCCCCCTCTTATGCATTCCTCCATAAACAGATACTTTTCTTGATCGTGGATCAGATCCAATTGCATTTTGGTATTCAAAAACGTTGCAGCCCATGCTAGACCAGGGGCACTGTAAAAATACACTGGGTCCAGTCCATAATTTTGCATGGAAGATTTTCTGAATGTCTGTATTATATCAGCTAAGAGGGTCACATCAAGTTTCAAATAAGCCATGTGGTAATCACCAAATGTCTTGCATTTTAAACTTTTCCACATCAATTTGGCATGGTGATAATCTTCATCAGTAATTCCAGATCCTCTGATTTTGCTATAAAATGCTTCTTGTGGTGGCAGGGAACACTCATCAAATTTAGAAAAACCTGTAACATAGTCATATGGATATACACCCTTCCGCCTAATTAATTTCAGGTCCTGATCTGGAAACAAGGCACGTGTGATTTTCAAGTCATCATCAGATAATTGAGAGGCCAGTGTAGCCAGGCTAGCAGATAAAAATCTGTAAGAATCAAGAAATCTTAATTGAATAGAAACACCATCAACTTTAATTATCTTGCTAATAGATATATATTTCTCATCATTTTCAGCTAAAATATTTAAATTCTGCTTCTCAAACCCCTCGTACCTGATCAGATGATGGAAATCATAATTGGATGCTCCATGGCAAAATATGGGGATAAATCTTGGTCTCTTGATCTTAATATTACAGCTATTACACAGGGCCTGTTTATATCGACCATCTGTATGAGAATGGTGATGAACCTTGATATTTGTATCTGAAAATTCACAATCACATACCGGGCATTTTTCTGCATTGTTGAAATCTTCAATCTGTTCCTCTGTTAAAGGCAACATGGGCTTTGATATTAATAAGATGTTAGATGCTATGTCACGGCACTCATTTTCTATTCTATGTGCAAATTCTTTGATGGCATTTGGTCCCTTGTATGAATATTCTTTAATAACAACACCATCCCGTATAACCACATAACAAAAGCTGGAAGGTTCATGTAGCTGGTACGGTGTAATTGAGGATTCTTCTGGATCTGGGCTACAGAATGCAAGAGATTTGAGATTCGATTCGAAATCATAGACAATAAATGCTGGGTGTTCCAACAAGGCTTCAAACTTTTTGAATTTGCAATTTTCACTTGGATTGGGCATCACCATATGAACAGGTTTATGGTTGCCACAGTATTTTAGATGCTCAATTAACTTGTTTTTTGCAATTTCTGCATTTTTTTCAGGAACCCCATTTACCATTTTTCTACCATCAAATACAGTTAAGCATCTTCTGCACAACTTGAATATTGTATGAGTTTTGTCTAGCTGTGTTCTCACTAAAGCTTCAAGATTATGTATTAGAGTGTAATGATTTGTGCCATCCTTTTCAATTAAGAGCAGATCAATCGGAATTGCAGCTTCATCATCAAGTGTACTGATTCTGAGAGGTGCTATCGGGCAATTGCCAGTGGAACAAATAAATACATTAATAGATAATTGTTTGCCATTGATGTGCTTGGCCCTTTTTTCAAATTTATCAATATTCTGAACTGATATTGGATATTCCAAACCCTCCATTGCATCGTCAAAAAGATGTTCATGTTGTTTGTAATAAGTTATTCTCTGAGGATCCCTTGAAACTGGATACAAAGCAGCTAAAATACACCACAAAAAGCATTTCTGGTCGGCGTTTTTTATATTGACCACGGCTCTTTTGTTTTTGATATTGGCAGGTAATAGCACATATGTAGATCCTTGTAATGGAGTGAATTCAGAAATATTAACATAGAGCTTGTGTGATGAACCGCATAGGCTCCATCCTGACTCTTTTGCCGCAAATTCAGAGTGTTTGATATTCAATTGATCAATCAACCTGTTTATTATTGTGTCTGAATTTGAATTTGAGTATACAGGTACAGTTTCTGTTATGTGGGGCTGTGTAAATTTTGTGCCGTTTGGTTTCTTATATTGTACAAACAATTTGAGGGATAGCTTATAAGAGCCATTTTGTGCATTAAGAATTGCCTGCAGATCAGAATTTATACTGTTCAAGAAATTCTCAATGCCACATCTTGGCTCTGATACAAACCGGTGATCTCTTAATTGCCCGTTAAAACTGCTACGGATAGGTTCATGGCGTTGCTGTTTTGCTGCTCTGGCATTAAGAGGTGCTTCGTGCCTTCTTTTCAGTGCTTGTGAGGGCGATGTAGATGGTTGAGAGGGCAATGCAGAGCAAGTATCTTTATGTGTATATGTGAAGTATTGCATGCTGTATTTTCTATTGCATTTGGGGCAAATTTTTGTGGGAGTTCTGTATTTGTCTGGGTTACAAATTTTTTGGTGCTTGGCCCAATTAGAGCTGGATATATTTTTATTGCATTGATTACAATATTTTTGATTCGGCATTTTTGTTGTTGTTTATTATATACAATTTCCCGGGTTTCAATTCAAAACTTTATACTGAATAAAAAATATCAGTTGGGTTCAGCTGTGTGATTTGTATGTGTATATGTGTGTATGTGTGTATACACTTAATATTTTTGGTTTTGGTATTTATATAAAATTTCCTGGGATTCAAATCTAATCTCTATGGATTAATATTATTAATCTTATGACAGGTTGTAAAGCCAATAGCCCACAAGTGGAAAATCATTCACACTGACCCAGCGCAAATGCCTGCACGGACATGCATGTATAGAATGGCAATAACCTTGTTATGTATAACAGGCTGGGACAAATATAAGCTTGACTCTAAATATGAGTGGATTACAACAAATATCAGATTTTATAATGTTCAATATGAATTTAAACCAGTAAGTATGAGAAGCACTGTATCAACACGTCTGTTCCCTTCAGTCACTCTCACATAACTAGCTGATGCAATAATCGGGAATTTCTGTAAATATTGGCGCTGAGGAAAAAAAATCAATACTACCGTCTCGGGAATTGCGCACATTGCCACAAAAAAGAAACATGCAAACACGAAGCAATTCTAGAGGTAAGCTCTACATATTGCATTATTTTAATATTAAATAAACAAATTGAATAATATCCAATTAAACTTAAACCTGAAATAAATATATATAGGTAGGTATAAATACAAATTTATAAACAAACTGATGCAATTTTGTAAATCTGCTTGAGGGGGGGTTTGATCTCGAACCCAAAACCCCCTGTTTACAAAACAACAATATTAACATTTTGCCATCAGATTTTATGAGGACTCAAACCCGAACCTTTTGATTACAAGGCAATGCACCACACTCCACTCGGTCTCAGAACCCAATAGATATCAATTCAAAATTCCTGGGATTTTGACAGATAAGCTTAATTTCTGGTGTAGCCAAAAATTGACAAATTTATGAACAAAAAATCCGGCTGATGCAACTTTGTGCAAATCAATCTGAAGAGCTCGTACTTTCTGAAGAGGGCATTTTTACAAAAATCTTGGATTATAAGAGCTTCACACTTGCTCAAAAAGCTCATATGGACATATTGAGCCTGTTATAAGTGTAGCAAAGCTGCTTGAGGGGGGGGGGCTCGTACTTTCCGGCGCTGTCCGTAGTACAGGGGAGCTCTTTTTTTCTCAGGGGAGCTCGTACTTTCTGAGGGGAGCTCGTACTTTCTGAAGAGGGCATTTTTACAAAAATCTTGGATTATGCAAGAGCTCCACACTTGCTCAAAAAGCTCATATGGACATGTTGAGCCTGTTTTAAGTGTAACAAAGCTGCTTGAGGGGGGCTCGTACTTTCCGGCGCTGTCCGTAGTACAAAACCCACTACTATTGCGTTTGGAGCGTAGCGATTTCCGACTAAACTTTTGTTTAAGGTTTCCTGCAAAGCGATCAAATCGGTCCTCAACTTCTTAACTCGAATGTCCAACATGAGAATCTCTTCTGCGTGGTCTACACGCTTGGTGTTGCCGAAAATGTCGTTAGGCATTTTTGGTTAACGGTTATTTATAATAGGATAGACGATTCGTAATTCTACGAAGAGAGGAATAAGTTTGTCGTAATCTCCGAGGAGTTCCACGTAAAAATAATCTCCTGCAGAAACATCGTACGTAATGTTAGAAAGCATCTTGTCGTGCTTGATTCGAAAAATGTTCTTGCCGGTAGAAATTTTGATTTCGCCTGCGTTTTCCGGATTCACGGTGATTTGAAGTTTCCCGTCGATCGGAATTTCGTAGAAATGTAAATTGTTATTAAAAACATAAAACATCTTGCCCACATCGTCATTCAGTTTCGTCCAAATGCTGTTGAGGTGAATGATCAACAGACCGTTGAGTTTAGGTAACACGGAAGGTAAGACTTCATGATCTGGTATGGTTTCCATAATGATCTGTTTTTTGAAACCGAACAAATTCATAGGCATGCTGGTTATTTAAGAATACAGTCAAAGTTTCTTGTAATGACAGTCAAAGTGTTTTTTTTTTTTTTTTTTTTTTTTTTTTTATGAATCTTCTGTTGAAGATGGACATATGTTGCAGGTTTTGCTTTCTGCTAAGCGATAGTGCCCCCACGGCAATGTGTGAATACCACACTCAAGAACGCACCTCTTATCGTCGTTGGGATCCAGGGCAATTTTTCTAACTTTGTTTGTGGTCAACACATGGTCGACGCTCTGGATGCGCTGTTCTTCTCTTAGAACCAACGACCTGGTCTTGAGGCAATCGACAAAGTCCTCGAATGCGAGATGCTCCCGAACCACCTGTCTGCCGACACCCTTGGCCTTCTTGGTAACGCTGCCCTCGGCTTTGATGGCATAGGCCTTGGCGCGAAGACCCGCAAACTCGAGAATTACATCACCGTCCTTCTCGTCTTTGAGTTTGCCAGGCACTTTTTTGTTTCGGGGCAGGATGCCGTACTGGTTCGGCTGGGGATAGCCCGAGGTGTCGAAGAGGTTGACCAAAGATGGTACCGTGACTATATCCCCGTATGCATCGGCTGAGTGGACTTGGTACACCAAGCTGTCCGTGTCCGTGTAGAGAAGCGAGATGTTGTGGCTATAATGTGGACGTAATATGCCGTAGTACGTCTCGAACATGTGCAGCTTGCTCAGGTCTAATACTGAGGCACCAACATAAATTGGCTTGTCGAGCATCACCTCACTCTTCCTCATATGCACCAGAGCAAGCTGCTCATTATAAATGGTCCTCGATTTAAATAATGGGTTTGCTACGAGCCTGCGACATTGTGCTTTCCTCGTTACCAATTTTATGTCCATGTGATTCCGTACATTCTCCATAGTTTTGCCAAACACCGCATTATTCATTAACTTGAAGAAATCGCGATCAAAATCAGAAGTGGCGACTGTGCGATGTTCGGTGTTGAGCTCGATGTATGGCTTCAACCATGGAGAATGCTCGAACTTGAGGATGTGGTGAACTGCGTGGACGGTAACCCCTTGCTTCATCAACCACCGGAGATTCTGGTAGTGCAGGACATAACGCTCTTTGGACTCGAAATCCATGACGAGCTTCTTCTGGTTGGAATCGGGTGGACACTTGAACTCGGGTGCAGGGGGAAGATCGCTGAACAAATCCTGCAGCTTCTCGGAGAACTCAAGGTCCACCTCGGCGAAGAACCCATGTTCCGAATCGTCAAAGCTTTCGACGTCGAAGTTGGAAGGGTCAGCCCACTCGAACCCTCTAAAGGGGAGTGGCTGCATCATGGAGTGTCCGTAGAGGTTATTGACGTCCGTGTACATGATGTAGCTGGACGGTTGTGAGGGGTCGTAACCGGTGGCCATGTGGTGATTGTTGGCGTGCGAGTGTCGCTGCGACACCTGGACCATTCCACCCCGCACGGCACGTTCTACAAACAGCATCATGTCCACGTCCGAAAGAAGCTCCAGCTCGATCTTCGTCACCAGAAACATGGCCGACCACGCCAGTCCGGGGAGACTGTAGAAGTAGGCAGGGTCCAGCTGGTAGATAGTCTTGGCGGTCGCACGGAACGTCTGGAACACGTCGGCGAGGAGCGTCACATCAAGTCTGAGGTAGGCGTCGTGGTAGTCCCCGAGAGTTCGACAGCCCAGCTCGCGCCACATGGACTGGGCATGGTGATATTCCTCGTCGGTGATGTTCGAGCCTCGCAGCTTGCTGTAGAAGTTTGCTCGAGAAGGTAGCGACGTCTCTGCGAACTTGGAAGGGTCTGTAATATATTCGTAGGGGTAGACCCCCTTACGCTTGAAGAGACCGGCGTCCAAGTTCGGAAAATTCGCAGAGGTGATGAGCATTTGCTCGTCGCTAAGCTTCCCCGCGAGAGCATCGAGGCTGGCCGGGAGGAACCTCAGGGAGTCGAGGAAGCGAAGCTCGACGGTAGAGTGTGATCCTGGGATTCGCACCCACTTGCTCAAGCTAATGTAACGCTCCTCGTTCTGCGCCAGGACGTTGATTCGCATGTCGTCGTACCCAAGATGCTTGACGAGGTGGTGGAAGTCGTATCCCGAGCCATTATGAAAAAACACAGGGATAAATCGCGGGTCCCGGGCCATGAGGTTGCATCCGTTGCACCATGGACCAACATACCTACCGTTAAAGTGATCGTGGTGTTGGACTTTACGGTTGTTGGCGGTGTACTCCTTGACGCAGACAGGGCAAGCGATGGCCTCGTCGTGTCTACGTTGATCGTCGGGGGACAGTGGGAGCATAGACTTGGGGGCCAACAGTACCTTCCCTATCTCGTTGGCCTCGACAACCATCCTCTCGAGGAAGTGTTTGGCTGCGTCGGGACCACGGTACACGTAGGGCTCGGGGGCAATGTGCTGGTCTCGTCGCACCACAACGTATGCATAACTCGAAGCCTCGTGGAGTTGGTAAGGGGTGGTGGAAGAAACTTCAGGGTCGGGATCGCAAGTGGACAGGGGTTTGAGGAAGGCCTCGAAATCCGCGATGATGATAGCGGGATGCTCTACCATGGCACCGTGCGTGTGGAAACGCTCCACGACGCCAGATTCGGGTAAGACTGCCACACCTGGCTCGTTGGCATTGCAATAAAATTTGTGGCGAGCGAGCTTCTCTGCAGCGATGTTGGAGCCTCGAACATGTTGGTAGTCCTGCTGTTTTCGATTATCAAAAGTTGACAAGCACCTTCGACAAACTTCTATGCTATCACGATGCTTGCTTTTTTGACTCGACACCAACCGAGAGATGGAACGGATGAGGGTGTAGTGGTGATGGGTCTCGTCCTTGATGAGCAGAAGGTGAATTTCCTGCGCACCATCGTCCTCTACGTCGCTCACCCGGATGGGGTACACCGCATTTTCGTCAGTGAGACCGTAAACGTTGATGGCCAACCGCGCACGAACCTCAAACTTTCGAATGTCCGAAAGCGCCACCGGGTAGTCGATCCCAGCCATCGCATCTTCCAGCTCTGGCTCGTAGGGTAGGTAGTGGTTAACTCGGTGTGGTTGGTTTTTCCAGTGGACAGGGTGCAACGCTGCCAGAACACACCATACGAAGCACTTGGCGTCACTGTTCTGAATGTTCAGGACGGCCTTCTTTTCCACAATGGTAGATGGTAAGGGGACGTAGCTGGAGGCGGAGAGAGGCATGAACTTACAAAGTTTGACGCACAGTTCGTGAGGCTCGCCACACAGCGAACCCCCCGAGCCTTTAGCTTGATGTTCCTCCTGTTTTGCCACCAGCTCATCGGTAAACTGGTTGTAGATAACCTCGAGGTTGTCGACATCCGCCAGATGCAGCGTCTTCGCCTTGGTGTTGTGGCAGAAGCTGTAAATTTCATCGGACGGCTTCTTGTACTGGCAACGTAGCGATGCGTAGAATTTGGTGGAGTGCGTTGCAAGCGCATCGCCGAGGATGGAAATAATTTCGGCTCGCACGTTCTCCAAAAAGCTACGCACGTCGCATGAGCCCTCCGAAGTGATGACAAAATCTTCTAACAACTGCTGGAAAGCAGACTGGTTCGCTTTCGCCACAGGCTTGACGCGTTTGGCGGATGGTGGCGAGTCGGCTTCCGCTTTCCTCTTGGTCGAGCTGGTCGACGGTTGTGGAACAGGTGCTCCGACGACAACTTTGCATGATGTTATAAGCCTCTTCAAATTATTAATGGTAATATGTATACCGCACCTAGGACATGATTTTTTAGCGGTTACACGCTTACCAGGTGCGCAGGTACGACAGTGTCTTGCAAAATTTTGGCTTGATATGCTTCTTTTGCACACAGGGCAACTTTTCTCAGATTGCATTTTGTTGAAAATATTTGTGGGTATGTTATTATATATATATAGTGGAGTGCCACAAAATAAATACTGTGCAATAATTCACAATAGTGTTGGGTTTGGTGGGAGTGTGCTATTTATGCTACTTCTTGCTTCTTAATAAATCCTGTAAATAATTGAAAAAAATAATTAAGCTTGAGTATAGAAAACACAAAAATATTATGTGTGCATAATTCTACCAAACAATCTTTTTTTTCTAACCCTCAGCCCTCTTGGCATATGAAGTATAAATCATAATTTCAGAAAACATAGTTATTTTCCGCTCGCCATTTTAAAAATCAAACCATAAGCATTATTTATGTTTATAGTATTCGTCGAGCGATAGCAGATAGAGCAAGAATCGTTTTCCTACAACCCATAGTTGATGAATTACAAAACATCTTAGAAATTACATCTTGAAATTTTAATCCAAAATAACTCGAAAACAGCAGGCAGTAGTCATCATCCCTCCAATAAGTTGTAGAGTACTTCTAATTGTGTATCGAATGCTATTAAAATTTTCGAATTAGGGCAAAAACTAAGCCTGCAAATCAAGTTTCTCAAAAAAATAAAAAATTGTCTGTATTTCCGAAACTTGAGGGGGTGGAATCGATTTTATTTGCTAGTCGAATAGTTCTCGTCGAATCCTATCCAACAAACCTAAAATCATCATCCTAGCTCAATTAGGAGCCGAGAAAATCAATGTCTTGGAAAACGTCTTAAGATTTTTGTCTTAAGAAAATTTTCTTGACAGACCGGAAGTAACATCTTGAGATACCGGAAGTCGACTTTCTTAAAGATTGAGATATTTGTCTTAAGACGTTTTCCAAGACATTAATTTTCTCGGCTCCTATGGGGTCTAGAACCATGTAACTTTGGTCTATGTATATACCAACACTTGCCCGACCCTGTGGCCGAGTGGTTAGCACATCGCGCTGCGACGCCAAGGGTCCTGGGTTCGAATCCTGGTCGGGCTTGGTTGTTTGTGAATGTCCATTTCATCACTCATCCCCAATCTTCGCAAATTAGCCAAGAGGTACAAAACATAAAATAAAATAAACTAAATCAATCATTAAGTTCCGTGTTGCAATCATGAAATTAAATTTTAATTAACTTTTTTTATCCATCTCTCTCTCAAATCTATATAGCCTGTTCATATTTGGCATGTCAGCCATTTTGTTTACGTAGCAAAAAAAATCTCAATGCTCGTTGTAGCCATAAGTATAATTGGATATAATTGCCGGATTTTATTTAATTTTAGGTTTAAAATCAATAAGCGTGCATAAAAAAAAAACTAAATATTTTAAATAAATAAGATTCGAATAACTATGTACTTCCACTAGCCTCTGCGTTAGCACAGCGGTAGGCTTGTAATCAAGGGTTCGATACCCGTACAAGTGGTTCTTGAAACTGTAGGTTCAGTCCCGATTAGTTTTACTGTGCATAAAATAGACTTAAAACATCAAATCAATCAGTACTTCCACTAGCCTCTGCGTTAGCACAGCGATAGCCTTGTATTCAAGGGTTCGATACCCGTACAAGTGGTTCTTGAAACTGTAGGTCCAGTCCCGATTAGTTTTACTGTGCATAAAATAGACTTAAAACATCAAATCAATCAGTACTTCCACTAGCCTCTGCGTTAGCACAGCGATAGCCTTGTAATCAAGGGTTCGATACCCGTACAAGTGGTTCTTGAAACTGTAGGTCCAGTCCCGATTAGTTTTACTGTGCATAAAATAGACTTAAAACATCAAATCAATCAGTACTTCCACTAGCCTTTGCGATGGCGCAGCGGTAGGCTTGTATTCAAGGGTTCGATACCCGTACAAGTGGTTCTTGAAACTGTAGGTCCAGCCCCGATTAGTTTTACTGTGCATAAAATAGACTTAAAACATCAAATCAATCAGTACTTCCACTAGCCTCTGCGTTAGCACAGCGATAGGCTTGTATTCAAGGGTTCGATACCCGTACAAGTGGTTCTTGAAACTGTAGGTCCAGTCCCGATTAGTTTTACTGTACATAAAATAGACTTAAAACATCAAATCAATCAGTACTTCCACTAGCCTCTGCGTTAGCACAGCGATAGCCTTGTAATCAAGGGTTCGATACCCGTACAAGTGGTTCTTGAAACTGTAGGTCCAGTCCCGATTAGTTTTACTGTGCATAAAATAGACTTAAAACATCAAATCAATCAGTACTTCCACTAGCATCTGTGATGACGTAGCGATAACGTCGTTGTCTTGTAATCAGGGGTTCGATACCCGTACAAGTGCTTCTTGAAACTGTAGGTCCAGTCCCGATTAGTTTTACTGTGCATAAAATAGACTTAAAACATCAAATCAATCAGTACTTCCACTAGCCTCTGCGATGACGTAGCGATAACGTCGTTGTCTTGTAATCAGGGGTTCGATACCCGGTGGGGGCATAAGTGGTTCTTGAAACTGTAGGTCCAGTCCAGATTAGCCTTACTGTGCATAAAATAGACTTAAAAAAAACGCCAACTCAATCAATCAATCAGTACTTCCATTAGATATCAAAAACACGCAACTCTCCTCTATTTTTCCTGTCTTCCTCTAACAATTTAACACATTTATTTTTTGGAAATATGCCCCGCACACATATTTCCTACCTACCAACAACGGCACACGGAAGAAAAAAGATATTCCAGCTACCAAGATGCATGCTTCAAATATATAAAAGCAGAGAGAGACATGAAACACCTTCTATATTCTCTCTCTTTTTGCATGTTTTGTGAGTATATTTTCTTTCACAAAAGCAGTGCCATGCTTATAAATCAAAACCAACTCATGCAAGCTAAGAAACAAAGTTACTTACTTTTAGAAATTCTGCAGAAATGCTTTTCACTGACGCTGAAAATAAAACACAACTTTCTACACCAGCGCTTTAAGTTTTATACGGTTTTCTAATAACGTCAAAAATGATATGTTAGCCAACGCAACGTGGACCAATAGAAATCCAAGATTTCAGCCACATGCACTTCGCAACTATGCCTGGTGGCGGGGAGAGGGAACGAAAAATGCAAGCAACAAACAGAAAGTACATCCGCCACTGTGAATAGCCAGAAATGCCGCCCCGCCCAGTCATCCATCTCTCTTACAATAGTGTGCGTGTGTTGGCAACTCTTTCTAGTTGACGGGAAATGCTTTCCGTGTAAAATACAGAGAGGGAGAGGGAACGAAATTGTCGTTTTTCTAGATATCCACAGGCAAAAGCATAATATTTTTTCAAATACATTATGACAGTCGCTTTTCGATACCGAAAAACTAAATACAATATATATATTTACAATATTAATATTTATTTAACAATATCTACCTACGAATTTGCCTCGAACGAAAACATGTCATAGAAAAACATTTTTCCAGCCGTAAATTCAAAAATTTTGGCTGCGCACGCGCGCGTGCGTGTGCGTGTGCGTGTGTGCGTGTGTGTGTGGCACATCGTTCCCCCGAGAGAAAGGTTTACAAAGGTCGCGATATACAAACGTTGGCCCCCGGGAGTTGGAAAATTACGATATGGCAAGTAGTTGTATTTACGGTACGGACAGCGCCGGAAAGTATGAACCCCCCCTCAAGCAGATTTGCTCTACTTAAAACTTGCTCAACATGGCCATATGAGCTTTTTTCTCTAGTGTGGAACCCCTGTTTAATCCAAGATTTATGTAAAAATGCCCTCGGGAATATTTCGGAAAGTATGACCCCCTCTGATTGATGAGGCTACACTTATAAAAGGCACTTCTGTGAGATTGCTGTCCATAAATTTGTTAAAAATATGCCCCTCTTGGGCTATACTTAAAACTAGGCCACACACACACATACACACACACATACACACACACATTTATTTCTGGTTTAAGTTCAATTGGATACCAGCTTCAATTTGCTTATCAAACATTAAAACAATGTAATTCTTCTAGAACTGCTCTGTGACTCTCTCATTTCTCACATCATAAATATATGATTTTTCACCTATGAGAATGACACTGCATATGGTGTCTTCAGGTAATGCCTCGTGGAATTCACAGATAATTTTAATGTTTGTTCTGTCATTAACCACAACTTGTTTTCTTTTTGAAGTGTTGATGACAAACATGGGTCTCTGTGTTTTGAATTCATCTGGTGTGTAGTACAGGTCAGTATTGCCAGTAGTGACGCGCTTGAAGGAAGAAAAAGCTTCATATAATTTAAGAAAATCATCCTTGGAAATGTCTAAATTATAATTTTCTCTAGGAAAAACCTCATTTCTACCATTTTTAAGATATATGTTCTTGATGTTGCAGTTATCAAATCTACTCGAATTTTTTTCCTGATTATTGTGTCTTCCGGTCTGAAACAGTACCACCACGAAATCAGGCATGTCAAATTGAATACTGGAGAATGAGTTTGTAGCATCAAATTCATAATAAGTGCCAGATGCGGGCTTCTGTACGCATTGATATGTGTAAAATTGCAGAGGAATCTGTGGATTTTTTACTATATCTGCTTTGTGTTTAAGAGCGTAACTGGCCTCATATTCAACAACTGGGATTCTTAACTCCATAGTCTGAATAATGCATTTTCCTGCATCAGGTAAGGTATTAGGCAGAGCTTCCCCTGTAGAGTTTAATGTGCTGTACCTCATCAAAGCATTGTTATCATTTGCAGCTCTTCTAAATGTAATTCTTAACCCCCCCTTCCACATAATATCTTTGTAATCCGAGAAGAATCCTGGCAATAGGCGCATGGGGAACAGCACTGTGTGATTTTTAGATAATATTTTATCACCAGCCTCAAATCCCCCTATTTTGTAGTATGGAGCCTCGGTTTTGGATAATTTTAGTGTGGCCAAAGCTGTGGAGGTAATGCCGGGATAATCTATTCTGTTTATAACAACGCCATGCTTTCTGATCTCAATTTCAGAGAACAGATGCGGCACAAAATTATCAACCAGTCTTATATTTGAATTTGCAGGGTAATCTGTACCATCGAGCTTTACAACATCAAATTTGATGTATAGATCTGCTCTGTGAGGGTGTATAAAGCCATCCCCGACATCAAGATCAACCTCAATCTCTGTGTTGGGTTGATTTAAATTTGCAAATGTCCTCCTGTTTGGGGGGAATGATTGTAGCTCATAACTCTCAATATTTTCCATTGTATGTATTTTTATTTAAATATTAATCTCTATGATTGCAGTTGTTGTGGCTCCAGCAAAATCAACTAATTCTTCTTTTTCATTAGTGACCATCAATTCAATGTAATCTATTCTGTTGTGGCACACAGGAAAATATAATGTTGGGGATGGATTGTAGATGATTGGCTCCATAAATTCAGAATTAGGTTTGAATGTTGCAATGATGCCGGTTTGTTTGTGAGTGCCTATGCCATTTGATTTGGTGATCATACCCTCCGCCACATTACAGTGAATATTCAGAGTCTCTATGGCTAAGAATTTAGGTATATTCATAGCAGTGTGTTTGATGGCCGGTTCAAGTTTCGTGTTGTTCTCAAAGCCTAACAGCTCTCCTATAGTACCCAGATCCACTGTTTCTGTAGCAGATACAATCTCTACTCTGTGAGTGACAGAATTTTGACTTAACACTACACCTCTGGGTAATTGAGCATTTAGAGTGGACAGATTATACTGCCCTGGAGTGATGACAATTTTTTGATTCCCTACTGCAATTGTGTTGTTGTGGTGTGTAATATTAGGGATCAAGTACATGCCGTAAAATGCTCTGAGAGCTATTGTTTTGGGATACACTATGTCATCATGCAATTTGAGTTTCAATATTGAATTTTGGCTGGTGAGATGGAATACCCCCATGATGTTTTAAATACCACAAGGCTTTTTGAAAATTTTCAATTGATGGTTTATTTATTTGAGACATATATCTGAGAACAGATAAACACAAATGTCCGCAATTAACATCTTTGAAGTTCTGAACACGGGCATTATTGTAATAAAGATTAGCTGATTTTAGATATTTTACTAAATTTTCAGGTGGAACACCTCCAAATGAATCAAACACAAATGCCTTATTGTTTAAATATTTAAGATAACAGATCCAGTGAGTGCCCTGATTTTTGTACTCATCCAAATTAACAATGCCACACTCTTTGTTGAGTGGTTGTTCCGGTAAAGAATCAGACATGTACACACCCCTAAAATGTTTGATGCCCAGTGGCTTGATCAAAGCTTCAATATCTTGGTTTGTAAGCGGCTCTTGTTTTTTTTAAACTTATTCATGGCTCTCTTAACACCTTTGCCTTTTTTCTCCATTGCCAGGTTATGGCGCTTCTGCTCATCTAATTCTGCCCTATTTTTCTTGGCATCTATTACTGTTTTTGCTATGGCAGCTGATCCCCCGGCCAAGCTCCCAACAGCCCCGAGAGCAGCTAAGATGGCAGGGATGGTAAATATGAATCCCCCCACATGTGATTTTTTTCTTGATTGCTGTAATTTTTTTAATTGGGGGGTACTAAGCAACAATTTCATACCATGTCCCTTTGCAAGACAAGAGCTTTTTTTCTTGCGCTGCTTTTTGGTCAAGAGACTGTCAATAGTTTTAAGAGATTTGAGACCTGCATAAGGTATTTGATACATAACACCCTTGGCCTTCATTGTAGGTTTATTATATATATATTCACAGCCCCCACCCCAGTTTTTGTTTGGTGCTCATAGCTATGGTGGTTCCCAATGCTGCTATTCTCTCACTTAAAGAAGCATCTTTGCTTACAAATCTACCAAATGCAGCCTCTTCTAATTTCTTGTCTGCCACATGTCTCTTGTCAAGATCAGTATGTGTGTTGTATGCTATGTCATGGTCTCTACAAGCAGCATCTAGGGGATTTACACCAGGATCCCCTCTGTTCAATCTATGATCCAATTTTGTGCCTGGACCACAATACTGATAGCCTGGAATATGTAGTTCAAATGGCAGCTTGTTTATAATGTCATTAACCAGGCCCCGACCCTCAGAGACATTCCAAAATTTAGGGGGTAGAGTATTAATAATTTTTATGAGATATCCAATCCCCTTAGGGTCATTCACTATAAAATTAGACAATTTTGTGCTTATCATGTCCATAATTCCAACTTTTTCATTGTAAAAATTGTGGTTCCCAGCATTTTCCTCCCCAGCTATCACCAATAACCTATCTACAAGTTTCCTGACATCATCAACCCACACAAATTCTTTAGGCAGGGTGTTGTATTGTTTGATTCCACTGCCAGTCTTGATCTGTGACCATATGGGCTTGATTAAATTATTGTATTTTGCTCCACTGCTCGACTTGACTCTTTTTTGTGTGGGATCATTGTTCTGGTATAGAGCATCTGATTTTATTAATATTTCTTTGTAGTGTTCATAATCTTGATCTGTATAGCTGCCAGGCCTTTTCCTAGTCATCAGTTCCCACAATCCAGGTGTTCCGGGGTACTTAACAAAACCACCTTTTTCTCCGAGACGAGATTCTGAATATACAATTATATCATCCCCCATAAATGTTACTCTGAAATTGCCAATTCTATGAATGATGCTGCCGTCAAGCTCTGTGTCAGCATATAAGCCAAACACCTCATCTTTGTTGTCTTTAGGTGTGGTTAAATATTTTTGAGCAAGAAGACCCAATTCAATAGGATCTTGACTAGCTTCAATTCTTCTAGGAGCAACAGGACTAGGTGTATGAATACTGGAAAGTGGGGTGAATGGATAATCTAATATGTTCCTAGCAGCTACAGGTACAAGCTCTGTGATCAAATCTTGATTTTGCTCTGTAACAGTTTTGATATTCTTACCTAAATTATTAATAGCATCAATTACAGGCTGTTCTGTTTGTTTGTGTTTTTCATAAATTCCACGGTTCTCTGATTTCCATCCCTTGAATCTTTTTACAAGATAATCTCTTAACTTAAGATCATCAATGACTGGTCGTTTCATGGTTGTTTATTTATGTCTCAACGTCTAGAAAATCGTTGATTTTATTTCTGTATTTGCCGCTACTGGGTGTTCTTGTCATATCAATTGTGACAAACCCATAACTGTCCTGGCTCCAGCACCTGCTGCAAAACTTAGAAAAATCATTGTAGCTCAAGTCCCCACCTACATATTCATCGTGTATGTGTTTGAGGTTGGTATGATCTTGATGAAACACACATATAAAATTGCTGTTGTCTCGGATCAGCTGCTTCGGTATTTTAGAAAAAGTCTGTGCCAGGTAGAAGCAATCAATGTTTTTGTGCCGCCCCTGTGTAAAGAAATTTCTAACCTTGTTTTGATTATCCAGTATAACATCATCAAACACAACAACAGAATTATCGAGACATTCATCAAGTGGCTTAACATCTGATTCAAAAGTGGCTATATCCAATCCATCATATAGCTTCATCAGCTGCTGATATTTTAATTGTTCCAAGCTCTTAGAGAAGACATACAAGTGCCTGTTTTTCCAGTCTAACCAGTTGGGTGCCAATAAAAAATTATCAACCATTAGTGTAGTTTTACCACAAGCAGATGGCCCAACAATAAGACACCTAATATTATCAGGCAGCAAGTTGCCATTTCTCTTATTCTGTTGTTCAGGTTCTGGCAGCCTCTTTATAACATCCCAGGTGCTCATATTATTATTTTGTCTGCATCGATCCAGCTGTTTTCCGGATGACCCAGCCATTTGACAAATAACTTGTTGCCCTTCCTGCGGATGATTTTTTCTATGAGATATGTGTCAGGCTGTTTAGTTTTGCTGAGTTCTTGTTCATAGAATCTGCCTTTGAGAATTTCTCCTCGGTGATCTTTTATTATATATGTGTTAAGGGTCCCGGGTTTAACTTGAACCACTGTAAATAATTCAGTACTCCAGTTTCTTGTAAAGCCTCTCTTGAATAAGTGCTTATATTTGCTGATTCTTACTTGATCACCCACCCTGTATTTGGCCCTTCTTGTTGTTGGCTGGTATCTAGGATAATAAACAGTCCTGATCAATTTTTGCTCATCAGATGAAGTTACTTCAGAGGGTTTCATGTTGATTGTGGAATGGACCGAGTTGTTATATTTATGTAGAAGTTCTGGAAGGATTGTAAGCCATTTATAATTACCTTGAAGTGTAAATTGTTTATACATAAGATTTTTTAAGGTTCTGTTGAATCTCTCTACAATTGAGGCTTTGAGATCACTGTAACTCGAGTAATGTTTTATTGACTGGCTTTTAATAAATTGTTGGAAGACAGAATTATAAAATTCTTTGCCATTATCTGTTTGCAAATAGCGCGGTGATCTTCCTGAATGATTGATGATTGTCCTGAAGGCTTCTGTAACACATTTTCCAGTCTTGGATTTGAGTGGCAGAGCCCAGGCAAATTTTGAAAATGTGTCTATGACAGTGAGTAGATACTTGTAGCCCTTGTTGATTTTGTCCAAGTTTTTCAACTGTCCAGTTGCCATTTCAATCAAGTCGCTCTGCCATAAATCATCTATGCCTTTTGTGACTACTGGGAGTCTCTTAAAATTATGCCTGGCCTGTCTGTGTAATTCATCAACTATAATTTGTCTAGACATAATATGTAAACAGGAATATTGCAACTATGGGGTGTTCAGCAGCTGATACTGCAGGATTTTCTAAATATAATTTGTCCCCTATTTGTATTTTAAATTCCAGAGAGCCATCATCTTCAGCATAGGCTGTTTCTAATGTATTGGGGTCTGTAAAATCCTCTAACTCTACACTGGTGACCTTTGCTTTGTTCTCAGCATTTGTTATTGATAAGGTAGGGTAGTGGTGTGCCTGTGGCTGATGCCAATATTTGATCTTGATTGGTCTCAGTGTGCCCCCAACAAAAAACTGGTAATAAAATTGTGCAGGGGACAGCATATATATTTTGCCACCTGGTGTAAATGGTGAATCATATTCTTTGTTGGGGATGCTGTACAATTCAAGAATTACTGTATGTTTTGGATTCTCGATTATGCCTGTTATTTCTTTTTCTGCTGTAAGCAATCTGCTTGTTACAGATTCAAGGTGCTCATTGATGGTCCTAACAACATCATCATGGCCTGGCTTGATCTTTATGTCCACAACGAGTTTCTTGTATTGTTGCACAATCTCTTGAAGCTGGGTAGCAAAAACAGACAGAGCATTTGCTTGATTGGATTCCATGGTTCCTAGCTGTTGCTTGATATTAGCTACAATTTGTTGCAAATTTTCAACAACTGCCAATTTTGAATTTTGAGCAGTAAGATCATGGACCTGTCTTCTGATATCCTCAAACAGGGCATGCAATTCATTAATATGTTGATTGGTTGGTAGAGTGGCCACTGTCTGAGTGAGATGTTTGATCTCTGTCTGGATATTCTTGATATCTTCTGATTTCAATATGCGATTCACTGCTCTCTTAATATTTTTAAGTTCCTGTGATGTAGGAAGATTTGATACTGTATTTTGCAAAAATTCAAGTGCCAATTTCACATTGTTTAATTCAGAAGCATCAGCCACATTTTGCATAGCATTTTGGAGCAGGGTTATATCTGCCTGAGAGGGTGTGGATTGTTGTAAAATTTCAAGTTTTGTTTGGATATCATCTATCAAGTGATGAAAATGAGACAGTTCAGATTCAGTGTTGAGGTTTTCAAGCTTTGTGATTTGTTGCTGGACACTGACAAGTGTATCTACAATACCGGGCAGGCGAGTTTCTTGTACATTTGCCAAATCACTTTGCACTGCTGCTATGGTACCTTCAAGATGGGTTATGGTACTTTGAATTTTTCCAAAATCTTCATATGTTTCAAGTTGCAGCTTAATGTTTGCTACACTCCGAGTTATTGCATTCAAAGCATCAGAAGATGGCAAGTTGTTCATAAAATTTTCAAGTGTCTCAATTTTTTCTTTAACCTCGGCTATGGCATTGTGCAGAGGATCCAGATTAGGTATCTGGAGTGACTGAATCTGTTCTTTCAGAGTGGAAATCACTAGATCAAAATCTTCTTGTGATTTTATGCTCTTGACAATTGTTTGGAGCTGTGTCTGGACATTATTTATTTGCTCTTCCAATTGCTGTTTCAATTGCTCGGAGTTGGTAGCCTGGGTCTTAAATTTGGCTTGAAGAGCTGCTACAGCTTCTTCTAAACTTTGAAAATTATCTAATGTTGCCAAATCAGTATATTTCTGAAGCAACACTTTGAGTTCGGAATCAATTTTAAGAAGAGGGTCCATGCATTGTGATTGTAAATTTGTAATTTCTAATTGAAGACTGGCATTGAGTGTAGTTTGTAAAGCTTGTAAATCACTTCTTAATTTCTTGACTCTGACATCAAGCATCAGAATCTCGTCACTGTGATCTTCATGTCTTGTATGGCCAAATATATCATTAGGCATTTTCTTTTAATGGTTATTTATTATAGAGTATCTGATTCTTAATTCTATAAAAAGGGGTATAAGCTTGTCATAGGATCCAGGGACCTCAATATATAAGCAGTCACCAGCAGAAACAGTATATACAGTGCCAGAAATCATGTTTGAGTGCTTAATTCTATAAATATTTCTCCCTACTGAAATCTTGACATCACCCTCAGGGGTTGTAATAAATTGCAATTGCCCACCTACAGGTAATTGGTAATGATTTAAATTATTGTTAAATATGTACAATGTTTTGCCTGTTTCTTCATCAACATCTGTAAGTATGCTGTTCAGATGAATAATTAACAAGCCACTCAGTTTAGACATTACAGATTGTAAATCAGGAGAGGGTTGTGGTGTGGGCAGGTCCATAATAGCCTGTTTTTTGAACCCAAATAAGTTCATAGGCATGTTTATTTATTTCAAATCATGCTCTGTAATTGGGCATTGATTTCCATTTTTCAAATCACAATGCCCCCAAGGTAAAGTATGCATGCCGCATGATAAAATGCATCTCTTATCATCATGTGGGTCCAGGGCCACTTTTGTTACAATATTTGAAGTCAGCAAGTGATTCTCACTCTGAATTCTATTTTCTGATGTTCTAATTGAATTCTGGGATTTGATGCAATTTTTATAATCTTCAAATACAAGCTCTTTTTCCACAGTAACTCTGCCAATGCCCTTGGCCTTTTTGACAACAGCACTACATGTTTTAAAACTGTACATCTTGGCACTTAACCCAGCAAATTCCACAATAACATCGCCAAGTGTCTCATCTTTTAACTTGCCAGGCACCTTTTTGTTGTGGTGTTGTTGAATCTTTGTATGTTCAGTGGTATCAAAATATTTAAACAATTCAGGCTGTGACATATCTTGATAAACATCTTCTGTTTGAATTTCAAGAATAAAACTATCCGTGTCCATGTACAATAATTTTACACGATCACCGTAAAAAGGTTTCAGCACATCATAATACAATATTAACATATGTAATTTGGACAATTCCAATATCACAGCCCCTACATAAATAGGTTTATCAAACTTAATCTTTGTTTTCATCATGTTGAAAAGTGCCATGTGCTCATCATAAATTTTTCTGTAATTGAAATTAGGCTTTGCAACCAATTTTTTGCTCCGGCTGGGGTCAGTAATTATTTTAACATCGGTATGTTTCCTGACATTTTCAATAGTTTTGCCATACACTGAATTCACCATCAATTTAAACAAGGCCTTATCAAATTCGCTTTTTGCAGATGTTCGAAGCTCCGTGTTTGTGTCAATATATGGTTTCAGCCATTCTGAGTGCCTGACCCTCAAAACTTTGCCAACTTTGGTTACTTGAACACCATGTTTCATCAGGAACTGGAGGGTTTTGTAATATATGACATAGCCTTGTTTCGGCTCCAGGGTCATCATGAGCTTCTTCTGTTTAGAACCAGGTGGACACTGAACCTCGGGAATTGGGGGCAGATCAGAAAATTTATTGTGCAAATGATCAGGAATTATCAGATCAACAGCCTCTAAGAAGAGGGCATATTCACTGTCATCAAAATTCTGAAGATCTTCAATTTTGAAATTTTTAACCCACTTAAGCCCTGCATATGGCAGTTTTTGCATCATGGCGTGACCATAGAGGTTGTTTGCATCTACATACACTATATAATTTGATGGCCGTGCTGGATCATAATCAGGCATATACTTGTTATTTGCTCTGGCATATCTCTGGGAACATTGCACCATCCCTCCTCTTATACATTTCTCCATAAACAGATACATATCTTGATCGTGGATTAGATCCAATTGCATTTTAGTTTTGAAAAACATTGCAGACCATGCTAGGCCCGGAGCACTGAAAAAATACACTGGGTCCAGTCCATAATTTTGCATGGAAGATTTTCTGAATGTCTGGATTATATCAGCTAAGAGGGTCACATCAAGTTTCAAATAAGCCATGTGATAATCACCAAATGTCTTGCATTTTAAACTTTTCCACATCAATTTGGCATGGTGATAATCTTCATCAGTAATTCCAGATCCTCTGATTTTGCTATAAAATGCTTCTTGTGGTGGCAGGGAACACTCATCAAATTTAGAAAAATCTGTAACATGGTCGTATGGATATACACCCTTCCGCCTAATTAATTTCAGGTCCTGATCTGGAAACAAGGCACGTGTGATTTTCAAGTCATCATCAGATAATTGAGTGGTCAGTGTGGCCAGGCTAGCAGATAAAAATCTGTAAGAATCAAGAAATCTTATGTGAATAGGAACACCATCAACTTTAATTATCTTGCTAATAGATATATATTTCTCATCATTTTCAGCTAAAATATTTAAATTCTGCTTCTCAAACCCCTCGTACCTGATCAAATGATGGAAATCATAATTGGATGCTCCATGGCAAAATATGGGGACAAATCTTGGTCTCTTGATCTTAATATTACAGCTATTACACAGGGCCTGTTTATATCGACCATCTGTATGAGAATGGTGATGAACCTTGATATTTGTATCTGAAAATTCACAATCACATACCGGGCATTTTTCTGCATTGTTGAAATCCTCAATCTGTTCCTCTGTTAAAGGCAACATAGGCTTTGATTTTAATAAGATGTTAGATGCTATGTCACGGCACACATTTTCTATTCTATGTGCAAATTCTTTGATGGCATTTTTCCCCATGTATGAATATTCTTTAATAACAACACCATCCCGTATAACCATATAACAAAAACTGGAAGGTTCATGTAGCTGGTATGGTGTACTTGAAGATTCTTCTGGATCTGGGCTACAGAATGCAAGAGATTTGAGGTTCGATTCGAAATCACAGACAATATATACAGGGTGTTCCAACAAGGCTTCATACTTTTTGAATTTGCAATTTTCACTTGGATTGGGCATCACCATATGAACAGGTTTATGGTTGCCACAGTATTTCAGATGCTCAATTAACTTGTTTTTAGCAATTTCTGCATTCTCTTCCCGAACCCCCTTCACCATTTTTTGACCATCAAATACAGTTAAACATCTTCTGCACAACTTAAATATTGTATGAGTTTTGTCTAGTTGTGTTCTCACTAAAGCTTGAAGATTATGTATTAGAGTGTAATGGTATGTATCATCCTCTTCAATTAAGAGCAGATCAATCGGAATTGCAGCTTCATCATCAATTGTACTGATTCTGAGAGGTGCTATCGGGCAATTGCCAGTGGAACAAATAAATACATTAATAGATAATTGTTTGCCGTTGATGTGCCTGGCCCTTTTTTCAAATTTATCAATATTCGGAATAGACATTGGATATTCTAAACCCTCCATTGCTTCGTCAAAAAGATGTTCATGGTGTTTGTAATAAGTTATTCTCTGAGGATCCCTTGAAACTGGATACAAGGCAGCTAATATACACCACAAAAAGCATTTCTGGTCGGTATTTTTTATATTGACCACGGCTCTTTTGTTTTTGATATTGGCAGGCAATGGCACATAAGTGGATCCTTGTAATGGGCTGAATTCAGAAATATGAACATATAACTTGTGTGATGAACCGCATAGGCTCCATCCTGACTCTTTTGCCGCAAATTCAGAGTGTTTGATATTTAATTGATCTATCAAATTGCCTATTATTGTGTCTGAATTTGCATTTGAATATACAGGTACAGTTTCTGTTAAGTGGGGATGTGTAAATTTTGTGCCGTTTGGTTTCTTATATTGTACAAACAATTTGAGGGAGAGCTTATAAGAGCCATTTTGTGCATTAAGAATTGCCTGCAGATCAGAATTTATACTGTTCAAGAAATTCTCAATGCCACATCTTGGCTCTGATACAAACCGGTGATCTCTTAATTGGCCGTTAAAACTGCTACGGATGGGTTCATAGCGTGGCTGTTTTGCTGCTCTGGCATTAACAGGTGCTTCGTGCCTTCTTTTCAGACCAGATGTAGATGGTTGTGCAGAGCAAGTATCTTTATGTGTATATGTGAAGTATTGCATGCTGTATTTTCTATTGCATTTGGGGCAAATTTTTGTAGGAGTTCTGTATTTGTCCGGGTTACAAATCTTTTGATGCTTGGCCCAATTGGGGCTGGATATATTTTTATTGCACTGATTACAATATTTTTGACTTGGCATTTTTGTTGTTGTTTATTATATACAATTTCCTGGGTTTCAATTCAAAACTTTATACTGAATTAAAAATCAGATGGGTTCAGCACTGTACTTTGTATGTGTGTGTATGTATGTATGTGTGTATACACTTAATATTTTGGCTTTGGTATTTATATACAATTTCCTGGGATTCAAATCAAAACTCTATTCTGGATCAGTTGAGTTCAGTGCATACAAAAAAAACTGCATAGCTCTATGTCAATTAGTTCTTGAGTTTTGTATTTAGGAACCACTTTGGCCCCCCTGCCAAAAATTGGCTTTTATTGTATCAGTGTATATTGTCTCTATGACCTTACTTGGGTTATTCCAGTACAGACAAAAAAAACTGCATAGCTCTATGTCAATTGGTTCTTGAGATATTAATTATTTTGTATTTAGGAACCACTTTGGCCCCCCTGCCAAAAATTGGCTTTTATTGTATCAGTGTATATTGTCTCTATGACCTTACTTGGGTTATTCCAGTACAGACAAAAAAAAACTGCATAGCTCTATGTCAATTGGTTCTTGAGTTTTGTATTTAGGAACCACTTTGGCCCCCCTGCCAAAAATTGGCTTTTATTGTATCAGTGTATATTGTCTCTATGACCTTACTTAGGTTATTCCGCCAAATTATATGCTTCAAGTCTCCTATACTTTGGTGGAGCCTGTTCAGGTTCTATCCCCCACTTGTGGGTTCCACTGCCGATCCAGCAATGGTGAAGAATCTGCACTGTGCCCTGGCTTTTATAGTTTTGTCGGACCAATCAAAACCTTGCTTGCTTTAGCCAATCAAAACTTTGTTTGTTTTAGCTAAGCAAAATTTCTGTTTATTAATTGTCCAATCTTGTTTATTCTTGTCCTGTCTTGTTAAATCTTGTCTGCACTGGTTCTAACCTGTAATATTGTGTCCTGCCTTGTTGAATCTTGTCTATTCTTGTCCTGTCTTGTTGAATCTTGTTCTGTCTTGTTGAATCTTGTCTATTCTTGTTCTGTCTTGTTAAATCTTGTCTGCACTGGTTCTAACCTGTAATATTGTGTCCTGCCTTGTTGAATCTTGTCTATTCTTGTCCTGTCTTGTTGAATCTTGTTCTGTCTTGTTGAATCTTGTCTATTCTTGTTCTGTCTTGTTAAATCTTGTCTGCACTGGTTCTAACCTGTAATATTGTGTCCTGCCTTGTTGAATCTTGTCTATTCTTGTCCTGTCTTGTTGAATCTTGTCTATTCTTGTTCTGTCTTGTTAAATCTTGTCTGCACTGGTTCTAACCTGTAATATTGTGTCCTGCCTTGTTGAATCTTGTCTATTCTTGTCCTGTCTTGTTGAATCTTGTTTATTTTTGTTCTGTCTTGTCCAATCTTGTCTGCAAGTAAATATGTATGGATGTGGGTGGGTGTAGGGGTGGGTGTGGGGGTGTGTTGGGGGTGGGGGTGGGTGGGGGTGTATTGGGGGTGCATTCAGAAACATGAGCTCTTCTCTAACATTTTTGCCGAAGTATCCTGTTTTTCTGCTGAGCGTACATGCAATCCATACCGCAGCGCCATGCCTCCCGGCGCGGCGGTGGACAACTCTGGAACTAATCGATGTTGGAAATGCTCTGCTCGAAATATTGATCCCACCCATACTGCAGCGCCATGCCCCAGCGCGGCACTCTCTGGAACTAATCGATGTCAATAAGACTGCTGATAGAACTGCCGGAGCTCTGCTAATAAAACTCAGGAGGCAATAGACCTACCGCTCCAAATATTGATCCTACTGCTGCCGCTACCAGCGCCGCGCTGCGGGGATCTGAGGAACTTGCTCAAGTATTAATCCCACCTCGGTGCTGCCAGCACCGCGCCGCGGGAATCTGAGGAACTGCTCCAACAAGTATTGGTCCGGCAATAAAACTGGGAGCAGTTGAGAACTTAGGTCAGAAGATATTGATTCCCCCGGCAGGCAGGCAGTTCTCAACAGGGGTAACTTGAAATTTTGTATACATATTCTACTCGAGATTCTCTATATTTTATGTCTCTATAATTTTTATAAATAGAATTTTCTGAAATCTATACATGCTAGGGCACTATAACAGTTACTATACTTAAGATATCATACAATATCAAGAGGGGCATATTTTTAACAAATTTATGGACAGCAATCTCACAGAAGTGCCTTTTATAAGTGTAGCCTCATCAATCAGAGGGGGTCATACTTTCCGAAATATTCCCGAGGGCATTTTTACATAAATCTTGGATTAAACAGGGGTTCCACACTAGAGAAAAAAGCTCATATGGCCATGTTGAGCAAGTTTTAAGTAGAGCAAATCTGCTTGAGGGGGGGTTCATACTTTCCGGCGCTGTCCGTACCGTAAATACAACTACTATGGCACATTCGCTCATTACCGTTCCCAGCTATAAGTTTTTCTCTCTCTCTAGCCCTTGCCAACTGAAAAAAAGTGTAGGTAGGAGTTGGCAGCACTGCGAGAAAATAGAGATCATGCCTTACAAGAAAACCATTAAGGCGATTTTTATTTGATGACGTTGAACCCGTGTAGTGTTCCCATCCATCCATCTCCCTCTTTTACGGCAGTGCCCGCTTTCCTTGTTTAGTATATGTAGGTTGGCAAAAATTGCTTTATGCACTGTAAGGCATGCCTTAAGTAAGGTTGCCAGCCCCTTGCTTTAGGTTAGGTTAGACAAAAAAAAGCTGTAGGTAGGCTGTCGGCTGTTTAACTCTTCCCTCTCTCTCTTCTCTCTCTTTTTTTGTAAAAGGCATGGCAAAAGTACCAGTAGGTTGGCAACCTTGCTTTATGCACTGTAAATCAAGCCTCAAGCAAGGTTGCCAGCTCCTTGCTTTAGGCTAGGTTAGACCAAAAACCATAGTGATTTTTTCGAGTAGGATGTTGGTAATACTGTGTCCGAAAATAGGGGGGGGTTATGCCTTACAAGAGCAAACCATTAAAGCAAGCCCCACCGAGCTTTACTTTCGGGTGTAGTGTTCGCAACACTGCAAGAAAAAAGTTGCCAGCTCCTTGCTTTAGGTTAGGTTACCCCAAAAACCTTGGTGATTTTTTCGAGTGAGGAGTTGGCAACACTGCGAGAAAAAAGTTGCCAGCTCCTTGTTTTAGGTTAGATTACCCCAAAAACCTTAGTGATTTTTTCGAGTAAGGAGCTAGCAACACTGCGCCATCCAATAGAGCTCATGCCTTACGAGAGAAATCCATTAAGGCGAGCTCCTCACTTCAGCTCCTCACAAGAGGTTGGTGAAACCGCCAACTTGCACTACTAGCACTCTATAGTGCATACCTTCCCTCGTTCGTTTCTAAGGCAAAATGAGTTTCTTATCGCTAGAAACGTCTTGAATAAGGTTCCATCCAGAGATCCTTATGATTGAAACTGTTGTCACTCCGGCTTGGCTAGGGTTTAGTTCTGGTGTTGCTAAGGCCCTTCTGTCCTCGTATAAAGTGCAAATTACCTCAGAGCTGACGCATCCACTATATTTTTTAATATACAACCATCAGTAGCATGGAAGAGACTATTAATGATCCATTTTCTGTTTGTTTTTCAGGCATACTTCCCCGGACACCAGCGCAGGAGGACACGGTCGAAGCAAGATGCCCAACCAGTGCGCGACGGCGGGAACCGGAAGCAGGAGAAGGCCAAGCGGCAACTTCCGGCGGCAAAAAATGTAGAAAAGGAGGATCCGGAAATGAACGAAGCGGCCGCCTCAGCTCCTCCGTCGGTCGCCAAGTTCGTGGAACATGTCTTGGAGGAAGCCCAGAAGAACATCGCCTCTCCATGGAACAGCCGAACCACAACGGCCGCCGCCAGCGACCCTGGCTCCCTCTACTCCAGAGGGTTGTCCAGCGGTTTGCCATCCTCCAGTCCGGCCACTCCTCGTAGCCTGTCCGGAGGGCGCATATCCCGGTTGAAGAAGAAGACCCACAGACATCTGGACATCCCGCAGAATCTCCTGGAGGAAGAGGACAGGCTCCAGGCTGAGGTCAGGAAGGAAGACGAGGGAAGGCGGGAAAAGACCCCAAAGTATGAGTGGGAGAGGGATTCCCAAGAGCGCCCGGCGACGCCGAAGTTCGAGTGGGAGCTGCAGGGGCCAGCCTACGGGTCGTCGGATCGGCGCGGGGACACTACCAGGTTCCAGTGGGAGATGGACGGTCCTGATGTGTTCAGTCAGGGCAACAAAAGGACCAGCATCCTCTTCGATGTCGTCAATGATGACGAAGAGCCTTCTTCTGGGTGAGTAGATGATTTCATATATGTCCTTATGGAAAATAGTTGCAATAGTTCTGCATTTTATTGCTTTATAGACACGACCACAGGGGTATCTGCTCCTAGGATCTTTTGATATGCATTCATCTCGAAGTAAAATGCAGAATATATTGTCATGGGAAGGCGAACTAGAAATAAAGCGAAAGTAAAAACACGGCTCTATACAAGAAACATTGACCCTGTCAAGGCAACGGCAATAACGACGACGACGCGGACACTGCAAGTCACCCAGAACAGCGAGTGACGGCTGCAACAGTTACTCTCGTGTAGTGAATAGTTGCGCGTAGTAGCTCCACGCCCACCGAATGTTGACAGCCTGTTGTTATTTCCAAAAATCGGGGTTACTTATCGAACTCGCCATGTACAGTTTTCTGTTCGATCAGGAAGATCGACCCCGAAATTGCAAGCTGATATCTGCTATGTTATTGTCGTCTCCTTGATTCGGTCCATGTGCTTGTATCGAGACTTGTTTTTAATGCTCGTTCATGTATACAGAACACATTCACACACACCTTTCGAATGTACTGTTTGCAAACCGACGCTAGATTACATTTTTGAGCTTAAGGACATGCAGAAGAGTTTCCACGGGGCTCTTCCACCCCGTGACAGTGTTGCCAACTTAGCTCACTTGGAGCCAGATCTGGCTCTTTCGTGCACTCGTTTGGCTGTGAACTGGGGCGCCTGCCCCCGTGATGCACGTGAAGTGATATTGTTATATTGGCTGCATCGCCCCACCCCTCTTATATCCCCAGCCGTGTTGACGTGAAATAGGCATAATATTGTTATCACGGAATTCTTTATTTTCGATTTCAAGCGACCATGAGATGGGTGATGCCGCCGGATCTAGATGGTGAAAACTAAGAATAAATTTTCATCAATTTAGAGTTAACGGTAATAGCAACGCCCCACCCCTTTGACAACTAACATTACTCTAGGAAGCACTTCGTAAATCTAGCTCCTTGAAAGTCAGTTTTAACTCTATTTAAGGTGACATTTAGCTCTTTTATGCGCATCAGGTTTCGCAACACTGCAGGACGGCCGTAGGAGACAAGAAAAAATTCATTGGTATTATGGGAGTATCATTTGATTTGTTCTCTTGGGGATATCAAACTTCCGATGAAATAGAAAATTATATCAACGGGAAGAGGGTTGTTTGAGGATGCATATCACCAGCGGAAAAGTCGAAACTTCCATTTCATTAGCCGTAACTTGATGTTGAAGTTCATTCCCCATAAGGAATACATGCGATTCCGAAAATTCTTATTCATCATATTTTCGAACATCGTGTCCAGCTTAATAATTAACATACAAAAACGCTTCCACTTGAAACATGGAGAGAAATTCATACTCTTGATACACCCATTTTTTTTTAGTAGCAGTGCCCATTCGGGCGATATTGAAAAAAAGCACAATTGCTGCGTAACTGTATCTCCTTCCCTTAAGGAATGGAACTTCCAGAAATTACACGGATGCCATTTTCTAAACGAACATTGCCAGTCGGTAGGGCGTCTTGAGTGCCACGCGGGAGAGCCGGGTTCGATACCTGCCGTGGGCGATTTCAAGTGGAATTTTTCTAGCAATGTGCCTGCTTTGAGGGGTTCTGGGGTTCACTCAGTCTCTAATAAATCGGTATCTGGGGAGGGGGTAAAGGAGTTCCTGAACGTGGCGGTGAGCACATCACCTCCATGAATGGCCGAAATTGCAATGCGTGGACCTACCCTCACTCCTCCTCCGCCCCCACACGTCTTGACGGAATGTTGTACTATGCAGTGAGTAGCTTGAATCATTTTACTTTAGAAGGAGGTAGAATCGAAATTGCAATACCGTTACCACGGCAACTGCCGAAAGTTAGATATTTTAGAGTTCATTCAGCCCTCTCCCTCGCTTTGTTGCATTCGTAGTGCTTTTATATATGTACAATTGAAATTTCTTATTATTTACGGTTGTAAATTATGAAATTTTGCGAGTTTTTTTTGGTACTTTCAAGTCTGACATGGAAACCGTAAGATTTTACGAAATGATCGTACGATTGAAATATAATCAAGAAGGGAAAATAGTTAAAGGCCCTGCTCATACCAATACAAATAACAGCACGATGCCAACAAACCTTTTCAGTTTTAAGAAGAATATAGTTCTTCAAATAGTCCCTAATTGCTCCTAACAAGATTACGGCACATTCCTAACATGTTTTATGGGTTGTTCAACGTACGTACAAGCCCCAGTACACAACTTATTACTATTTACCTAAGCTCCATAACTGTGAAGTGCTCGAAATCGCAAGCAGCAGGATACAAGGTCGCGAGTCGAGTAGTACTGAACGCCCTTCGGCGAGCGAAGCCTCGTGCTTGCCATTGTGGCAGTTCTATATTTGGTGCTGTTTTAAGTGGCGGCGCTCGGACGTGCTCGCGAGTTTGTCTGTTCTTCCTGTACGGTCGAATAGACTGTGGTGGGTGCCGACGTATGTTCGATTGGACTGAGGTAGGATATGAAAACAAAATATCGGAATATATGGAAACTAACCAGAACTTGTCGGGACGATAGTATTCATGCGATATGCGTACACACGGAAGCAAGGAGTGCATTTGCCCCTCCTAACATTTTTACTGAGAAAATCAGTGAGGAATGGATGTTATCGCCGTTATTAAAATAATACTATTTAAGCATATTTAAGCCAATGAAAGTTCCAAATAAGGTGCGTACATTATTTTTTTTACGCAATTAGATTATCCCATTTGATTCTCTAGCGAACTCCTTATTAACTCGATCACTTACTTTAATTTGTTGTACTACCATTATTTGGCCGCAGGAAAAAAAAATCATATATTAGAAATGAATAAATTGGAAGTTATAGCGAATTTTCTTGGTGAAAACGTACAGTGATGGACAAAAGTAATCATACAGTGGAACTGAAAGGAAGAAAGGACGAATTGCAGCAGCTAGGAAAACAATAAGGAAGCCAAAACTATTAAAGCTTTACCATGTATGCACCAAACGATATATTGACAACAAAAATAAATATCAGATGCTGCTTGAAGAAAAATAAAATACAATGCATTCTCAATATCCGCTTCTTTGGCTGGACAAAAGTATTCATACACCAACATAAAAGTTTACTTTGAAGAAAAGAAAGAAACAGATACCATGTCGTCATAATTTAGTATGCATTCCTCTGTTATGGAGAACAGCTGTCAGTCTCTTTTGCATAGAATGAACAAGAGGCGTTGTTATTTCAGATGTAATATTGTGCCACTCATGCAAAATGACCTCTTTCAGTCTATTCTTGCTTGTTATGTCATGTTTTCGGAGTCTGGTTTCCAAATGGCTCCAAAGATGTTCAATGGGGTTAAGGTTGGGGGACTAAGGTGGAGTTTTGAGTGTGTGGGGAGTATTATATAACAACCAAAGGTGGACAATCTCAGCTGTATGTTAGGGTCGTTGTCCTGCTGGAAGTAAAAATCATTCCCAAGACCCAAATGATCGATACTCTGCTGCAAATTGTTCTTCAGAATATCCAAATAGACAAATCTATCCATAGTTCCCTCAATAAAGACGAGTTCTCCAACACCTGAGGCTGACATACAGCCCCAGACTATAAAGCCACCACCTCCATGTTTAACTGTAGCCAAGAGATTTCGAGACTCAAGCTCAGTATTGGGCTTTCTCCACACCAAAATTCTACCATCACTATGGATAATATAACATTTACTCTCGTCCGTAAACAACACTTTATCCCAAAAGTCCAAACTTTTACTCACATACTCCTTTGCAAATGTTAATCTGGCCTTCTTGTTCTTCTTACTGATGTATGGCTTCCTTCTAGGTACCCTAGCTCTGTACCCTGCTCGGTTGAAAAGCCTTCTAATACTTTTTGAGAACACTTGTTTTCCCAGGTGTTCGTGAACATGTGCCGACATTGCTGACGATGTTAATTTGGGGTTTTTCTTGATCATTCTCAACAGTCCTTGTTTCTCTCTCGAAGTAAGTTTCTGAGTCCGCCCAACCCTTTCCCTATTTATCAGGACTTTTGTGTCTTTATATCGTTTCATGACACTTTGCACAGTCGCACGACTTCTCCCAACTATGTCTGCGATTTCAGAATATGATTTCTTATTGTGGTATAATGATATCATAATTTTTTACCTCTCTTCGATCGTAGTTTCCTTCCCTTTCAGGCCCATTTGACTTCCTGCAGCACGCCAACACCTAACCAACCACTTCCTTACACAGGTGCAAGTGCAGTAAACAAATATCTGGCACTGAATGATGGAAACGGTTGTTTCACGAACTTTTTTTTGGATTTATAACCTGGCGTATGAATACTTATGACCATCCAGAAAGCAGTTTATCTAAGGATTACCCACATTTCTCATGACAATTTCAATTGTATGCACACAATTACTTTGCGTTTCTATTCTTGCCATTCCAATGGAGCATTTGTGCTACAGACTTGACTTGCCTTTACGGTCTTCTTTGTATAATAAAATGTTTCATTCAGACAATGCCTTTGTATGAATACTTATGTCCATGACTGTATATTCAGTTCGCAAGCGTGAAAGTTTTATTTTCAGAAGTAGGCAAAGGATGTAGGAATCATAGGCGTGCGCATTCCCTCCGATTGGGACAGAGGGGGTTGAAACAGTTCAGTCGACGAAAGAAAAAGTTCATTTCATCTCACAGTTTTACTGGGTGGGTCTGAACGTCCCGAAAATCCCATTCCTGTATACAAGTGTAATTTTTGGCGCAATTATAAAAATGTCACCCCTCTGATGAGGAAATAGTTTGATTTGATTTTTTGTTACTTAGCGTCACTTTTCTACCACTTACCGCAATGATAATGATGTGTGTGTTCCGCAGTGGTAACGTCGTCTCCTTGTAATCAAGGGGTCCCAGTTTCGATACCCAGTGGAGTCACAATGCACAGTGGTTCGGGTCCTACTGTAAGTCCAGTCTCGATCAGCCTATATGTGCATAAAGTGGACTTAAAACACCAATTCAAAGAAACGAACAAGGATGAGTGGTGATATGATGAAATTCATGAGGACAGACCCATTCTTCCCAGGCTTGGATTCGAACCTGGCACGGAACCCATATTTACTCCAAGTAAAGCTGAATCTAAACAAATCACGGCTCTTCTTAATGAAACTAATTGGATATTGACACGGCTTCCTTCCTTACTGCTGTGTTTCACATTTGACCATGACGACCAGCAGGTGGATTGAATACTTTTATGGCGATTAGTTGCACACCAACACATTTTGCATCTCATATTTGGGCTGCTTTGACGAATTTTTATGATTTTATCGTGCACTATTTTTCACTTTCGTAAGTATCTGTCAGATTTCGACTTTTGATTGCTACTACGTACAATCTTATGTGTAAATGTAAATAATGAAATAAGCGTTGAGTTGAAGGTTGCATTAACAATCGAGACACTGCTCGGGCCGATTTGCGGAGCAGCTCTGTGCGATTTATAAAGTAAAAATATGTTAATGGTAATCAATATCACGTTGTTTTGGAGAGAGCGGGGCCATCTCAAATGAAACAAAATTCATTATTTTTTTAAAACACTGATATTATTTTGATGGTGTCGTCTGACTGCCACACGGGATACCTGTGATCGATTCCCTGGGTGGGTGATCTGAGGGCGGAATTTTTTCCGGCCTTGCCCCCTCATAAAGCGGCTCTGGGGCTCACCCAGCCTCAAATCAATGGGTACTCTTGGAGGGTAAAGGCGGCCCGAGCGTGATGCTGATCACATCGCCTCCAAAATGGCTGAGATCGAGAATGTGTGGGGCTCTACTACCACATCCCCTAAATGTGCCTTCATGACACGGTGCTATATTCACGGTGAAGTTTATCTTTTACCCCTCACCCCGTTCCAGTCCAAGACGACGCTTAACACTAAAATCAGAAAGCGCTAGTTTGTGCGACACACAAGCGACACGTACAGTGTGGGGCCAGTTTTAATTATCCCATGTGCACAGAATAGTTATAATAAACGTGGAATATTTTTCAAATCATTCTAATTCTGCTTGCGTTACGTCGTTTTTCTACCTCCTGAAATTAATCGCAACATTGAGGATGATTAGTTGGAATTGATGACTGCACAAACTCAAATTAACATCCATCCCCAGCCAGGGTCTTGAACCCAAAAACTTCGATGGAACGATCATAATTATATACGTATATACCTAGGTATATATAAAAAAAACACTTAAGAGTTTTTCATGTTACATAACTACCCAACTAGCCTGAGGTCATTCACGTGCCATACAGTACAAACAAAAGGGAGCAAATAGATTGGATACGAATGACAGGAAATATGCATACACCAAACATGTTTGTAAATTGCCATGTATTAACCGGTGGCAACCGTTTCGCTGCAAAGGCAATAAGCAGTAAGTCTTTTGTCATTCCAATCGCCCAGTATTTACTTTGTAAACATGTATAAACGGCACATTCCTCTCTTGATATTTTTGATGTCTTTTCCCAGCTTCTCATTGGTCAGTACGATGACTACCATTAACAAACCAATTTATTTCCCCGTGACGTGTTCTGTTTGCTTATCGACTGGACAGTTAGTCTGTATACTAGATTTTATGCTTTATCAGGGGCCTCACTTCAACCTAATCGACACACGTTTATTTTCCATACGAAATATTAGTGCCCTGTATTATGATTCTAATAGATTCGCTGCGACGCCAAGGTTCCCGGGTTCGAATCCCGCTCGGGCTAGGTTGTTTGTGAATGACCATTCATCAATTTCATCATTTCATCACTCATCCCCATCTTCGCAAATTAGCCAAGGGGCAAAAACGCGAAGTAAAGTAAACTAAATCAATCAATCAATCTAATAGTAGATTAGGATTCGTGGTGTTGGTATCTAGTTTTTGCCACGTGGTGTATCGAAAGGCGCATAATAGTATTTAAGGGGGGTTGGGGTTCAACCAGCCCCCCCGATACTTCTAACATGTTGGATTATTGCAAGTTCAGAAACCAAAATCGGCAACTCATTTTCAAATACTTTTTGAAAGGTTTACAAAAATGCAATGGGGAGAGAAAGCTGAGAGAACTCTTTCCTGGGACAATCGAGCCAGAATTTTCAAAGAATTTTGGAAGTTCTTAAACGTGTTTGAAACCGGGGATATTCTTGAATCACAGCCCAACAGTGACACCTCCAACTTGACTTCTGACTGTCCTCTTTCCAGCGTTGTTCTCGTTTCAAATGGGGCTGGTCAGGCAAAGCTAATTGTAGGTGGCAGCACGATAGTTGGGTCCTTGATGGCAATTGATCTCCCATTTAAATACATAGGGAACTCCTTACTGGACGTGCTGTTATTAAATGTGTTCGCTGAACTTGATTTTAACCTGAGAAATTATATCGGAACACAATATATGAGCAATTAATGCTTTAAAACTAGCATTTTTGACGGCAGAAAAATATCTGAGTTAAGGAAAAATGTTAAAATTTGCATTGCAGTTGTTTACATAATTTGTAAATTTCACAATTTAATTGCCTTATCCTTGCGAGTTGGTATTGAGGAATAATACATAAAAAATGTATTATCCCTCCCTCCCCAACAGTCGTCGAGCAGCTCTCTTCAGTCCCATGAAGCACATATAGAACAGTGACTGTATCTATGCGGGTACGTATAGGATCAAGTAAGGCTACCTCCCCCCCACGTTTTTCAGTATACGGTCATGGGAGGACGTGGTTTGAGCTCTAGGAATGTCTCGAGGCCCCAGACACAGCATGACATGATTTTTTTCAGGCATTACTCGCAGAACTGTATACTTGATTGCCTGTAGAACTCGGAGGGGGAGAGGGCGTGTAGAATCCATACTTACAGGCAGTTTCAAAGCATTGAATGAATTACTTATATTATGGATTGCAAGAATTTGACCTTCGTATCCTTAGGAACAAATTATTTGCTTTGTCGCTTCGTTCTTTTTGGTTCGTTTCGCAAGCGTTGTCTTTACACAGACAGACATGTATGGTTCGATAAACATTCAGGAATGCTAACCTTGGTAGTATAGTCAGAGCTCGAAATGGAACGCTTTACTTTTAATAACATGTTGTCTTTTTTTTCCTGATTACTGCAGCAATGATATTCGCCACTAATGGCAACGCGTTGTATTAAAATTAATAATAGTTAATGCAAAAATATTTGAATCAGATATATAAAGAGCATGCGACACGAACGGTTTAATATGAGTTTGATTTAAGACGCCCAGCCCACTTTACACCGATAAGTTAATCAGGGAGAATATGAAAGACTGAACTATGAAAGAAAAAGAATGACCGTAATATGAAAACCTGAATTTGTGTAAAGATCTTGTGCAGGAAGATACTTCTTTCAGAACAATAGAGTCCATAAGATACGACAAAATATAATGATTAACAAATATAGAGTAAAAACAAGAACTACAAGGCACAACTACAAGCATTCTGGCGGCAACAACATATCTTACGTTTAGGCTGTTCGCCGGCTTAAACTGCTTGGCTGCGAGAGGATATGTATATGAAGAACGGTTTATCACCTTTACCAATATTTAATAAAGACTAAACAAGTGAGTGGGGGGATGACCACGCACGAGCCAGTAAGATGTCTAAAGAAATGATAAACCCAAAGTTCCACCACTGTATCTGGTTTCTTTCGTGGTTCCTTGGCTGAGTCACGACGTGGCGCTGCGTCGGCCCATGTCCTCAGTGGGTTCGCCCAAAGCTTTTAAGCGGACCGACTTGACACTGTTACTCGCAACACCTTCGCGCTTCGTCCCCTCGATCAAGACCCCTCCGGCGACCTCTCGCCACACGGGAACTGCTGGCGTTTTTGATTACACAGCATTTTATTCCGGCTCGTGACACATCTACACGTAGAAGGGAAGCTTATATGAATTCCATCCTATGCACTGTCACGGACACTTCTGGCTTGTAAAGATGTCATTGACTCTTAATGGGATAGTTAGAACGCAAAAGTACTATTAAAGAGTATTGAAAAATTACTTCACACAGACAGAAAATGTTAAACATAATAATAATAACTTAAAACTGTCTGTTTCCGTTTCTGACGAGACGAAACTAGAAACTTCCAGATATTCACGAACCGGAACGTCGCTCCGGTCCATTTTGAGCTCCGGGTACAGTATTTGGAATGGTGCACAACCACAACGTAAAAATGAGCCATGCGTTCGAAACTCAAATCGGAAACTATCCTAGCAAAAAGAGGAAAGTATTTGTGCCCACGGAGGAAGCATTCTGTTAGGAGGGGGATGCAGACCCATACAGTTTGTCAATACGGATATTTTGGTAAGTGAAGGAAGATAGATGGAGCAAAAACCGCAGGTTCGATTTCCTGGTCAGGTATGGACCTTCCGTTTTGTGTTTCCTTATATTTATTCATTTAACACTTCCTCTTAGCCACCATTGTGGACGAGTGCGTTGAATCGTCAACCAAACGATCTGCCACAGAGAGTTCCAGCCTGGCCACTTCATCAATTTTTATTTAAAAATAATTCATCCCGGTAGTCGCGATTAGCCTAAAGAGGCAGAAAAGTGACGTAAAAATTAAAACTATACCATGTTTATAGCCCTGGTTAACCACCTCTGGTGTTACTAAACCCGAAGGTTTATTGCTGCAGCAACATTATCCCTTTCATCTGTCCTGAGCAGAAATTCTTGACCATCCTTCGTGGTTAACTTAGAAACCTAGAGAATCTAGAAAGCAGAATCGGTTTAAAATAACCACAAATACAAAAGGAATGTACTTTGTGGTTGAAAACAAGATTTGCTACACTCATCACCCTTAAAACACAAAAGGTGAAAGACGATCTGATCCTGTTGTGCTACTGTACAAGTTTCTAATAAATTCAATTTTCTCGCTGCCACGAGAAGCATTGTAACTGGAAGCAATCGGGAGTGTATAGAAATTTAATACAATTTGTCTCTCAAATCAATATAAGGCGCTAATAAATTGCAGGTGCTCTAAACCATTGCAAATTTACTAGTTTATATCCACATTGGCGAAAGAGAATCGTCAGGAACATAGAAAATGTGCAATAATTTCAAATCAGCATGTCGTCTACTGCTGCGTCTTGTCGCCGCGTACATCCTGTTGTTTCGCATTCGCCAGACGAAACGACAGCTCGGAGCTGATTGGCCGCATAAACTGATTGCGGCAAATGGCTGAAAGCTCTCAGGAATGACTTGTCGACTCCGTTTTGCCCACTTTGACTTACCGTGTTCTATCAAATTTCCTCAAGGAGTTTCTCCATCAAGGTCCTTAGGCTTAAGCTGAAGAAATCCTTGGGATTTTCTGCCGCGTGAGAGGCAGCGATAAAGAGAAATCTCTCCTTCTGACTTTGGAAAGCAAGCAACTTTTCATCCTCTCAACGGGTCGAGGCGAGCAAAGAAACTGGCCACTTTGTTGTCCAGAGCTTTCACAAAAAGCATGCTTTCCAAAGAGGTCCTTCGAGGATAGTTGCCATTCGATACCTCTTGATTCTCACAAAAAACAAGACCTGAACACATGAAATTTCGTGGTGAAAGAAGTGATACTTAATTTTTCACGGAATTTTTGTTTCTGTGTAATGCGATATTTAATATCATGAACGATCTGTCTGTCTTACAGTGGGAGTGAATAAGAAATAAACACAGGAGTATTATCGGTATATTTTGAAGATCGAGAAGCAAATAAAGTTTTAATTGTTTAAGACATTAATTATCTCGACTTAGCTATTGATAAAACTACGAGAAAGGCAAATATACAATTGTTAAGGGGATCTGATGAAGTTACTATGCTAAGTTCAATTTCGAAACAGGAAAAATGCATTCTACATTCATCAAAATATCCTTTTAAAGGGTTATTTCTTTATTCTATCCATACAACGCATTTCAAGTTCCTTGTGTCCTTGAAGTTTGTGTTATTTCTTAATCTGAACTACATTCACGAAGTATCTGAAATAAAGGTATATCATTAACCTGACGATGGTAACTTAATTGACAATTGGAACTCGTAGTTCTGGAGGAGAAATTCGGGAGTTTCCGTGTGACGTAGTCGCAGATAAAATGAAATTCTAGAGGTTTTTTATTTTAAATCATCCTGTATTTAAGTATATTTTAGTAATTAATGATATAATCGAAATTATAATGGCCGTATTCTTCAAAATATGAATTGCTTTCACTTTCCTTGTCCTAAAATCTTTGTAACTTCTACTGACCCGTAAACATGACGGTACTTTTTCAATATATACACAGAACACTTTCTTCTACATCTTCTTAGAAATTATTGTACAAATGGATGGAGATGTGTATTAATTTCTATCGCTGATAATAGCGTGAACCAAAATATATATTCCGTATATGTATTATGTAAATATGTATTCTTAAAGTAGATGTTAAAAAAATTAAATTACATTATATTGAAATGGCACATTAAGAACAATTTTAAGAAAATTAGAAACACCAAGAGAAGTCGGGCGCAAGTGTAAAACCAAAATTAAACAAAACCAGTTCTTAATAAAACCATCTCAAGTATTCTAAAATTTGTTTGGATTATGGATCAATTAGTAAAGAAACACATTTTCAGGTCCTTTCAAGGTGAAATATATATAATTTCTATAATTGCACATAAGTACCTCCATAAATACACTGTTATTTATGAAACATGCACTCGCATATTAACACTGTGTGAGGTGTCTGTGTAATCTAATACCACAAATATTCTACGTTTTAGTCCAACTAACCAACTTAGTTGTTTTGTGAAAAAAGTCTTACAAAATTCAGGATGCTGTTTTTATTTAATTTGCAATGTAAGAGTTACTTAGTACCATATTTGTGCTATTTCCTCAGCAGTACAATAGGTAAAAATAATTCCACAAATGCACATAGATGCACAAATGAATTGATTTCCTTTGGTAACTGATGTCCTCTTAGATACCTTGGTTTCTGCTTTTTTTAAAGTACTCTATATTAGGAGATATTTTATAAAAATGTTTTTATAAATTTTATTAGATTTTTAAAAGTTTGATATTTCTTCGAATATATCTGGGAGTGTAAGAGGTGACCCTTTCTAAAGAAACACAAATGTCAACCTTCTTCCACGTAGTACACCCTGGACTGCATTTTGCAGGCTAACGAGGCTCTGGCGTCTGGACCCATGGCCAGTATAATCGTCTGTGGGACTTGTGTGGCGTCCTGTCAGTATGTGTTTGTGATTGTATCTTCATCTTTCATCTTATCACCATTCATCTTCGCAATTAGTCATAAGTGGCAGAAACACGAAGTAAATTAAAGCAAACCTCGAAGTAAAATAAAACAAATCGCAAATCGTATATATTTTGGTTCGATTATCGTTTCGGCGGGAACATTTCAGTATGATCCCATTTATAATTCTTTGTTCTTGTCATATTAACGCATCTTCGCATGAAGTGGTCTTTTCAATAAATTCATTTTTCTGAATAGACAAGAGTTTCAGGAAATGCAAATGAACAAGAGTAAATTTGCATGGTTTGAAATTGCTAATACCGTGCGTCCATTTCGATCTGCAGCCGAGAGATCGGGAGAAGCATGGCGGGCGGCACTGACGGAGATGCCGACATTTGCGGCCTGAAATGCTCGCTTATTTTTATGGACATATGCAGACATTTATATAAATATTGCAAAACGAGCACTAACCTGTGTTATAAGAGTATGGTTTTAATTTTAGTAGCTTAGTGACTGTATGTGCCGATGATTTTGACACGCCCACCTCTTGTGAAACACGGCGTAGAGGTTTGTTTGGAGAACGTTCTAACGCTGCACCAATATCATCGAGTTTTGCTTCGGTTAGAATCCGTCGTTTTTGCTTAGGTGTTTTAAAATTTAACGATACAGTTTCTCGTAATTTAAGGACAAGATATCTAACCGTATCTCTGTGTGGAGTTGAAACGCATGGGAATTTCTGTACAAATTACCTACACACGTCTCTACACGAGTTTATTTTCACGTAGGTACGTGTCATACATAAAAAATCTTTGTTCTAACGTGAATCTTGCGGCTGGCATTCCAATCGTCTCACTGACACGTCACACATACACACTACAATAACACAAACAAGTAACTGCAAGTAACCAAGAATAACACTCTTGCGCACAGTACGAAATTAACACGCTCTTGGTTTACATTGCTCGCCACTATATTTGCAACTCTGTCTTCATCTAGTCGCGAAGGAACAAAAAACTCGAGCTCGGATATTTCGGATTGCGAGGAAGCTCACGAAAACCATTCACTTTTATCGGTTTCGTCTGCAGTGTAATCCTGATACAGTGTTGCACATTCGAAACCTCCAAACGATTCCCATCGCCACAAAACTCTTTCAAGGATATAAACTTAAGCAGGACGTTACTGATCAAAACCATGATTAAAATGCTTTTTTATCTGTGGCTCTTAACATCGTTTCTATAGCGTATTTATTTGTGTATATAAGAGCAGAACTTGGATGAATTACAGAAGAACTTTTGCGTGTTATAACACAGGTTAGTGATCGTTTTGCAATATTTATATAAATGTCTGCATATGTCTATAAAAATAAGCGGGCATTACAGGCCGCAAATGTCGGCTTCTCCGTCAGCGCCGCCCGCCACGCTTCTCCCGATCTCTCGGCTGCAGATCGAAATGGACGCACGGGTATTTCATACATTACTAAAAAAATAATTAATTTTACCACCTTTCTTCCAGAGATTCGAGTGCGCAGAGAAATTCTGGATCCAGTTCAACTGGTTCTTTGCGAGGTGAGTGGAACTCAACTTTAACATATATAAACTAACTAGGATGCTAGTGTGAATGTTACTGCATCTCCATCAAATAGTTCCAAGATATATGTATTACGAGGTCATTAACCCGCGAAATGAAATTTGGCGACAAGCGGGGGAACACTACCAATAGATATGAGAATGATATAACTTGCTGAGAGAATTATCACTTAGCAGATTCGATTCTTTACTATATATATATATAATATGTATATTTTACAGACTGATTTCCTATGCAGTGAAATTGATTATTATTTTGAAACCTTTTTCTGGATATATGCAAAACGGCCATAGCCTCACATTCTAGTATATTCGATTGTCATTATAATGTTTGATGTTGATGCACTACATGCTATATTAGCAGATTTTGATTCAAAGTGTAAAGAAGTTGCCGTACGATTAAATTAGATCTTCAAATTTCTTCTGCAATTTCTGACTAGTTTAAAAAGGGTTAGATAATGACTGAGAGGAAGAATGTCCAATACATCTCCGTTGTAGATAGATGGTGGTGTAGAAACCAGGGAAAAATATTTTTCATTGTTCGTACATAACCTACATCTCACAGACCTGACCTTTCCAACGTTTATTTGCGACGTCTCGTAAATTAACTTTCGTAATACTAACCATGGAACTAGGTGTGGTGTTAGTTGCCATGTTAGAAAAATTACATTTTTCCATTTAAATTTATCTAGCATGCATCGAGTACAACGAATCGAATGAATCTTTTCTTTAGAAACAGTAGTGCACTTGTCAGTTTCGCTAATATAGCTAGTAACAATGGCAAACTAAAAGTATAAATTATATACATGATTTTAAAGAATTCACAAAATCCTTATTAAGTAGTGAATTTCTAAATGTTCAACATTTCCCTTAGGGGACAATTCCTTACCCGGGTACATACGCTCTTGAACAAAGGCACGTTCGAGTTCGCACACGGTTGTGAAATTCAAACCACTTTTGTTCTTGACTATACGAAGACGGACAACCAAACAACGATACCTTACACTAGCAAAAAGCTGATTAAAACTTTAACTTTAGTGTCTTGCCTATATTGTTGTTACGGAAAGTGAGTAGGAAAGAACGGATTTGATCACATTCGTCGACAGTCATGAAGCAACCTGCATCACGAGGCTGTGTATGGGTTCTTCAAATTGTGTGTTAAAAAGTCAGAAATTTAACCGAATGCAAAGGGTGAGAATGGGAGAACGTCTGGTTTCAATGATTCAATAAATCAGACTATGCATTTATCTACTTGTGAGTGACGAATGATTGCTCCATGCACTCCCGTGTATAGTTCCGACAAGACGACACGCCATGCCATTTCGTCATTAGTATGCGAAGTGATGGGACTGGTCGAGATCAAATTACAATAATTGACAAACTGCGATTTACAATAGGAGATAATCATGAACTTTTCGATTCACATCCACATGCTTAGAGCATGTCTTAATATTTGTCCATAAAATATGGGAGACACCTAGACCCTTAAATTACAGTTTCCCTGCATGACGATGTGTGTGTTGCCTAAATCTACGGCGATTGTAGAAATTGCAGTTGAAAATTTACTATTAAAACCCACTCATCGCCCTTGTTAGGCAACATACGTAGCGCTATGCAGAGAAGTGGGCATTTAAGAATCTAGGTGTCCCAGTGTTATTGCCGATGGCTGTATACATATTAAGCAATACTTTATTTCCATTCAACTTACGGACATTTCTGCCACCTTGTGAGTATGCTTAACTTCCAAATTCTATTGAGTTCTTTCTATTGTAACTTGTACAGTCACGGACACTGCCGGGTTGTAACGATTGCGTTAAAAGTCAATGTATTCATTACAACCCGGCAGTATCCGTGACTGTACATCAGTCCCTGCGACTTATTTGCTGTGATTCAGAACGTGGAAGTTTTTTTGTAAACATCCTTTATGATATGTTTACTGATAACTTTTCATTTTTCTGTATTGTGGAAGTAGACGAGAAATTTTTTCTCATGACTTAATTTTCCGTTTGATTAATTTTCTCGTACAATGCCAGAGGTGGTGGATTCTATTTTTTAAACTTTTTATTTAAGGAAAAATCTTTTCGTTTTATGCATTCCCTTGTTCTTTTTTTTCTGTTACCCAGCATCTATACGACATTATTTATACTGTACATTCTGAATAATACATATCGGATATCAATGCATGTGGAAACTTAACGAGATCCTTTGTTGCTTGCACTGCATAACCATTATTCACTCAAATGAAACTGGACATCAGCCTTTCAGTATTTCCAATTTTATGAGCAATCAACGTACACCTTTGTTTTTTCTAAAATTATAAAAAAACATGTATTCCATCAGGATGAAGATAACTTCATTAATTTCCAATTCTTTAGCGGTGATGAATGAATTTTGTTTTGATTATCTTGTCTCTTTATGAAATTGAGAATTATAATTGGAAAATATGAACACTTCACACCAGTCACAAATTTTCCTTCTGAATTCACTAATCAAGATAACACCATTTCCAAGCAGCACATCCAATACGATTGAACCTATTCGTGTGCATTTCTGTTTTGTTTGTATTTATTTTCACGTTGCGAGGTGGTTTAATATTCATGGAAATTCTTTTGAGATAATACACACAGTTGTGAGCTGGTGCGTGCGTAATGTAGCGTGTGTATGGGAACAATATATCGACTGTTATTGTTGGTGGAGGATATAATTACTTTTTGTAGCTTATTGACCTTTTGAAAATACTGTTTTGTTCAGAGGTTCATTTGAATTGAAAGAATTATTTTGTTTGGAAATGTTTCCTTGTTTCTGTCGTCACTTAAGGTCAATTTTTTCTACTCGTCGTGGTTTTGTTTTCTTTCACTCATTATAGTCTTTGTACCGTATCATGTGTCAAAGTACTTATACTCTATTAACAAGAAAAACTTGTATTTTGAGATTACAATATTTGCAGTGCGTAAGTTTTATTTATCTGGAGATTTGAAATGAAATAAAATATTGCTGTTCGGCGCCCACCCAGCGTCGAATAACATGGGTACCTGGGGAAACCCTGCGGGGTGAAGGCGGTCAGGGGCGTGATGCTGATCACATCACCCCCACTCACGACCGGATCAAGAAAGTGTGGGACGTTACCCCCACACCCCCTATACGCCTTCATTGCGTGGTGTTATGCACAGGGGAGCACTTTACCTTTTTTTTGTTCTTCTGGAATCTCTTTTTTTGGTTATGACTTGTCTTCAGTTAATTTCAAATTGTCTAATTTTAAATCTGCAGAATAGTACATGTATACATTTTTTAAACGGGCCTCTCCGATTGCTAGTAGTTACGCTGTCACCTTGTAATCAAGGGGTCCCGGGTTCGATCCCCGGGAAACATAATGACACGGATCCCATTTTTAACTGTAGATCGAGTCCTAATTAGCATTTTTATGCATAAAGTAGACTTAAAACAAGAATTCAATCAAACAGCTGGTTAGACTTGCCATCTCACTTTTCAACAGGATAAACCTATTATTTACCCCTTAATCATCCTTTGAGATGAAAAATAAATAATAAATATTTAAATAATTGAATAGTTCTGAAAACATATTTCAGACACATTTAAAACTTGAAACCCTTATTCATTAAAGAAATTTACAACTTATTCTTTCGACAGTTTACAGAAATACTTAACAATATACTTTTCTGTACATAAAGTTAGGTAGAAATTCATAAGTGTTGAAATTTGCACGATAAAGTTTTAACTTGATGTATATAATATGGATATAGAAATAACCAGCTTGCTTAATTTACGAACGCAAATATTTGACCCTGCTAAACCCTCTCCCTACATTTTCCCGAACACACCCACACCAAAACTGCACGCTTCAAATAAGATAATCGTACACGAAACACTTGTATTAACAATCAACTCTTTCTTGCAGAGGTCCCCCTGTCGTCTGTGTCCCCATCCAACGGAGAGGACCCCAATCGTCGGCAAGATGGTCCCCTCTATTCCTACAACCTCCAAGGCGTTCACCGCCCCACCACAAGGGCTATGCTCAGACAATGATGGACACGCAGACACTAGTTAGTGCAGTGAATTGGTTCGTTCAGTCACATTGGTGTTTGCTGATAGTGCTTCGGAAGTGTCAATTTCCAAAACTAACAGTTATACGTTCGGCGTCTAGCACACGGTACTGTACGACGAAAATATTCATGTCATTGTTTTGTTTTCTGCAGATGATTCGTTGTGTTTCACATGTGACAGGTACTGCATGAAATTGACATATTGTGGGGTGTTGGTGTAAAAATATGGATTCTGTTTGATAATGGTTCGAATTCTATTCTCGTATGTGTCGCATGTACGCGAACTTTCAACATGTGAATGTGATAAACTATTTATAGTAATGCTGGACATTTACTTAGGAAGAAGTTATATGAAATGTTTTGGATAATAGTTCATGTTGTTTCTAGATTGTGTATATAGTGAATAAAACTATAATTTTCGTAAGTAGTTGGTGGATGTGAAATTTTAGTACTAAAATACTTGGTTAAGCTTCTTAATGCAGAATGCCAGTGGGTGATGTGAGCTACTTCTCTTAGTTTCGTTTTATTAACTTTTCTTCACTTTAGTTAAATGTGGGTGTGTTTCAAGCATTGCTTTCAGTTTTTTTTTTTACTTTCCAACACAGTGTAAGTAACATGAGGTGTGGTCTAAGGTATTCAACGGCGTGTATGATTGTTAGGTACATTTTGACTGTTGCAACGTTTAAATGTTCTTCGTTTGAAACAGATTTCTCTTCTTGATTGGTGATTTTAGGCTTGGAGAGGAGCTTGGGATGTAATAAAGGGTGTCTAGAAAGTATGGGATTTTTTGAAGTCGTAACTTGGCAATACTGCGAGGAATGTGGCGCCACGTAACGTACAAAACATGAAGTAGGTGCCACGCTATTCAGTTATCGTGGAGGAGTGGAGTGGTGCACAGCCTGTTATAAGAATAACGACCTTCAAAAAAATAAGGGCTGGTGATGCCAGACGATGACACTGCAACGTGGGTTTTCAAGGGCCCAATATCTGAAATTCTGCTTATTAACGAAGCAATTGAGATGAAAATGGGCCTCGTTTGAGATCCACAAACAATCAGTTGCGGCATTAAGACAGTTGTTTGGCCGTACGGTAGCCAGTCCCCCAAGAGTATGAAATCCCGTCAGCCTCATTTAAAATTTGAATCTATTATTAATTATAATTATTCAGTACTTATTCTTTTAACCGTTACTGACTACTTAAAATATATTTTTTCACATAGGTATTTCATTAAAATGTTGAAATTTACACTAATTTATAGATTTTTACAGTTTTATATACAGTAGAGCGTCGATTATCCGAACGTCGGTCAACCGAACGACCGCTTAACCGAACTGTGTACTCGCTCGCACCTGTTACTCTCCCACCCTACCGTCCATCATCCCCCTCACTCCCAAACCAAGTTTCCCACAGTAGTCGCCGCACTGAGTCACCGCTGGCGGAACATTGCTTCTAATGGGGCCTTCATAAGGCGCTGCTGACCGGCCAAGCCGCCAGTCGCTGTGTTTCAACAATCAGCACACTTCTGTCGGTTTGGCACTGGCTGTAGAAGTAGCGGCAGTATCAAAGCTGTTCACAGCAACAGCTGCGCCAGCTTAGAGTTGAGGCGTGCCGCTCCGCGCAGTTTGAAGGATTGCGCGCCCCCAAGAAGAGCTTCTCACGGTGCAAACAGTAACCTTCTGTTCTCTGTTACGACCACTTGTGTGCTGCTGCGTGAAGAAGTGAACTTGACGATACAAAATGCTTAAACGTAAACGTGTTGTCCTTTCTATGAGGGACAAGTACGAGATTATTAAAAGGTTAGAAGAAGGTGAATCTGCAACCACTTTATCCAATGAGTACAAGGTGGGGAAGTCGACAATTACGGATATAAAAAAACAAAAGACGAGCATAGCAAATTTTATAGCTATCCTTGATTCTACTGATGGATCAACAAGCCGTAAACCTATGAAGCTCGCCACTAACATAGATCTAGATGATGCTGTTTACAAGTGGTTTACACAAAAGAGATCGCAAGGAGAACCTATCTCAGGTCCCATTCTGTGTGAGAAGGCAATGCAGTTCAACGAAAAACTTGGAGGGCCTTCGAACTTTAAAGCGAGCACGGGCTGGTTAAAACGCTTCAAGTCAAGACATGGCATTCGTGAGCTTACAATACAGGGAGAAAAACTGTCGGCTGATTCTTCAGCAGCTGATTCTTTCAAAGTCAAACTAAGGGACGTATTAAGGGAAGAAGATTATGCTATCGAAAACGTTTACAATGCTGACGAAACTGGACTTAACTGGAAAGCTTTACCGAGAAAAACTCTTGTTTCACGTCATGAATTAGCAGCACCTGGTCCTAAAACAAGCAAGGACCGTATTACAGCTTTGGCTTGTGCTAATGCTACTGGAAGTCACCGACTGCCTATGTTCGTCATTGGTAAAAGTAAAAAACCGCGTTGTTTCAAGCACGTTAATATGTCAGCCTTGCCTGTTGTGTACAAAAAAGACGAGTTCATAAAGGTAATATTTCTTCCACTTAACGTAACCTCCTTATTACAGCCCATGGATCAAGGCGTCATTGAGACTTTCAAACGATATTACAGGAAAGAATTGTTGCGTAAGTTATTGTTAGAAAGAGAAGAGGATGGAGAAGAAAGTCTCTTAAGAAATCATAAGAATATTGACTTGAAAGACGCGTCCTACATGATCAGCGCAGCATGGAATAGTATAAAGGAAGAGAATTTGAAAAAAGCCTGGAATAAAATTTTGGACACAGAAGAAAATTCACAAGGTATGATTGAAAATGACGAACAGAATGATATGTCCGAAATTCTCGGTATGCTAAAAGAAATAGATTGCCTCGAATGTGATGAAGAAGACGTTCATGAATGGATGAATATCGATGATGCAGATCCAGGACACCAAATCATGCTGGACAGCGAGATTGTAAACGTCGTCACTGATAAAGATGACGCCGCCAGCATCTCTTCAATCAGTGCTCCAGAAAGTGAAGATGAAAGTATACCAACAGCTTCTGAGGCGTTCACTTGTTTAGATACTGCCTTGCGATGGTTTGAAGCCCAAGATGAAAGTGACCACTTTCAGATATCTGTAATGAAAAAAGTACGTGACTTAGCTGCTCGTAAGCGTGTAGGCTTGCTTAGACAGACCAAAATAAAGGATTTTTTTAAACGTTAATTTTGTGTACTGTGTGTATTGTTCATGCAAAATGCGTATGTAATATGTACATATTTTTGTTTAATAAACTGTACCACATACTATATATTCCTACTAAAGTTGCCTTTGTACGTTACTTTGTAATACTTAAAGAGATGCCTGTTTTTATGAATAAATTTACTGTACAGTACTTCTTTTTGGCAAATAAACATGTACAGTTCGATTATCCGAACAAACCAGTTTTCCGAACACCTATGTCCCCCAATTACTTCGGATAATCGACGCTCTACTGTATATTGATATAAAGCAGTTCGCTTGGAATTTATGATGCAAATTCTTCACCCTGCTAAACCCATTTTCCAATTTCGTCGCCGCCTTGTAATCAAGGAGTCCCGGGTTCGATACTCGTTGGAAGAACGCTAGTGGTTCGGATTCCACTTTAAACTAGGTCCACTCCCGATTAGCCTTCATGTGCATAAAGTGGACTTAAAACAACAATTCAATCAATCAAACTACTTCCGTTTTTTTTTTCTGGGACACCGTTGCAGGCATCTTCTTGCACGATACGAGACTGTGTCACGTCTTGTTTCTTCTTCATTCCTAAACGGTAAAACTGCTTAGGTGAACAGAATATGAAGCCATGTAGGTTTCTCCTAGATTCTCTCTAAGCCGTCCAGCCATAATCGACACACATTTGATCAGTGTTCCCCGCACCCTCCCAACTTTCAATACTTTTTACGGAAAAACCAAAGTAAAGACAACATGTTTTGCATTTCAATATCTGCTACACACTATTTTTAAAACTATTTTTTTTACTGCCTTACATAATTTTGTACTATAATAAAAATATTGTTTTATTCTCAATACAAAAATGTGTGATGGCTGGCTGTGGGGATGGTGGAGGCCAGAAAATAATTTAGAACAAATTATATCCCACATTAACTTTTAGGATGATGATTTACTTATATGGTTTAAATAAATTTGTCAGTATTGGTCAGTTTAGTCAATTAAATCAGTAATGCTGACTACTTGACTAGTTTCCACTCCTGAAACTATTTTAGAGGTCTTTAAATAATTTTCTTAATTTCGATATTATTAGCCTGTTACAAATTGGCTCTGGATTTCATCCTTAAAAGCTTCCTTGGTCTTCTGATCCTTCTGACAGGTCCTCGCAGCGGTGCTCGGTTCTCTCACTCTCAGCAATCTCGCACGCGATATTTCTAATTGCGGCTCATCTTCTCACCCGATAAACTTTCAATTAATTTATAACCCCAACGGCGTTGAAACAAGAAATCAGCTTAAAACGAAAAACGAAGGTGTCGCAATCATCAAAGGAATCGATCGTCGCATCAGTGATTGGATGGTGGCTACAAATTAACTCTCTCGCCCGACTACCCAGCTAAATATTCTGTTCGGGAGGAAGTAATTTAACGTTTTAACGCTCATGGCAATAGAACCCGTGTGAGAGAGAATGATGGGTTGATTATTAACAGGTTGTGAATGCACGCTGGACTCAAACGAACCAATCAAAAATCAGTCCTGTGATAAACTGTGGAAAATATGAACAAAGCGATAGTCGATGATATTTGATAATATACTGCTTCTAATCACAGAATAGGGTACTGTTAACACATGCCATTTGGAAACTGTCCACACCAAAATACTACATAAATACTGCATATGGAATTTATAAAAAAAGATAAACAAATAAATGAATTGACACACGTTCAAAGGGATATTTTCATGTATACGATCGTAAATTATGATACTCTAACGATAATTGTGTACTGCTTCAAAGAAATTGACAAATATTAATGAAATAACTATTTATATTTGTGGAAATTCAGGACATACTAATTTTACCCCTTTTCCCACTCGAGTTCAATGCAAGGAAACCTCCGCAAATATAGAATGAATGTGCAATTCTCCATTAAATGTTTTCGCCGAGTCGTACTACCTTCGATTTCTTTGTTACAAACAAGTATTGTTTGCACATTACATGTAGGAGGGGTGTTGCATCTACATTTCACATTGGTCAGCTCCTTCTACTTACTTTCAGGAGCGAAAGCTTGTAGGGTAGTGTCTACCATTCAGGACTGTCAATCTCATGGTCGTAGGTTCAAACCCTTCCGGTGGCAGAAAATTTTCGTACGTTTTAGACCTATCCATTGTGTTCATTGTCCACGCCAAGTGAAACGGAATGATTCAGTTTGGAATTAACGATGGGGGGAGGGGAAATATTAAATTACAAAATCTCCATTTCAACGAACCGAGAAGTGGACAAAAATGAGATAATTCTTAAAAATATTAAAATTACATTCAAGTTTTTAGTGGTATAATCGCAGGTAAAATCAAAGATCTTACATGGAAGATTTTATCTTGCTCTGAACTAAGCCAAAAGGCATTTCGCACCGATCTAATACATTCTCCAATACATTTCAAAATGTTATTGAATGTTTCATGTCGATAATTTGACCAATGCATCAATTCTTGGCGCTGAGACAATACTTTCTGCAACTACCTCTTCTCTTCAGTCCCTTCTGTTGTTCTCTTCTCCTTCTCCTTCTTCCCTCCTTCTGCTCTGCTTTTATCTCATATCGCCTTCCCTACTTTTCTCGCATCTTATCTCTATCCCACTCATCTCCACTCCTCGTATCTCCTTTCCTGTCTTAGATTTCCGACTCCACTGTAATCGTCTTTTTCTTCTTCTCTTTTCTCTCCTTTACTCTACTCTCCACTCCCCTCTTCTCGTCTCCTCTTCTCGTTTTCCTTCTCTTTTATCTTTTTTGCTCCATTTTCCTCATCTCCCCTAGAATCTTCTTCCGTTCTCCTTACGACATCTCCTCTCCTCGTCTATCCTTTCTTTCTTCTCTCCTCTACTTTTCCTCTTTTCCTTTCGCTTTCTCTTTCTTCTCTTCTTTGTCACCTTTCGTTTTCTATCACCTCTTTTCCTTTCTGTAGACTCATCAGCAATGAAATACTAGAAAACCTATTTTTTTTCTTTGAGAAAGAATTTTGTCACTTGCGATATAATAGTGATATTTTTAATAATTTCATACGATAATACTTGTTTTTATTTCTTTCGCGTATTTTATAAATATCTATTGTGCATGTGGCAACCCTAAAATTGAGCCTAACTGTACACGCAACCCACCAACGCTTTGTGTAAATTGGGTTGCCTAGTTTAAAATGTCGTTGTCCTAAAACTTTTGAGAGACACTGTACCATTCAAAACTGACAACTATGATTTTGTGATGAACATTTCAACATCCTTTTAACAATTGTACATTCTCTCACCCAAGTTCAGATTTGAAATTTGTGTCCACTTTTCCAAAATTGAACTCTAGAATTTCTTCTCCATTTCGATAAATTTGTGTTGATACAATAGAAGATGGTATTGTTTTTTGAAAATTATTATATTTATAAACACCAGTATTTTATTTAAACTTGTTGTTTCAGCATTACCAAAATGCTAGAAAAAAACAGATATTCCAGTAGTACAATTTTAATATTCTACTTCAAATTTTGACGACTATATTCTCATAGGGAACTACTTTCTTGCATGTTCGTGAACAAATTTGGAAATGCAAATCCTGATAAACAAAATCAAAAAATGGGGAAAATCCATCCGTTTCGCACTTTTTTCGATTTCATTCTGTAATTACTTATTAATGTATCAGATATTGTAAAAAAACAATTCACAATATACTAATGCGGTGCATATAATCATAAAATTAAATTTATCGGCAAATTACATTAATTTTAGTTTGTCTATGGCATAGTTAATGCACTGCAACATCCTATCATACTCGATACAAAACTTCGTAGCCCTATGGTTTCGGATTTGCATTGTGTAACGGTCGGATTGACCATTACTGGTTTTGGTATATTGTAATAATTAATTGCTGGCCAGCTACAAGGTGTAGGGTTAAGTAATATGCTTCCATGAGTGTACTTTTATGTTATTATTGCTTGTAAGTGTATATTATTGGATTGTGCTTTGCTGGATGTTAGATTCCCCTATTTTTACCTCCCCGGTTGGGGGAGCTAGCTGTCTTACAAAGGACCGTTGGCAGTGGAATTTTCCAACGCTACGGGGTCCACGTCCACGGACGTTTACCCCGGCTATAAAAAGAGCCAGTGGGCTTTAGCAAGAAAACAGTGTTTCCCCATTGATCGACGAAAGAGGAACGTCTCCTCAAGTTTAGTCCACTTTTGGTGGCTAGACTGGATAAAATACTGTAGCATCTGGTTATGCCAGCCCCTGTTGCTGTCCCAAGTCCCCCTTTAGAAAAAGCTTTGATTATATGGATATTTCCGAATTTGATTAATTTATGCCCAAAAGAAAGAGAGAAGGCGTAAGAAAACGCATTTGTAACGGAATATCATTTAAGCTGAGGATAGGCCCACCGAGATAGTTTTGCTAACTCGGTGGTAAGGGAAGTGCCGATGGTTATGCCATAGGTGCGCAACTATATTATTAGAGATTAGGTAATTTGGTCTATGCAAGACACTCATGGAAACGCTCTGTAAAATATGTATATATATAACTACGTATAATAAACCAATACATCCTACGAAAACGTTATGATTTCAAGAACAACGTACTGTCCATTTAACAACTTGTATATTCACTTGCTGTACATGTGTAAACGAACCAGGGACATAAAAATATAAATTGTTATGTGAAACCCCCCTTTTTGTAATTCCGGCGCAAATATAATCTGCTCGCTTGGCACCCAGGGTGAGGTGAAAGGAGAGATTGAGGGATTAAGTAGGAAGTAATCCAGAGGGCCGGATAGAAACGAGGGATAGGGGGGCGACGACTTCCACATATGGGGGCTCTATTGTCCAGGATATATCTTGTTGTATAAAATGTCGTCAGGTCTATAGGTTTGAAAGATAGACGGACTGACGGACGGATAGATTTTTTAATTTTTACAACGAAGATCGTACAGAAGTGAATGTTATTACGTAGTGGAAAAAGTAAAGTAGAAAAAATGGCAGTACAAATTGATAGAGATTTGCTTGGACAGCTATTGGGTAATCAGGATATAAGCGATAAATCTCAGGAGGAAATTATTAGGGAATTAAATAATCTTGCTTTATCTCGCACTGAACAGCAGAGTGCTAAGGAAGAGGAGAAAAAAGTTCAGAAAATTCTCGATAAGTCAAATTTACCGATTCCAGTCTTCACAGGGAGCGATGACAAGATTTCGCCGCATGATTATTTGCAGGAGTTGCGGAATTATAAAGATGTCATGAGCATTTCGGAGAAGTCATTGTTTGACAAGATTCTTCCGTTTTCGCTAAGGAGGGCTGCAGGGGATTGGTTTAGATTTTCACGCCCGTTTGAAGATTTCAAGAGCTTTGAAAATGCTTTTTTAGAAGAATATTATTCTGTAGATTATAAGAATGAGATCGACCGTTTGATTCTGAATCGCTTCCAAATGAGCGAAGAATCTCTGGTTTTGTTTATTCGTCGAATGAGAAAACTCTTTTCTATGAGGCAAAAAGAGACAGACGAATGTGAAGTAATCGAACATATTCTATCTCATGCACACCCTAGTTTCCGAAGGCATTTGTATGGAATGCAATTTCATACTTTGAAGGAATTGGAATCTGAAGCAGCCATTGTTCAGAGAAGGTTGTATTCAGAAAGACTTTATTATTCACCACTCGCCGGTGAGACGGAATTATCTTTTTCTGAAGTTTGCAACACTGAAGAGGACACCTCGCGAAGAACAGGAGTAAAACATTTGGCTTTGTCCGCGAGGACAAGCAAGGGGGGAACCGAGAGTGACCAGCTACCGTTATGCTCTCTCAATCCAGGTTTAGGAAAAAGGATCAAGGGCTGTGAAACAACCGCGTTTCTAAGAAGGGGTATTGGCGGTGATGCGACCGTAGGGCAAAAGAGACCCTCTTTTGATGCGACTTTTGGACAAGCGGGGGCCAATAAAAATTCTGCAAAGATAATTTGTTGGGGCTGCCGTAGTGAGGGCCATAAACTTCAGGAATGTCAACAGGCCAATAAAAGGAACCAACCCGCTGGAAAGGGAGGTCAGCAGCGTCCCCAAATAAACATTTTGTCACCCGCCGGGAGAAAACGCAGAAACAAAGGCCGTTTTTTGAATGGAGAAGGCTGTTTTCAGCAAGACCTCGAACCTCTCATTCAATGTAAGATTAACAACAAACGCTTTGTATTATTTGCAGATACGGGAGCTTCAGCTTCTACGCTAAGTTTGGAAACAGCCAAGTTGTTAGAGAGGGATGGAAATAAATTCATGAAGACGAGAAAATGGAACATTTCATTAGCTGTGGGCAGCGTTACATCAGTTGGCGAGATGTATGCTGCTGTTTGTATTAATAACATGAAATTTAGGCATAAATTTATCATCCTTGAGAATTGTTTCCGTGACATAATTGTTGGAAGGGACTTTTTAAAGCAGAGTGGGATAATTTTGCACATTGAGGAGAACGGATGGTCGTTCAAAGATAGCGACGTGATTTACACGTTCTCGAAGCGTGCATGTAAACGAGAATTCGCTGTTACAGTTATGCAGAGGAATAACGAGGTACAGGAAAGGAATAACTCGTCAGATCACTCGCGCCTGGATGGATGCAACACACATGCACAAGAGAATAGCGGGAAGTCTACGAATGAGGATACGGGCCAATTAGTGGATTCCCAAGGACTCGAAGTTCAGAAGACTGCAAACGCTGGTGCATTATGCTCTCTGAAAATCTCGAAAGAGGTGAAGAGAAAACGGAGGAACGGAATAAAAAGGGAATGCAAATTTCCTCGAAAAAATTCCATTTCTACGGACAAGAAGAACCATGCATTATCATTTTTGCCTTTTGCTTTAGAGGACAATGAAAATGATGAATTACTGGTTTCTGAGAGGCTACAAAAAACTTCATCGCTTGTTTCAGAGCAAATGAGAGACAGTTTGTTATCTCAAATAATGAAACAACTGAAGGGAAAGCATTTCTCTGGGAGTAGGAAGTATAAGGAGAAAGTTGCTAAGTTGGCCAATCAGTCGTTTTTGGATGAGGAGGGACTTTTGTGCAGGAGGATAGATTGCAAGCAAGATCCTAAGGGAACAGCCAAGATATGGGTCCCGTTGAGTTTGAAATCTCAAATATTGACGTCACATCACGATTCTGAATTTGCAGGACACAATGGGAAGCAGAAAACTTTGTCGAAAATCAAGGAGAAATATTCGTGGCTTGGAATGACACGAGATATCGCTCGCTACGTCAGAAGTTGCGTTCCCTGTACTGTTTCCAGCAAAGAGAAGACAGAAGAAGTGAGGCTGACATACAAGAAAGCGAGGCCAGCCATACTTCAGGTGTTCCCGGAAGAAGAGAACGAGATCAAACGTAGGCCATGTAAATTTCGCATCGGAGACAAGGTGTGGCTGAAAGAGCACACTATATCTGGCAGATTGCGTGGCGTTAATGGTGAACTTGAAACGGAACACTCAGGTCCATGTTTAATGTCTGGAAGGATTAAAGAAGATACTTTCAGGGCAAAGAATGGGAATGATTGTCCGATTGTGGAAGTTGAACCAGGCCAGTTGTCCAGCCATAAACCACCAGCTTTTGCTGTGAGGTGGAGGGACAGAAAACAGCCAAGGGGAGCCACGCGACAACTCCTAATGAGGGTTAGGAAGACTACCGTCGGGCCGCCTAGCCAGCAATCCCAGCTGTTATAATAGCCGACCGCGGATCTTCTTTTATTTGTTATTTTTTTTAAATTTTAGTTTTCATTTGTATATAACTTACCCCATTTTCTTCATTTTCACAACACTGTTTATTTATTTGCGTGTCTCCAAGTTGTAAACAGAAAGACACATTGCAGATTTAGGTTCGAGAGTCGAACCAGGACTCGGTTGAGAGTCGAACCAGGACTCGGTTGAGAGTCGAACCAAGGACTCGGTTGAGAGTCGAACCAAGGACTCGGTTGAGAGTCGAACCAAGGACTCGGTTGAGAGTCGAACCAAGGACTCGTTTGAGAGTCGAACCAAGGACTCGGTCAGGAGTCGAACCAAGGACTCGGTCAGGAGTCGAACAAAGGACTCGGTCAGGAGTCGAACAAGGACTTGGTTTGGGAGTCGAACCAAGACTCAGTTGAAGAGTCGAAGCCAAGGACTCGGTCAGGAGTCGAAGCCAGGGACTCGGTCAGGAGTCGAAGCCAGGTACTCAGTCGGGAGTCGAACCAGGAACCAGAGAAAACCAACTTCAAGGAAGATGCTGTCAGGAAGACTTCATCCTAGAGAGGATACTTCAGTGGCGGACTTCACAAGGAAGAGGAAGCTTGGTGAATCTGTGAACATTGTGGACAATGTGATAAAGTGAATGAACTAGTGACTATTTCATTTTTCAGATACTCTGAGAACAGTTGAATACTTTAGTGGGTATTGTGTAATTGTGTTGGATGATTTTGTAAATATGGTGATCTTGTTTTGAGTGTATTGTTTTTTCTTGTTCCTCTTGAAGGGGGGAACTATGTAACGGTCGGATTGACCATTACTGGTTTTGGTATATTGTAATAATTAATTGCTGGCCAGCTACAAGGTGTAGGGTTAAGTAATATGCTTCCATGAGTGTACTTTTATGTTATTATTGCTTGTAAGTGTATATTATTGGATTGTGCTTTGCTGGATGTTAGATTCCCCTATTTTTACCTCCCCGGTTGGGGGAGCTAGCTGTCTTACAAAGGACCGTTGGCAGTGGAATTTTCCAACGCTACGGGGTCCACGTCCACGGACGTTTACCCCGGCTATAAAAAGAGCCAGTGGGCTTTAGCAAGAAAACAGTGTTTCCCCATTGATCGACGAAAGAGGAACGTCTCCTCAAGTTTAGTCCACTTTTGGTGGCTAGACTGGATAAAATACTGTAGCATCTGGTTATGCCAGCCCCTGTTGCTGTCCCAAGTCCCCCTTTAGAAAAAGCTTTGATTATATGGATATTTCCGAATTTGATTAATTTATGCCCAAAAGAAAGAGAGAAGGCGTAAGAAAACGCATTTGTAACGGAATATCATTTAAGCTGAGGATAGGCCCACCGAGATAGTTTTGCTAACTCGGTGGTAAGGGAAGTGCCGATGGTTATGCCATAGGTGCGCAACTATATTATTAGAGATTAGGTAATTTGGTCTATGCAAGACACTCATGGAAACGCTCTGTAAAATATGTATATATATAACTACGTATAATAAACCAATACATCCTACGAAAACGTTATGATTTCAAGAACAACGTACTGTCCATTTAACAACTTGTATATTCACTTGCTGTACATGTGTAAACGAACCAGGGACATAAAAATATAAATTGTTATGTGAAACCCCCCTTTTTGTAATTCCGGCGCAAATATAATCTGCTCGCTTGGCACCCAGGGTGAGGTGAAAGGAGAGATTGAGGGATTAAGTAGGAAGTAATCCAGAGGGCCGGATAGAAACGAGGGATAGGGGGGCGACGACTTTCACAATTGTTAATAATAATCTAATTTACATACAGCGATGGAATTCCATAACGTTGTAAATTCTGATCTGGATACTATTGATTCTATGCTACGTCAGTTTGCTCGTAATTAATTCAATTGCCTCCAATTTTCTTTCAACTCTTTTATTCAGGATATTCCCAAATTGACATAATTCACCATTGTCCATTCCTTTTGTTCACGTGGCCGTGTTTTGAAACGAAAGACATGCGAAAATGCTTCACTTCAAACGAAACGGTGGCCAAAACCAAAGTCATTGTTGTTGCTGGATGTACTAACCCTCTCATTAGGCCTTTTCCCTCAGGGTCAGTCAGGAATGGGAGGGTTGAGAGGAATTAGTTATCAGCTTATTCCGTGTTGAGTTTCGGAAATTCTGTCGATATCCAGAATCACTCACTGAAGTTTTCATTGACGTGGTTTTGTTTGTATTGCTGGAAGAGATGGCAGGATGAAATTTTCATTAAGTCTTTCTAGCGTAACCGTTGTGTATGACGTAATGCAGGAATGAGTTGGTTACTAATTTGTTTGTCTTGGTCCATTCGTCATGAGAAATCTGCATGAAGTAAAGCTAGAAGTGATTATAAACTGAAATTTAAGTGTAGAAGCAGGGTTTCGGAGCGGAGCGGATCAACGCTCCGACTGTTGCCCACGCTCCGGAGCGAGGAGCGAGATTCTAAGAAATGGTTCGCTCCGCTCCGGAGCGGAACGATGTCTTAGCCCGCTCCGCTCCGGAGCGGAGCAGCGGGAATCGGAAAATTTCTCGCTCCGCTCCGGAGCGTGGAGCGAAGTTTTAGAAAATGGTTCACTCCGCTCCGGAGCGGAGCGCTACCTTGACACGCTCCGCTCCGGATCGGAGCAGAGGAAGTTGGAAAGTTTCTCGCTCCGCTCCGGAGCGAGGAGCGAAATTTTAGAAAACGGTTCACTCCGCTCCGGAGCGGAGCGATGCCTTGTGACGCTCCGCTCCGGAGCGAGGAGCGATATTCTAAGAACTTGCCCACTCCGCTCCGGAGCGCTCCGAGGTTGGATAATACGAGTGTATACAGAAAACTAACGATCAAAGGTTCCGAGTACATTAGTAATTTTGTTTGTGGAATTTGTACGGCATTTGAAAATCGCCCGTTATTGTAGTTATAAAACTGATTATTACTAAAGCTAACGCCACGGAAACAGTCCAGAAAATATTGCGTCACTCACCTACAGTGTTGCCAATAAGCAAGGAATAATCCTTACACAATAACACCAGGGAAGGCACATTCAACCGCATACGTACAGTCAGGGCACTGCCGGCTTGTAATGAATACATTGACTTTCAATGGAATCGTTACAAGACCGAAGTGTCCGTGACTGTACAACGCGCAATGTGTCAACTGTGAAGCGTAGAAGCAGTGTGGCAAACCTGAAGGGCCAGGGGTGTGGAGGAGGCAAGGGGAAGATCTTCACTGGACTGTTTTCGTGAAGAGAGCGATATTATTATTATTATTATTATTATTACATTTTCATTATCACTTTTACTACTCTACTACTACTTCTGGGGACAATATATTTCAATAGCAGGTGTGCCACCTGTGGTCTTATAAGTTGAGAGAATGGAACCACTCTCTCATTTCCTGCCACCAGGGATCGCGACTGAAACTCATTTCGGTTCAACTTCTGGTTCGGGCTAAGCACTTCGGCATATCGGCCCGACGTTACAGTCCACGTCGCGGGAGAAGTGAGTTATTCCGGAATATTGGTTCGAGTAACACTGGCGAAACTACTGCAGAAAATCCATTCGACCTTTTAAAAGGCCAGGAGCGCGCAGAGGAAAGGCGAAGCAAATTGTACGGAGGAAGATAAAAGGCAGACAGGTGTTCATGCAAAACACTCGCTGGTGCATGATTGCCATATCTTACTTTCTTTTACGCTGGTTATGTATGATACTTTGAATGTAGGAAAGGGAAAAGTTTAAAGTAATTGGAAATTCAGGTTGCTAATTTTAACTTTTCGATTTTTGAATGTATGAAGTTGAAAATCGGAATCATGCTTATTAATGTTACCGTCGGCCAATAAGGAAAAGTTTTAATTTGAAATAGCTACAGAGTTTTCATATCTAACTTTTTACAAATCCTGACACTAGAAAGTTGAAAACCGGCTTAACCAAAAATGTAAGTTGCCACATTTGGTTTACTTTTATGAAGGTATAAAATCGAAAATCGGAATGCTGTTTTTATACAGCCGAACCGGGGAATTTAAATAGTACGAAATACAGGGTTGTCATATCGATTCTTTTTCCCAATTTTAAAGGCAGGAAGTTGAAATAGGTATTTAATGGTTACATACGTATACTGCTGCAAAAATTACAAAATGTCTGATTGCCATATCTAACATTTCAAGTTTCTAAGCAGTAACCTGGAAATGGTGGTTATAAGAAAATTGCAAAAATTTTGGAAAACGACGAATGGAATGTTGCTATATTTAACTTTCTGAGTCTAGAAAGCCAGAAAACGTATACGTATAAAATTAATATTTTTTGTATTGATTACGTTATACACAGCAAACTGAAAGCAAGTTTTCAGTAATGAACAATGTGTAGTCAGCAGATAAGTCGAAACAAGATGTATAAACCTTAATAACCGTGATAAACACAAAATGTAATATTATCTACTTGGATAGGGTCATGTCCTGAAGTTTATGGTTTCATTTTGAAAAACAGGGCTGCGAGCAATACGTGCCTTCCTCACTAATGGCATTTGATTTTATTTTTGTTACTTAGCTTTGAATTTTGGCTAATCGTGACGATGATAATGAGAGAATTGATAAATGTGTACTGAAAAAAAAGTAGCGCGCTGTACCCCGATAACATAGTGGTAACAACGTCGCCTTGTAATGAAGGAGCACTGGGATCGATACCCGGTGGAGGAACATAGTGGCTCGAATCCCACTTTAGGTAGGATTTAAACTGTAGGTCTATTCTCGATAGCGTATTGTTGAATCTTAAATCCACCAAAAGTCCATAACAAAAGGCATTGTTTCAACGTATGTTGAATGTATAATTGCAATGTATATTGTGATAAATTAATCCTTAAGCAAATATACATTTGTAATTCTGTTTAACAATAAGAGACTTCACTTTCCTTTACATCTATTCACAAGAGCATAAAAATACAACTTGGAAATTAATTTCCAAATGAACAACCTCTTATTCATATATTTTACGTATGTGTGTGTGTTTTCTGAAATCTGGCAAAGTCCTAATAATGTATCCACGTTTTTTGTGAAAGTGAAGAGAAGAACAACACGCGCAAGTAATACTTTTAAAAGAGAACAATCAAGCCAGAATTGGTGTAGCATAATTCTAATACAACTGGCAACACTGGAGCTGTCTGGCAAAGGCGATGTCTCTACCATGTACGGATAAGTCGAACGCAACGTACAGCGCAGCGAACGAAGTTCTCAACCCCGAAAGCACACACAAAACACCCTCCTCCCCTCTTGAAACGGGCACAAGACCAAAGCGCTAGCCGATCCCACTGAGTCACCTGCAAGGAACACGGAATACGGTACAAAACGAAGCTGTCTGTTGTATGGAGGAGGTGGGTCGGACAAATCCGCAAAGCAGAAAAACTGATTGCTTGAAATTATTCGTAACCCATTCAACACATAACATTCAAACTCTTATATCTAAGAGTCACAATACAAAATAGTTCATCTCAATACAGAAATACTATTTACGTAATTCATATTTCAACTTATATCAAATGAACAATTTACGTACTATAGCTCTCTCTCTCTCTCTCTCTCTCTCTCTCTCTCTTGAGCCAAAACAACATTCTTGTATTGTTTTACCAATGTTTAATGTGCATGATTGATTGATTGATTTCGTTCATTTTACTTCTCTTCTTTGTTACTTTTGGCTAATCGCGAAGATGGAGATGATTGATGTTATGATTAAATTGATGAACGATACACACAAAGATTGTACACTCGCCTCACTTAGTACTCCGCTAGTTTGTTTCTTTATACAGCATATTTGCAGAAGATACAATTCAACATACAAGTGTATAAAACAAACTTATTACTAACTTCGTTGACCCTGTACAAGCCCATGCCGGGTTTTGAACCACCCCACGGATCCCTGACGTCATAGGGTGCTGTGCTGTAGAGCAAACACAAACAAAAAAAGCTTCGGCCAAAAGTCCCCGCGCACCTCCCCCTTCACCCGTTCGACTAGGGCCATAAGGAACCATGATCCACTCTGTCCCTCCCCTCCAAGCGGGGGCGATCATGCAGACAAACAACTAGAGTACGTGGAAACAGGACTGCAGACTCTTTTCCATGTGGTTCCACTATAACCACTCCGTCACGGAAGTCAGCTTTAATGCGCACATTCCATTATTCATAGTTGCATTACAGCATTCGTGTAAAAAAACAACTCCTAACCGGATCGGAGTGTGCTGTCAAAACCACCACGCTCCGGAGCGGAGTGCTGTTGTCTCACGCTCCTCTCCGGATCGGAGCGTGCGTCTAAAAAATCTGAACCACTCCCCTCCGGAGCGGAGTACTGCTGTATCACGCTCCGCTCCGGATCGGAGCGTGTGTCCCAGAAAGCCGAACCACTTCGCTCCGGAGCGGAGTGCTGTTGTATCACGCTCCGCTCCGGATCGGAGCGTACGTCTCAAAAAGCTGAACAACTCCGCTCCGGAGCGGAGTGCTGTTATATCACGCTCCGCTCCGGATCGGAGCGTGCGACTCAAAAAGTCGAACCACTCCGCTCCGAAGCGGAGCGTGTCTCTCAAGAAATCGAACCACTCCGCTCCGGAGCGGAGTGCTGTCGTACCACGCTCCGCTCCGGAGCGAGGAGCGGAGTAGAAATGACGCTTCGAAGTCGCTCCGGAGCGCTCCTTTAGTACGCTCCGCACTCCGCTCCGAAACCCTGTGTAGAAGAGACACTTCCGATAAACTATTCGAAAACTACTTCACATCCCAATTGCAACAAAATGGCATATATATTTTAGTGCTAATTTAGCTACAACCTTGGTGACAATGAAGTTCGACCAGAAAGGAATACGTGATTAAATGCACAGAGGCATAGGCGGTGGAATGGGTGACCCGCAGAAGTGATGCATGTGTGTAAGAGGAGGCGTCTGAGCAGGCAAGAATCGTGATCCCAGCATGTGGCCCCCAAGGTCACGTAAAGAACGAAAACGGGGAACAATACGCGTGACATTGAACTTCGACCAGGCACCAGATCCATACGGAAATCCCAGATAGTGGCGCATTCGACGGAAGCATGACGTCACGGACACGATAAGGGAGTCCGCCGTATATAAGCGCGTGCTGTGCACCGAAAAACCGCAGTGCATCATCACCATGGCCAGGGGCAAACCTATTGACAACACCGTAAGGAGAAGAGTGGTGGAGTTGCAACGGGATGGACTCAGTGAACGGGAAATTGGACTCCAACAGAACTTACCCAAGTCAACCGTCCACTGCATCATCAAACGCCACCAAAATACGGGTACTACAGAGCCAGGTAAGGCCCCCGGTCGAAAACGCCTGCTGAGCGTGCGTGACTTACGGATATTTAGGCGCTATATCCAGACCAACAATCATGTTTCAGTGGCCGAATTACAACTGTGGACTCGAGAACGCTTTCACATTGAAGTGTCAACCAGAACCATTCGCCGTTAACTACAGCGATGCGGTTACCGAGTGTACAAGGCGAAACGTAAACCCTTCCTTTCCATGTTGAACAAAGGCAATCGACTACGGTGGGCACGAATGTACCGGGGATGGACATTTCGGCAGTGGAACAGGGTTTTGTGGACGGACGAATCCATTTTCAATGTTGTGTACGGGAAAATACGGGAAACAATCATTTGTCGGAAGGAGGAACAGAATGAAGCAAAATGTTATGCACGTCGGGTACCAGCGTCAGTGATGGTATGGGGATGCATGACGGCATCTGGGGTTGGCCCACTACACGTCTGTGAGGGCATTGTGAATGCACACGCCTATACACGCATACTGGAGCGGCATCTTCCCACAGTGCGAAGGCACCTGTTCCACAGGCGGCGTCTCATCTTTCAACACGACAATGCCAGGCCTCATACAGCGCGGCTGACAAGAGAATGGTTGACTTGCCATGACGTGCGAACTCTGCCATGGCCACCATCGAGTCCCGACCTCTCGCCCATTGAGAATGTGTGGCGTGTTCTTAAGCGACGTGTGCAACAGAGGGGACCCACGACAGTGGCTGCTCTTATCGCCTGCCTGCAGGAGGAATGGCACCTCATCGATGTGAAATACCTTGAACGACTCGTCCGCAGCATGCCCCGACGCATTGCCACAGTTATTCGCCGACGGGGCGGCGTCACACCATGGTAAACAGGATCCCCTCTAACAGTGGTCGAACTTCAATGTCACGTGTAGATGGACGAAAATGTTTTATTTTGTGTGGACACCATACATTGCGTTGCAGCGGAAATTTATGTTTTCCTTTGTTCCATGTAGCCTGCTGAATAAAATATGTTCAGCATATGCATGTGTTCTCCTTCTTTCACAGCGCACTCCTATATTTGTGACTGGTCGAACTTCATTGTCACTAAGGTTGTATATCTCGATCCCAAAGAAACGAAATTGAAGCAATACTGAAGCAAATTATTGTTTTTACTGGTGCTTGTATTATTTGACTAAATTGTTTAGTTAAGTGTAGTTTATAACAAAGTTATTAGAGATATAGAGGTTGAGTTGCTGGAGTGTTTTCTTGTAGTGACGCAATTACGGTAGAAAATGAATTTATGAATGTGTACATTTTTGGCATCTCCTTTATATCTCCATCTCCATATATATATTGCTTTAAAATCATAACAAGCTATTTTATCAACACCCATACACACAATTACACACACACAGGAAAGAGAGACGGAGAATATACTTTCAGGTGATTGTAAAAGGTTTCTCGTAAAACCTGAAACCTAATAAAAATCTACGTAGTGAAAGAAAAATGGAAAGAGATCGAGAAGGGGTATAATAAGAACTTGGGGAAAAGGTACAAAGGTTTCGTTAGGAATTTCCCGTCGAGGATTTGAATCCACTTTACTCTAATCCCGACAATCTTTTCTAGCTGCCTCATCTAAACGATTGATTGATTAGCTTTATTTTACTTCCCTTTTTGTGCCACTTTTGGCTAATTTGCGAAGATGCGGATGAGTGATGATATGATGACATTTAAGAATGGACACTCGCAAACATACATGCTCAGGCAGAGATTCGAACCCGGGACCGCTGGCGTCGTAGCGCGCTAACCACTCCTCGACGGGGGCCGGCTGCGCATTTTTTTCCAGTCAACTTGTGAATGCGGGTTAATTTCTTGCTCTCTGATTGGTTGTTGGAAAGTTACGGTGCTCTGATTGTGAGAATATCTTACTTGCGCTGTACGTTAGGTTGGATTAGGTTAGAAAACACAAATTTTCGCTGAAAAATAGGAAATAAGATATTCTCATAATCAGAGCACCGTATCTTTCCAACAGCCAATCAGAGAGCAAGAAATGAACCCTCATTCACAAATTGACTGGAAAAAAAAATCGCGGTCGGCTCATCTAAACGAGTATGTCTGATAATGTAATTTGATTGGAGAGATTTCTCTGAGCTCCTCTGATTCTCATAATTACAGCCACGTTCATGTGCTTAAATATATATATATATATATATATATATATATATATATATATGTGTGTGTGTGTGTGTGTGTGTGTAAGTACATGTAGTTGAGAAGGTACTGGTTTGGCGTACTCATTCGCTAAGTAGCGTCATGTTCTGAGATTTACTGGATTCTTAGCTCATATAATAGTTTTGAGAAGGTAATTTTAGTCGTTTTCATTATTTGATTTATTTTACGTCGATTTTCTCTCTCTCTCTCTCTCTCTCTCTCTCTCTCTCTCTCTCTCTCTCTCTCTCTCTCGTAGACACACTGGCATAACAGCACACCATACCTCCATCAAAGGGGAAACCCTTTCGGAAGGCACCCAAATCCCAAATGTAAACTTCTCTTTCATGTAGTACATCCTTGACTGCTCTGGTGTCTGGACACTCAGCCAGTGTAGTCCTCTGTGGGCTCGTATCGTGTCCTGTTCATGTGTCTTTGTAATGGAGCTTTCACCAATTTCATCTTATCACCTTTCATCTTTAACTTCACGATTGGCCTAAAGTGGCAGACAAGCGAAGTGAAATAAAATCAATCAATCAAACCACAAACCCATGGACGATTGGACTGCATGTTGGTTCTGGCGCAACCGCATCGTTAACGTGCATGAATGCTGTTTACAGGATATATTAAGTCTTTCACCAAACTTTCCTACTAGAAAATATCATACATGTAGAAAGTCGGAATGAGTAACTTCCTCATTTAATTTAGGGTGGAAATTGATATTTACCGCAACAAATTCACACATTTCTTTATTTACTTAAATTTACAGCATTTTTTTGACTAAATCTTTTCAAAGATCATGAACAAACCACAAATGTTCCTCAGTGTGTTTCCATGACCGTAAAAAAACATTTGGCGCATTAAACGAATGGTACTAAACATCCTGATAAGGTCAGATGTCTTTGTCCAATCCGTAGTGGGGTATCTCACTTTTGAGAATGTCTGGAAATAATAAAATGATAAGCTCTTCATCTTTTTCGGCACTGTCACAGAACATGAAAATTCAATTCACCAAGCACAAGTAGGTCTGTATAGCTCTCTTACACTCGGAACAGTCCGTAGTTTTCTGTTGAATCTTGAAGGTCCGATTGCGCCGGTGTTGGATGAATGACGTTAGCAGAAAGATGCGCAAATTGATTTTTATCTTTCTGCGCAAGCACTGAACAAATACAGGCGCATGGGAGGAGCCATCGCTGCTACGTCACAGGGGAGACTAGCATTGCTTGGCCGTGTAAGGTATGATCGGGGATGTTACAGAAGTAAACCACCTATACACCATGCACATAAATTTTAAGCAAAATATATCTTCTGTTTTTCAAACTGCTTTAACTGTGGGACGGACATCTTAACATTATCAACAAACATCAATGTATTCCTGACTTAATGTTGTGCTTTATGGCTCAATTGTTTTTAATCTCATGTACACACACATTCATTAAACAGTCCTATTTCTCTTTTGCTTACGTAATAACGCTAACTACATTGTACCATATTTTTTAAATAAATTTGTGAGTCTCCGCTGTAAACCTAATTCAGAATTGACGTATTGACGTTGAAATTACATACGAAATTCCAATATTTGTACCTTACAAAATACTAAGATTATTAATTTCAAGTATTGGAATTACATAACACTCTTTATAATACCTAATGGAGAGTGATATTATTTGCTTAACAAGGAAGTAAGTATAGTGCACAAAAGAAGGGAGGATCCAGTAATACTTGTTACTTCTCTTAATACATCAGACTTTAAAAAATCATGATCTACTGGTAATGTGTTTTATAATCATGTAAATATTATACATTTTATGCCCAATACACAGTATGAACACGCTACTTTCATATCTTCTTTCAACAGTTACTTAATGAATGTTACAAGATTACACTCCGAAAACAAGGGTTTGGAACTACACTTCTAAACTAAATCAAAAAATTTGTTACGGAACTATTTTATATGAGAAAAATGTGAAATTACAGAGGCTGTTACCAAATATTACAGAAGTTTTAGAAAATTTAAATTTATTTGCTATTGTCAACCTTTTTTTTTCTTTTTTTATACTTCTAATGTGAGATAAATTACACAGAACATTGCAACTTCATTTGACACAAAATATCGGGTAACATTAGAAACACATTTCTTATTGATATGGAACTAAAATGTTGAATTTAAATTTAAATAAAGTTGTACAATACTTCGGCAATATATTAAAATACAAATTGAATAAGTTACAGACGATATCTATTGTTATGTGACAGAAGATTAACATATTGCATGAGAATGTCCTGCAACATTTGATATAAAATATTTTAATTCTCCTTAGGCTTGGAAAAAACAGATTAATAAAGCGAGTTTGTTTCAGGTACAAAACAATATTAATTTTATCTGATATTACCAATATTAAAGCAAGTTACAAACTTTTAATTGTAAGATAATCTTTGTAATTTAGCATAATAACTTTTGTGAATGTAATTCTCTTTCAGAAGTAGAGTGACATAGTAAGGCATTTACATTTCGATTGAGGTACCCCCAAAACTCGATATGCATCACTTAAGGATTGATGAACTTTTTGTGCATCAATTGATAGTTAAAAGTGTAATTGTGGTTTCTTTGAAGTGATCGTGTCTCATATGTTCAGTTGGTGCATTTTAGCACATCTTTGTGTATTTTCGTTATGTATTTTGATGCAAAAAAATTGTGTAATGAAATATTTTTGATTCTGTGGACTGGACTTTTAACAACTTTATTTGTCTATTTCCATAGTTTTCTAGAGCTATTGCTTGAATTTATAGGGCTTGTCCACGTAGGAGTTTTACCATACCCATGAGAGTAATATCTGCAATTTCTAGAAGGGAAATAAGCATTTCTAAGCGATTTCTACCACACTTGTAGCTGTAAAGTATAAATGGTAAGCTCGTGTTCGGTGGCCCCCTAGCATACATCATATAAACTACATTAGCATTCAGATGTAGCCGACACTTCACTCTCTAAATGGTATCTTATTGTCTGTTTCACAAGCTTTGAAATGGTTTTCCTCTGCCCTCTCCGTCAGTGAAGCCAAGGATTTATCCAAAATTTTCACCCCGCCCCCCCAAATTTTTAAATTGATAATGATCCGCGAATTTGCCAATCTCGCAAGACGCCATTTCTCAAACAATCCGATAGCAGACCCATTATCGACACTAGCAAGTCTCGATTTTTATAGCCTTCGAGATATTTGCTTCAATTTTACATAAGGACTGTTGTTTTTTATATCAGGGATAATTGAAGTCAGTTTTTTAAAATTGGCATTATTTTTTTTTGTTTGATATTTTTTGTGTTCCAGTATATTTAGTACGCGTAGAAGCCATTTCCATGCATGTTCTTTCTTTCTCTTTTCGCTTTTGGTCTGTTTTCTTTGTATTTTCTCCCTTACCTTGTCTCCCCTTCAAGCGAGTTATTGTGTTGCATTTATGACAAATGAACTCAAACTTTCTAAACACTTTGTGTTTTAAACTTAGAAATATACATGTAGACAACCAGTAGCCAATGTCAAGAAAATCGGTGGTGGTTACAAATACATTTTCCTGTACATAGCTTATTGGTTATCGCGATCGTCTCGGGTTATATTCCAATGAGAGAGCATTTCAGTCATTATCATATCTGTGCATGAAGATGATGAAAAGTGTCATTCCTAAAGCTCTCTACAACTGTACAATACAGCTTCAACCCTATTTGTGAGCTCAGTGCCGTCTTACAGTGCCGGTTCACATATTTTTTGTTTGTAAGCAACGTCATCACTGGTAGGCCATGACCGCAACGCGATATCAGAACCGAAGTCTCAAATGTGTGATGAATAGGCGAAGAATCGACATATTTAAACGTAGTGTTCCCAGAGGGTGCGAATGGAGTGATGTTGACTGCGATCCTTGACCTACGAATGATGACGTCGCATGTACACTAAGTGTCTACACAGGCTTTGCTTTACGAGATGGCTTTGTCCGTAGCAAAAGGAACGACTTGGTCGTATTCAGAACCTTGAGAGGGAAGACAGCCCATGCCACGAACGAGACTGTGCTCCCCTGGAGCTGGAAGATACATGAACTAAGAGGAAGACACACTGAACCATCACTACACTTTGGATATCATGTGCTTGCTGTCATTGCAAGCATCCTCGGCATGGAACACGTAGTGGTTCCTGTGCCAGTGCATGTAGTTGTCGCACGTCCTCCTCGCCATGCAGCACGGGTTGCTCCTGGAGGGGTGGAACTTCGGGGAGGGCCCACCGTTCATGTGGGCCGCGCCTCCCCGGGCGGAGTACAGAACCTGGCGGTGCCCAAGGCCACAGTCGCACGTCGCCCCCGCCCTCGCTCCGGGAGGGTAGTCATCGTGAGTCCCTGTGGAAGAGAAGAGAGTATCGGACATAACTGGGTCCACATTGTTACAAGAAAGAGTTTAAAAGTTCAGACATTGGCTTGTCTTACCATAAGACCACAAGGACTTTCCTCAACCATAGATTATCTCCTAGATAATAAGGGTTGAAATGAGTTCAGTAAAATATTAAATTATCTCCAGCGAGCTGGGATTGATGGAAGATGTTACCAATGTGTCGAGAACAATATTGAAATAATATCATGCCCCCTCTTCCAATACGTAACCTTCCAGGTGGCAAACGACTAGGTTTAAGTCTCGTAGATAGTAAATATTATAGTGATTTCTATAGGAGCAAGTAAACTTGTGTTAGTCCATAGTCGATGGCAGTATCCAGTATTACCGGTATTTATATTCTTTATCCACCTGTCTTTTTTATTTTCTTTTTTCCTATTTTATTTCTTCCTACCTTGTAATCAAGGGTTACCTGGTTCGATACCCGGTGAAGGCATATTGCCCAGTGGTTCGGATTCAATGTTTAACTGTAGGTCCAGTCCCGATTTGCCTCTCGGAGCATTAGATGGGCTTAAAGTAAACTATGACAAACTTTTCCTCTGTTTCCCCTTTTCTTCTACCTTCATTTGTTTACGTTTCCATCACGTTGTCTCTTTATTTCCGACTCATTCTTTCTCTTTCTTTCTCTCCCTCTCTGTTTGTGTTGTTCGCAGGTGCCAAACAACTTGGATTATGTTTCATAGATAGTAAAAATCAAAGTAATTAAAATGTACTGTATTTATTTCCCAGATGGGACACGTGGGTTTGCATTAGTCCATAGTCAGTACAATAATATTATTAACTTTTATTTATATTATTTATTCCTCTGTTTATTTGTTCTTTTCTTCCTTAGTTCCTTCCTCCCTCTGTTTCTCGCTGTCACCTTCGATCTCAGATGGAGACGCATTACACATTGAATTAAAATGATTTCGACTTTTTAACTGTAGGTCCAGTCACGATTAGCCTATCTGCACATTTTCCTCTGCTACTCTATCTCTTTCTTTGTTCCTATCGTTTTGTTTCCAGCACTTATTTTCTCTATTTTTGACTACTAGTGTATCTGTGTAATATTTGCTCTACTAAATGATTCTCAAATTTTCTCGTAAGGCTATTTAGTTAGGTTAACAGTATTTTACAATGGATCACAGCCAACCCTCGTCCACCAAGCAACAATGCTCCTGACAATGAACTTAAAAGACCTGTGAAATTAATTGTTTTTGTGTGTATCACCATAAAACATAACGTCTGCACTCCTATCTAGCCACAGTGGTTTGGCACCGTTGACCAAAAGAAACAGGAAATCTAATTTATGGTTAACGACGCCAATATATTTCAAAATGTTAACATTGTCCCCTCTCCCCAGTGGACGACCAGCTGTGTCACAACAGAACTGATTACTATTTTGCCGATAAACCAATACGCCATTATACTCTGATTTATCGGCTAAAACTTTGTCCCCTGCAAAACTGACCTCATGTGTAGTGAGGGCACAGGGCGTAACATGCAAGAGTTAACAGATAAGGGCTTCTGTGTTATAGAGCTTTACATTAATTATCTGGCTTTAAATTGGTATTAGGAACTCCATATTCCACGTAAATTACGGTTAGCACATTCCAACTACGTCAGACGTTTGGAGAATAATGCGTGCAGCAACTCGAAGTGTTTCTAAATTAACTTCCCTGATGGCTTTAATCTCATTGCACACTTCCTTGTGACGTCGATCGCTGATAGGGTCCTTCTTGTCAAATCCGAATCTTTTCTCGTTGAAACTTTTAAATCGCAGTTCGAAATAACACATTTAAATTTATGTTCTGATGTTACTTTTTCTTCAGCTTATTTCTCTAAATGTTACTCATATTCGGATCTATAAAGACTATGGAAATATGCAATTGCATTAAGAGAACACAGCAATAATAAAGGCGTAGTATATCGTTGGAAGTACAACTCCAATTTAAAAGACGCGCTTTGAGGCTATGGCTTTAAGAGTAGTTCATTAAGCTGCCACTATAAGCGCCACTGCTTCTTCGGTCTTCTTAGCTGCTACTTTGTAGTATTCATATTTCTTAACGTTGCTCATACTGAGAATTTGTTAAGCGTGGTAAGAAAAATTCAAAGTGTAAATGCAGATAATGTCTACATTGTTCAAACTATACAAATCAATGATCAATTCTGTTTTCTTCCCCTCACTCGCTGAGCCCGCTAAGGAGGAGTGCCAAGTGAACTCTTGAATCCTGTTGTTCTTGGATGTCGTATATATTACTATAGAAATAGTGGATAAATATTATTACCAACTTTATTCGATTTTCTATACTCCATATATTAATAAAATAATCTTGCATTACCAATTAAATGCACATTTAATTTATGGAAATTTATGCAGTGTGTAGATCTCCTACTTGACATCTGTTTCAATTTTCTCTTTTTGAAAGGTGTTGTGATATTAATATTGATAAATACTCTCCTAGCTATTCGACGCCCGTGATCTTTAAGCCTCGTAATTAAGGCATTCGTATTTATTTCGTCCTATTTATCCTCTGTGCATAAAGTAGATTTAACAAGTAATCATCTTTACACGCCGGAAAATTATAGAAATAAAAATAATTTCATTAATAATTTGTTTCTAACCTTGACCTAGTGAAGAAAGTTTGCCAACTTGTGACGTCTCAGGATCAACATTTCGCGTAAGAGGCACCATTGTGCATTCATTCCCTGCATCTCGCTACCGCCTTTTCTTGATCGATTTTGTCCGTTTACTGCATGCAATTCGCTTGTAGCACGGTAGATGACGCTTCGAGCATTAGCATCGTTCCGTTCAAACGTTACTACTGCCATCTATTGATAAATGTATACAACTACCATAACTAGCATAAAGCCAATGTATGAACTCTAATCCTAAGCAAATTACTGGTATGAGGAAAGGGGAGAGCCCCAGCAGAACTAAATAAGAAGTCCCACCCTACACAAATAGTGTTTCATAACTTTAATCTGTAGTTTCCCGAACCTAAGATTTTGAACGTAGACAAGTTAATATATAACCAGAATTTAACAATTAGACACACACCGTTAAAAGCATAACAAGAACAATGGATAGTGATTATCAGTGGCGGCGATTACGCCGATTAGATATAGCCGTCTGTGCTATACACGTAAACACCATAGTCATATTAAATGTGTGCGCGTGTGGTGTACGTAAACAAATCTAATAACTGCCTCCTTCAACTATAATCTAGACACTTGTTGGGTTACTGACTTGTAATGAACAAAACAAATTTGATTTACGTTCTTAATATATGAATTATGACTATACCTAGGGAACATAATAAACGCACAGAAAATTTCCTCAGTTTCAATATTTTCCTTTCAACTCGATTATTTGATTAAGTGAAACGAGAATTTCTGTTTCGCCTAAAATGACCGACAGGTGTCAGTTAGATCATCTTGTGTGATGATGAGCCATTAGATGAAACTGGATGTACTCAAACTAAGTAATGTCCGATTTTTAAAAATATATTTTTTTAGTTTTTCTACTACTTCTGGTTCATTTTACTGGGTGATTGATTTCTTTTTGTATTACAGAATAAACGACCGATTCTCCGTGAAAACACTGGTGCTATATGAAATTATCTTTATTCTCAGTTACCAGAGAAATAAGTGTAAAAGTATTTGTGATCGTCCCGTTTAAGTTTAATAATTTTGCATTAATTAATATATTGACTGTTAAATTTAGTTTTGTAATAGGGTAAGAGAGAGCTAAGGCCTTATATTATGTGTGTGTGTGTGTGTGTGTGTAAATATGTGCTACCTTCACGGGGGATGGGCAAACCTGATGTTACATCCTGTTTTATTCGTTGTGCCATTTTTTTCGGAATCTCCAGACTTGTTTCGTCCAAGTAACAGGATAAAGTCGCTAAGTGGTAGAAGACTAAACTAAACTAAACTAGACTAAACTTCGCAGAGAAAGGTCCCGTCCAAGTCCACGTAACTATTTTCGATTCGTCCATTGTTATCTTGTCACGAGGACAGAGCTTAACACTTTTTAAAAAGAGAGAAAAGTCCATTTCAGTTGTCACCTAAGATCTCGAGTTATTGGAAATCATTACGAAATCTTATTAAAAAATTCCAAGAAGTGAGTCTTCGAGGTGGGAACAAAAAGAGAAAAATCAAATCACGGTTGTCAAAAGTTTCACACTCCAAATGTGGAGAAAATTATTACCTAAAGATTATATTGTGAAACACGTCGCTCGCACATGGAATGAACTTCTTTTTTTATAGCTGGTTTCAAGTTTCAAGTACGATAGATCTATATTCACTGAGATGAAAGTCGCCAAGTTAGGGAGCAAGATTTGCTACGGAAGTTAAGCTTATACCAGTAGAGTTATGCATCGCACATGACGCATTATAGTGAAGCAAATACTATTTCAGGAGGGTACCATGCATTTTTGACCCCCCTTAAGTTCAGTCTATGTTATGAATTTTTATTTTTAATGAATAGAGAAGTATAGTATGTATAAAAAATATTGGCAAGCTATCTTCCTTCAAATGATGACGTCAGTGAGGTTACTCCTAATAAAAGGGAGCTGACCTCCGTGGCGGGGGCCTCCCCCATGACGCAGTGGTAGCGTCGTCGCCTTGTAATCAAGGGGTCCCGGGTTCGATACCCGGTGGAGGCACAAGTGGTTCGGATCCCACTTTAAACTTTAGATCCAGTCCCGATTTACCTTACTATGCATAAAGTGGACTTAAAACACCAACTCAAATAAAAAAAATTAAACCTCCGTGGCGGAGTGGGTAGCACAGCGCGCTACGACGCCAGAGGACTAGCGTTTGAATCTCAGCTTGGACATGGGTGTTTCTTTGTGATTCTTCTTTCATCATTTCATTGTAGTATGAAAGTTCCATCAAGTTACTAAAATATGATACGTATTTTTCACTACGGCCTTCCTGATGGTATAGTGGTGACGTCATCGCTTTGAAATCTAGTAGTTCCAGGTTCGATACCCGGTGAAGGCACAGTGGTTCAGATTTCTCTTTAAACAATAGATTAACCGATTAACCAATTTGAGCATTGACTGATTGATTGAGATGTTGTCAAGTAAGGCTAATCGGGACTGGACCTACATTTTTAAAGTGGAATCCGAACCACTATGTGTATCGAACCCGGGACCCCTTGATTACAAGGCGATAATGCTACCACTGCGCCATCGGGGAGACCTCAACCAATTTGAGCATACAGTGGAGTTAACAAACTTTGAATTTTTTCGAAACTTTGAATATTTTTTACTAACATTATCATATCTTAGGTAAGGTTAATCACGATTGTTTTGGTTTGGTAAATATAAACACAGAACTGCGTGAAATGATAAGTTACTGCTAGATTTAAGATATCGACACCAGAAATACCAAGTTCGACTCCTGGCTTCAGCACTGGTGTTCCTTTGCAAGTCTCTTTTTTTCAATTTTATTTATTATAATTCTTCTTCATATTCACGACTAGCCAAAATCGGCAGAAAAAAGCGATGCAAAAAAAGATAAATACAAATACGAAAATTTTGAAGCTAACTTCAATATGAGCGTTGTCCTCGTAACAAAACAGTTTCCTAGTATTGGTCTTTCCTTTGAAGTGACTGTTACTCTAGTTCTCACCTTTGGTGTAGCCTTTCCATTCTCTCGGTTTCAGATTTCTGATTCAGTGTCTTCAGGCGACGAAACTCAACTTTCAGCAAGGTCTTCAAAGTTTCAACAGACTCTGCATGAAGGAAAACGACACTTTGTTCTCTCACAGAGCGCCGACGGAAATTTGCAGTTTCGAGCGTTCGTGTTGACATTCAACTCACGGTTCATGAGCGGGAATATTATTAAATTATCGTTTACAATATTTAACTCTCAGAACTTATATTTGGAATGTAAACATCAGAAGTGCAACGAACTTCAACAGATAAAAAGAATATCAAACTACATCTTGTTGAATCCAACTGTGACCTTCGAGAATTTTGATAATTACTCCATTCAGAGGATAGAGAATCTGTAACACAGAGGAAGTATTTACATTGAGTTCCAGAAATTCATAAACCACTGGTGAAAGAATGATTACTTTGTTAACCTCAGGAAGAGGAATCATTCTCTATTGCTACATAAGCACCGCGCACCTAGAAACTTTTCAGGTGAGGGAGAGAAAAGTTATCAATGAGCTAGGAGCGCCTAGTCTACCTTACACACTGTACCAAGGTGTAAAGAATAGTACACAATCCTGATTGGAAATTATATATTGCCTACTTTATTATTTACCTGTTGTAATAGGACCTCCCAGATATCGTGGGGGTTTACCTGTCGCCTTGTAATCAAAGTTTTCCGGGTTCGATAGCAAGTGAAGACAAATTGCACACTGATTAGAATCTCACCTTAAACTGTAGGTCCAGTCCTGATTGGCCTATCTGAGCTGAAAGTGGACTTCAAACAACGTTTCACTTATTGTAATAATATGTTTCGAGAAGCACAGCTTCTTTCGTCTTCAAGTAATCTTTCGTAGCTTTCCTTTTTTAACAATGGTGGGGAATGAGCATCCAATGGATGTGAGAAATATTAATTATTCAGTGCGCTAACCACTACTGTCAATCTGTTAAAGGATGTAGAAGACATCAAACAACTTTTCTAAAGAAAAAAAAAATTGTTCGTAGAGGCATTGAACCGTAGAAAAACTATGTAGCCTGTATGTATGCAACCACGACATACAGATTTTCTTTTGTAATTGTTGGTAACCTAACAGCGAGGTGATTCCTACTTCTTGAGTCATGTATTAATCACTATTGCGTATAAAGGATGGGGGATACATACAGAAATATTCACACCCCAAAGGCCTCCGTTGTCTACACTTTCTATATATAGACAGAAAAAAATAAAGTACATGGCAACCGTCAGTCTGTGGGGCGTTGTTTCACACACAACATAAAATATTTTTCTTTAGGTTTCTTGGGAACAAAAACATCGATAGAAGAAGTTTTAAGCCTTGATGCCCCCTCTACTCACAGAAAATTTCGTCGGTGTTGTACCTGTGCTTGTAAGGAGTGGAGGCTTGAGTGCTTTTTCAGCTCCTGCCAAGAACTTACCAGAGCGAGATTTGGAGTAGGATTGGCTGTATCGGCGAAACATGGGGGGTGTTTCCCCTCCCTCTGGGTTGGATCGTTTTCTATCACAGTGCCATTCGCACACAACGTTGCGGAAGTACTGGCGAAACCTGCGAAAGATAAAAGGAAATTAAATTTTATGCAACAGTGCCTACGAATTACCTGAAAATATTAGGTAGAGAATTAACCAACAGTAATCAATTATACGTAACGAGAAGTTTCTCTTGTAGTACAGGACGTGGAGAGTGGAGAAGGAAATTCATTTACGTTATATCAATATGCCACTCCCATAGGTTTGCGTTATATATTTGATCCCAGGACCACTACACCACGTAGCGGCTAAGAGGGAATATCAAAGCACAATTCGTCACACAAATACACTAAACGACATTTGTTCGGAAACACAACAGTTGTTGTAATTCATTGCTAAGCAAGTAGCTCTATAGTTCCTGGTTACTGTAGTCTTTCCTTCCTTCCTTCTTTCTATTCATTCTAAATTATCTTAGCGTGATCTAAGGGTTGAATAAGGATAATAAAAGGGACAGCGAGGGAGATCGGCTCAGACACACGATAAATTAGACATTTTATGCATAAAATGTTAATTGGACATTCTTCATTGTCTAGTGCTAGTTTTTACTAAGATCAAAATAATACTATGTAGTACAAAACTGAGTGTGTAACTAGTGTTGCCCACGAGACGAGACTTTGGCCTGTCTCGTCTCGTGGAAATGCTGTCTCGTCTCGAAAATATTCGTTTGTCTTATAGCACATGGTCAATCTCGTCTCGTCTCGAATTTTTAAAAGCCTGTCCCATCTCGTCCCGTGGGCAACACTATGTGTAACGGACCTGTTACGGGTCCCAGAATAGACCAGGAACAAAATTAACTTTGCAGCATATTGCATTCACTTACATGTAAGCTCAAATAAAGCTTATGAATAGATAAACGGAGATACCGCAATTTAGAGAAAACTGACGCCATGCTTTTTAATGAAAGGCACCAGGGCAAAAAGCGCATACCCCTGAATGCATGCGGGTGGAGGCCGGCTCGTCAAGGGGTTCCCCCCTTTATTTTAACAGTTTTTTGTTTCGAGGGAGCACCTCTTCTCCCGTCTTCTTCGAGCCTTCGACAGACCTGTCGTTTTTACTACAAATCCAGTGCGGTAACAAACCACTCCACGATTACTTCTGAATTTTGAATTTGAAAATTTTGAACATGAAATTTGGAATTTTGTACTAAATTTGCTCCACTATGCTATCATTTCTATTCGCTGAAGAGAGGGGACCATAGTTGCTTGAATACTACTGGGATGACTTAGAAGTTGTTTTTTTTACCATTGCCATGAAAGCCGATTCTTTGATTTTCCTTTGTGTCCAATTCGGTTCTTTGTGTAGTATTGTTATTTTTGTTCCATTAAATTCTATGGGATTCACTCCATGCATCCGCTGATGTTCAGAGAATTGTTAGATACACACGTTTCTTGCCGTAGACGAGATGTGACTGGACTCAGCTTCAAACGGTAGCTGATCTACAATATTTATTTCGATTTTCTCAAATCGGTTTGGATGCTTAAATATACATATCCCAGTAAAGTCCAGGCGTTTACTTGGTTAACGTCCAAGAACTGAAGATATCCGCCGCCAAAAACGTGGGTGAGGATAAATAGCGGGTGACATGTTTTCCTCCAATCACACTCAACCTACAGCGAATGGGCGCAGCTGTCATTCTGCTCGTCTACTCCACATGACTTTGCAACTTCAATGTGGAGACCGTGGAAAGGTGCTTGTGCGCGGAGGGACAAGGTGGCGTAGAGTAGATGTGTGGCAACACTGTAGGTTGAATGTGATTGTTGCAGCTGGTGGGCGCGCTCCGTGGACTTCAAAGCCAGCCGGTCGTTAACGTAGCTAGCGTGTCGACTATACCTGTCATTCAGATTCGGCTACCCACGCTGGTACCTTTCCACCGGATGAGGTAAGTAATGGAATCCGTAAGATCTGTACTCCAAAACGACAAGAACATCTTGCCTCTAGAATATACCCATCTTACATTTAGAGATCCTCACCTGGCGTTCATCCAGTAGTAGATGAGCGGATTCACCATGGAGTTGGACATGGCCAACCAGTAGAAGAAGAGATACAAGTGCTGGATGTACTTGGTGTAGGCCACCGAGTTGTCGTAGTGGCTGTAGATGAAATACCCGTGATATGGAAGCCAGCAGATGGCGAAGATGGACACCACGACGATAAACATTCTCACCACCTAAAAAATACAAAGGAAGAGGATTTCATCATCTATAGTGTTTGAGTTTAAACTCTTCAGCAAAGAAGTGCATTATTTCTTCGGGAACTTACTGTATGTACTTTTTATGAGCAATTGTAACAAAAGTACAGTTTGCAGGAATTAGTTACAATGGCATTTGCTACAATATATTACAGATTCTGTAACTTTTTTGCTGAAGCACTTAACAACAATTTTGAATGGAAGAATATTCGGTTTTAGTTTTTGTTTGTAAGTCTACTTTATGCAGAGAGAGGCTAATTAGTTTAAACAGGAACCCGAATCACTGTGTCTCCACCGGGTATCTAACCCGGGACCCCTTGATTACGAGGTAACGACGTTACCACTACTCAATCGGGGAAGCCCAGGAGAATATTTTTAACTCAATGGAACATACATTTTGTCTTCGTTTCGATTGCTCTCCTCGGAAGAAGTAAGTACCCAAGGTATCTCTTTATGAAGAAAGGTGGGAAGGAGGGAGAAATGCAAACACGCCACGCATTCATTGAGAAAAAGAGATAGAATAGAGAGAGAGAGAGAGAGAGAGAGAGAGAGAGAGAGAGAGAGAAAGAGAGAGAGAGAAGAGGATAGAAAAAAATACATACAGAGGCAGGGAAATGAAGAGAGATATTCAAGCCAAGGGATGACCAACAGACGACAAGCGTGCCACTAGTATCATGCACAAAGTCGTTGCATATATAACTTGTAGGATATATTAAAAAAATTACGAAGGAAATTACGTGCAAGAAATTTACCATTCAGCCTGCATTAAATTTCCAGGGGGAGAGGGTAGCTTTCCCCTGCCTCCTCCTTGACGACCAGAAACCATATGACCTCCCTCTCGTCTGTTTGTGGAGGAACGCTGTTCGTCCAAACTATTTTATTACACAAACGCGCGCGCGCACACACAAACATATCATTTTTCGCAACACTTAAGTTAAGGTGAAGTGATACATTCAAGACCCTGCACGTATGAAGTGGTACATGGTGTCCACAAGGGTTGACCACCCCCGTTCAAGACACACACTCTGTCCGGAGAGTCTCTGGAGCAAGCGAACGAAAACAAGTCTCTGCGCAAGTAGTGACGCGAGACTGCTCCACCAATGAACACGTGAGAGGGAACGGGATTGCGTGGAGGAGAAGTGACTGCAGTTAGCAGCCCTCGCAGCAGCATGTGCTGCTTCGCTCTGCGCACTCGACCCACCCACCTCCTTTTGTGCCGCTATGCGCAGCGTTACTCCACAGATTCCGGGGATAGAGTATAGAGAGAAAAAGAGCGAAGAAACCAGAGAAAGGGAAGGAACGAAGAGCTAAAGAAATTAACTGATAGAAAAAGAGTGAAAATAACTTCATATATGTGGGCGAAGACAACCAATAAAGTGTCGGCCAGGTGAGCGTAGGAGTTGGATATATTTCCGTACACACGCACACGTTACCAACAATTCTATGACAATGGTTCTTTGTAATTATCCGTATAATGAGAGGCCCGTAATTGTTAATCCACTGGGTTATTCAAACATTTTAGAAGTCGTGTACGCATCCGAGCGAATCCGTACGTGACAGCGGTTTCGATGTTTGCCAAATGGCTCGCTTCAATCAGGGATAATTGTTCGCCTTTTGTGTGGTCGGACGATGCAGTCGAACACATCCATGGTTGCTATTGTTCATTTAACGTTCTCTGGACATGGCATGAGCAGAGATTGTTGCACAGCTGGCTGGCTGACAGCGGAATGTTATTGGCTCGTTATGGGAACTCTTGGCTGTCTCACTTGCACAGTGCCTCGCGTAGGAATTGTGTATCCCCCCTCCCTTCCCCGTCTCTGAAGCTGAGCGGATGGCATTTAGATGCTCTTTACTGTTCGCCTTGTAGATGAGGAGCAATCATTGTATCTTTCACTGACTCCAACTTCACATTGGGTAGGGTGACCATAATATTTGGACCCAAAAACGGTAAATTCCAATGAGATCAGTTTACTCCCCCCCCCCTTTATCTGAAAAAATTGGTTAGGCCTCCTATTTATAAAATTATTGTTATTATTAACGTATTGTTATGGATCACACACATGATAATCATAAATAATAAATGAAATTTGATCTTTTGTTGTCAAAATGTATTAATATTATAATCTCGGTGTGACTCAATAGTGTTTCACGTCCTTTCTGAAAAACCTCTGATGGTATTCCTACGCTGATTGAGGAATGCCAAAGTATTTAGCCTATCAGAAGAATCAATCTTCTTGAGAACAGCTTTATTCTTCACCAACCGTTCACAAACACCCCGCATATCAGACACCTAACTGTAGACTTTTCTTTTGAGTTTGTCAAGACGCAGGAAATTTAAATTCTTGTTGCAATTCCGTAAAGAAACTGCATGCTTATTCACTGTTCTTCAAATATCGGAACACATTTTGTTTTGTATATACAAAACAATACATCTTTTTTTGGCATGAAATGTCTCTCAAATTTAGATTTGGTTTTCAAGATAACTCCTAGACCTTAATGAAACTGGACAAATAGTGGCTTTTTAATAATATGGACGGGACAACCTGGATATGTCTCTGAAACGGGACTGTCCCGGTCAAAAAGGAAGTATGGTCAGCCTAACATTGGGGGAAGAGAGAGGCCAAGAATGGGTAGTGAAGAGAGAGAGAGAGAGAGAGAGAGAGAGAGAGAGAGAATCGTGTGTCTCTTCTTTCTCTCAGAGTTAGATTTTTTATTTTATGTCCACTATATGCACACGTAGGCTAATCGGGACTGAACCCATACTTCGAAGAGAGAACCGAACCACTATGCCTCCACCTTGTATCGAATCCGGGCCCCCTTGATTACAAGGCGACGCCATTACCACTACACCACACACACGAACACACACACTCACATACCGTGTATCCTTGTAATGACGAACCAAATATACAGGGCGGCCACGAATTAAGGGGCCACCTTTTGATCATCAGTTACGTTTAACAATGAGAACATATTTATAATATTGGCAACTTTTTATTTTCTGAAGATAGTAACTTAGACATCACAATGACAATTTTATTTGTTTTCGACATAATTATCAATTTGAGCTCCACATTCCTGCAGAATTCGTTGCTGAACTTCAGCTTCACGTTATTGGTAATGGAAAATACACGTACTACATTTGACACGCTGCTCAATACTTAGGCGACTTGCTGCCATTCCACTTCTTCCGCTATGTCGGTTACATTTTATGTACGTGTAAAGAAAGATAAAAAGGAGCCCTCTTAATGTATGGCCATCCTGTAGTTTTAATCACTTTGCATTCAACCGCTTTTGCTAATCGCAACGGCGAACATGAATGACGATTAGATTAAATTGATGCAGGTAATAACACCCACGTGGAGGCCGGAACTTGAGCCCGGAAATTTCGGTGGCAAGATCAAAAGTTGAGTTTAAGAAGTAACTGCTACATAAAACTTTCTTACTATGGTTTTGAGATAAAAAAGATTGCTGATTTTTTTTGCATATAATTTTGTATTAATTTAAAGAAAACTGTTAACTGAGAATGGATATTGGGAGTGCTAGTAGGCACATACATTGCCTTGCTCCCCTCAAAAATCGACGCTTACCTTTAATCAAGGAGGAAAATTGAAGAATCAAAATGGACGATTTTTAATGAGGAGTGAGGTATTTATCGACAGACGCACGATAGGTCGCTGTTGTTATTTAAGATCGTTAATTTGTAGCTCTTCCTTCATTGATACCTTCCTTCTTCAATTTCGAGCTTTCCAAGAACAAAGTGAAAGTTTGAAATAATTAGACTGAACAATACATCTGGATTTGGTCCATATCCTACGACGTTCGCAGTTACAGAGTTAATTAAAATGTGTTAAGGAACAAAACGAATATTATATAAATTTCTGTGCACAGAATAGCTTTTAAACGGGGAGAAAATTGTGAAAATGAAAGGATTTTTTATGCTTACCTTTCTTTTGGACTTTATGGATTCTTGTTGTCTCTGGGTGAGCTCCCCTATAGAGCGACTTCCCCACAGTTCCTTCCCCATGGATGAGTAGCATGCAGCCATGGAGCAAATGGGTATTAAGTACGTGACGAAAAACAACACGAGGTTGTACCTAAAAGACAAGAGAGGGTATAGATTAATTTAAGGATTCAGGTGAGAGACAAAGCCCCCCCCCACCAAAAAAAAAGGAAATTTAAATTTGGCTCGTGCTTGGACAGTTTCAACACTTAAGTACGAAGAAAGAAGACCCTGTTACCTGGTCGTAACCTGGAGGGTTGGTCTTTTTGCGACGTTTCCGCTGTAAGGGAGATTTCAGACCGAAGCAACAAGCACCGTCGAGGGCAGGGCCGGACTGGGACTGCCAAGAGGGCGGTGGCAATTTTCCTTACAAGGGCGCTCCAAGAAATCGTTGATTGTAATGGCCTATCATTACAGTTAAGGCTGTACACCTATTTTATATAGGGTCTATTAAAAGTAAGGAAATTCAAGAGATAGTTTGATACCAACACAGATAACAAAGGAATAAGTGCTACGCTGTTTCACTAATGTTTAAGCCTATAATTTAACACCAATATTAAAATGCAAATATATTTTCAAATTCTTAAAATTATCAAAAAAATAAAGTAGATATTCAACAAAAGGTTTTTTTTTTTTTCTCTTTATGCCTGGATGTGTGTCTATATAGCGATGCATGAACGCTTTCATCTTCCTCCAGTTTTCCTGGCATTCTTTAAATTTTCTTCTGTCATTTTTTTTATTAGGATAATAGATAAACGCTGAAATTCTGACACTTGACCCCTTATTCGTCAATGTTTTTCGGCATGATAGCAACAAACTTGTTGGCAGCCTGGTAGATTTTGGAAAATGTATTCCTTGAAGCCTTCAAATCTATTGTTGCAGTGGAAACATATCGCCAAGTTTGAACGAAGTCCAATCTCCTCGTTTGTAATAACCTGAGAGGGGAGTTGTAATTTTAAAAACCTGTAGACACATCATCTCGACACTGATAGTCTCGAAAGCGGTGAACTTGTTCAGAAGTTCCACCCTGTCCCCCCCCCCACCACCAATCTTTCCACCTTCCTACAATTAAAAAGTATGACCCATATTATATATTTATGGTTTTAATGGCGAGAAAAAAATAGCCTTATTTTTACAATACCTTAAGTGTTATTGTTAAAAAAACACTTTTATTGTAGGCATATGTTTATTTAATGCCAACATAATGACATCAAAGTAACAGCAATCTGTTAGCTTGAATTGCTACATGATTTTGCAATATACTTAATATGGTATGCACATTGCTGCAGTCCAAAAATTTCTAGAGAGAGAAGAAGAAGCCTTTTCCAAAAGTAGAAAGAAGAAGTAGTCTTGTCCAAAAATAGAAGAAAGAAAAGAAGAATAAGCCTTCCCCAAAATTAGAAAGAAGAAAAGAAGAAGAATCCTTTTCCTAAATAGAAAGAAGAAAAGAAGAAGAAGTCTTTTCAAAAATATAAAGAAGAAAAGAAGAAGAAGTCTTTTCCAAAAGTAGAGAGAAGAAAAGAAGAAGAAGCCTTTTCCCAGATCAAAGATAGGAAGGAAGAAGAAGCCTTTTCCCAGAAATTACGAGAAGAAAGAAGAAGAAGATTTCCTTTCAATTATTCATATATGTATAAGAAGAATATAACCGACGTAAATTTGGAATCAGCATATATATATATATTTCAATGTAGATACAAGCTTCGCTATATATTTTCTCTGTATTGTGTATAGTTTCCAGAATATAGATCTGCATTTAACTATGTCCTCTTGGCTATAAAACGCTTTCTTATTTGGAATTATCGAATAAAGAACCTATCCCCTGAGATTAAGATTTCTGTAGCCGTGGTATAAATAACATTTAAGTACGTACCCCCCAGGGACGTAGCATAGTGGCGCCCATAACGTGGAGCTTTGCCTTACATTATCTTACCCACGAATGAGACGTAGCAAGTGGACACCAATTTGACTGTGGATTATAATTTCATTAAATTCTTTAAAAATCACCAATGATTTTAGAATACTGATGATGATGGTATGCTCATGATTGGCATAAAATAGGCGTATTAGAGTAGAAAAGCCATTTTTAAAATAATAAAAAAATGAAAATAGTATTTAATTAATGAATGCATTTAAACGTAAAGGCTACAGTACTCTGAAACACTACAAAGTGCCTATTTTAATGCGTCAGTACACTTGCCACTATAACGTTTTCCACAAACTCCTGAATTAACATAATTTGCAGCATGGCAGTTTTTCAGCCATATCTTCACACATTTCTGATGGTTAAACTGATGAACTGGTCTCAACCCCATAACGTGAAGTCGTAAGTATTTTAACGTAATTATAAGCTCACTGGAGTGGTGGCTAAATTATACGTATAAGTACATAAAAGAAACGAAAGTAGAAGATATACGCATTGTAACTGAACGTATACGGTAATGAGAAAGGTTTGCCAGAGGATGTACGGCGTATACAGCCCTGGTTGTTCAGCAGTAACTTCAATTAATCCAACTCTTTTAGCCACGCACCAGGTAGAGGCACATAGCCTAGTGGTTCGGATCCCACTTTAAACTATAGACTCAGTTCCGATTAGCTTTTCTGTGCATAAAGTGGACTTAAAAATGAACAATAAACAATTAGCTACGTTTATGTAATCAGAAATAAGGTTTGGCGCTAATCAAAGGAGAACTCCCGAAGGCGGCCTTAAGCCTGTGGAAGTCCACGAGGGAACAGAAAAGGATAGGTTTATTCACCACTGTTATATCTGTGACCGACTGTGAGCAGTAGGTCACACACATAATTTATGTTTCCGGAACCCCAGTCAGAGCGACACGTGCGGTTTGTCATGTCATTTCGGTACGACAGGTTGAAATTATTCCTGAAGGTTCGTTTCAAGTGTCACGTGTCGACTGTCGCTTCGGTCTGAACTCTCCATAACAATTGGTTATGGAGCGGAAGGCAATTCTTCTTTATTAGGAAGACTTGATATTTTTACGTTTAAATTTTACGGGAATGGCAATGATCTATTGGTCGCAAACCACAGACTTCAGTCATAAAACTTGCTTATTGTTCATTCTGAAAGTGAATACCATTCATTACTGGGAATTCACGGCTCTTGTACACTATAGCGCCAATCGCACCTGTATTTCAGTCTGTATTTCATTAACCGACGCCATGTCTAATTCTAATTCTACCTACAGGACAGAGAATCCGCATGCGCTCACGAAAGAAAAACAAAAACGGTTGCTTCCCGTTTTTTGTAAATTAACAGGCGGACTTTTAAATTTTAACGGTCGTATATCGTGAAATTCGCTGAAATATCTAACAGTGCATAAGTTTCTTTTCTCTTCATTGGACTTGTGTTTAACATTTAAAGCCTTGTTTCTCCTCTTGTTATAGTCCATAATAGCTATGAATTTATGTATAAATTTAAGCGAAATATGCCAGTTTAACCAAGACTCAAACCAGGATCCCTGGTACACCGTGTCATTTCTATACGAACTAAAGTACCGAGCCGGCATTGGATTCGCCCGATATTTTGCTGCCGCTGTTTATCATGTGTGGAACTGTCCTGTAAGCGATAAGATAAAAACATTGGAAACGTCGAATCTCCCGGCCCGGAGCTGCATCCTACCATATGATTTGCCCCATACACACACAAGATGTATAGTTGAAGTCCTGATTCGAACGACACTTTACTTTAAAGTTTCGAAAGATCAATGTCCGTCTGACAACCATATGTGAAGTCCACGTGGAACCCAGTATACCCTCCTTTCACTTTCCTCCAATAGCGTCCATTTTAAGACTGACAGTACTTGTCAAGTCCACGTGGAGTAAATGAGATGTTGCAAATTCAGTTTCTTTAGAGATTTCATAACGTGAGGTTGCGGTTATGTTGGGTAGGTTTGTGGTATTGTGTTGTGCTATTTTTTATACATATATACAATGTGGAGACCTTCGGAGTATAACGTCGTCGCTCTTCGCGTTTAATGTCTAAACACTGCTGGTAAACATAACAGCGCTTCTCAGAAAAACGGGTGTTGGCTCGAAACCAGATTAGCCTCCAGTCGGCTTCCTCTCGAGCTATGTCAAAGATACCGAACTGGCGTTCGAATCAAAACTTCAACTTTACTCGGTATGCAGAGGCCCTGGTCGAGCCTACAGTCATCGCTTAAATTTCTACAAAGTACTCCTCCTATGTGTGGGAAACCGTAAGGTATAAATTTGTAGTATATTTTAATATTGTCTATCGAATCGATATCATGCGTGACAACATGTCGTACACCTTGTGAGAGTTCATTCCATCTGGCCTGTTTTTTCATAACTGTATATTGCATTTCCGATAGAACTAAAGGAATCCGAACGCTCGTAGAAAATCAACGGAAACAGTGTCATATTCGTCTTTGTTGACACCCACGTTCAATCAACCCATAAATTGTTATGGTTTCCTATGGAGTACAATAGCAGGGCGGATAGAATGTGTGACAAATAAGCTCCTCCGTTCTATTTTCAGAACCTTGTACCTTCCCTTTCCCACTCTTTTATTGGATGGGAAGGAGATGACAGCCAAATATTGGTACTTCTACGCCGTATATTTTTCCATAAGAAAAAACTATGCTTACTGTCAAGTAGCTAACATGCAAAACATGCATCAAGTCAGGGTCGACCTTAGGATATTGGTGGGACCTGATGCACCTGTTGTAAACTTCTGTATTCCCTTTTCAATCATATTGTTTCTCGTGACTGTTAAACGATGGAAAGGAGTTATAGTCCATGAGCCAGGACCTCAAATTTAGGCGATCGGTACCACTCGGCGGGGGACATTATATATTCTCATATGATTTTCTTGCAAGGTGTGTGTGCCTCAAACTGGAAAACTCATAACTCTTTGCATTTTATATAATATTATTGAATTAGTAACCATAGCCGAAAAATAATGGTTTTTCAGGTTTTTTATAAATAGTATAAAAATTCATCAAAATATTTGAAAAAATAAATTTAATTTCAAGACTTATTCAATATTATTTTATAATATTATATAATATATTCCTTATAATAATAATAAAACTTTATTATATTGCATATATACTGACATAGATTAAATGCATAAATTTACTTACAATTTTCAGTAATAATAGTGGTTCAATCTTAAATACGCATGTATGTTCTAATTTAACATAAACGTAATGTTATTATTTACGTTCATCATCATCATCTTCTGAGTAGGTGTCATTGCTCATTGATTTTCACATGTGGGTAGTCTCCACTTGTCAGTGCACCTGATGTTATTTAGACAGAAGACGCAGTTTGTAGTTTCTAATGAAATGGTTGGTTGATTAGGTTGGAGTTTCAAGTCCACTTTATGCACAGTAAGGCTAATTAGGACTGGACCTACAGTTTAAAGTAAGATCCGAACCACTATGTGCCTCCACCGGGTATCGAACCTGATTACAAGGCGGTGACGCTGCCACTGCACCATCGGGGAGGCAGTTTCTAATGGAGTTGCAAGCTAGTAGAGCTAACACACTTTGCGGGTTGCCACTCCATCCAGTCCAATACCAGCTCCTCTGCTCCATCGTGTTTTTTTAATGTCCACCTTCTCCCACGTGGGTGGATTAGATGTACATGGATCATTCAGAAGACATCTCTTGCTTATAGCGGCTTGATAATCGCACGTTCGGCATGTTTCTTGAGACAGTTCCTCCAAGGTGCTAGTTGATAAATGTCTACCTCACCCTTCTTTGCACAGAATAGACGACATGCCATGTCGTTCACATAATGTATGGAAGATTTTGGAGCATAGAGTAAGCACGAGAACTACAATTTGCCCATTACTTTTTCAATGAGATCCCATTGATCTCCGAGGCTGCGAAAATATTTCCTATGTATGTCTGTTTGCAAGAAGGATTTTCAATGCACTTATTTTTCCTTTTCCTGCAGATGCGTATGGAGACTTAGCATATCTCGACAAACATTTTGAATAAGAAATGAAGCTATTTTCGTAATGTCAAGGACCATCATGAGTATTTTGGTACTATATTTCAGAAACAATTTAACCATGATTCTTTCATGGAATCTCAAACACACAATACACACATCTGTGTCATCTGAGCCTCTCATTACCGATTCATACCTCTCATTAGTAGCGGCAGTATTCACCAACAAATCACATTCCTTCTTCATGTTTACTGTGGAGATTGAGCACTTTGGGGTTTCCCTTCAGATGTGATTATGCATCATTTATCTCCAGAGTTCGCGAAGTGTTGTATTCAAACGTTTTACAAAATCATTTTGGTTTCCTACATTTATTAACAGGAAATGCAATTAGAGTTGATTTATTCGTTACGTGACTTAGGAATTTCCTTCACTTTCTGTCAATCTGGGAAGATGAGATGATCTGTGACTGATGCCTGAGTTCTTCCCACGTGATTGTCCTTTCGGTGTTTTTTATAGACGTCTCATTGTACGTATCAAACAGACATCGATTCTTGGACTAGTATTTCCTTCTTTAAAGCAATGGACAAGGCAGATAGACCTCACCAAAGTTTGACTCCTCTTCTTTTACTCTCTGAATAAGTGTCACCGCCGTGGCTTAATTTCCAGATATTTCCTCAGGGGGGAAACATTTTTCTGCAAGTATGTCTCTAATGACCATGATAATGGTTCTAAGAGAAATCCAATTTGTAGATTCCGATTCTGTGCTGTCACAATAATTCGACCAAATAGTGCATTGTCTGATACTTGACCTGTCATTACTATCCACTGCCTTTTTCTTGGATCAAGAGAGGAATAGAAAGAACTAGACGAAAACCATGTACAGCCGATGTTTATGCAACTGAAAGAACATTCAGAGATGAGATATAGTAGTAGCCTAGTACAGGTAACAGAAAGATCCTACAGTCGCTTGACCCACTGCTCACATGATGCGCGTCATTATAGAGCATTGTGTGTATCAATAAAACAGCTCAAACGGACAGGGTCACATCAGTAACTCGCCCCTAGTATGGTGTGTGATCTCGAACCGCCAACACCACTGCACATCTATGTGGCATGGACTCGATGAGGAGATCGAAGAGAGCTCGGGGGATTCCTCGCCACTCTTCACTTGGGCAATTTCAGCTCTGGAAGAGTTGAGGGAGGTCACATCCTACCTAGAATGCGTCTGCTAAGTGCATTTCAGACATTCTCTATGGGATGTAAGTCCAGTAACCACACTGGCCACGCCATACTCTCTATTCCCTCCTCCTCTGGCACGTTGTGCACTAGGTAACATAACTCTGTGAGGACGAGCATTATCGCCGATGAATAGGAAACGATCACCTATTCGCGATTAAAATTATCCAATATGCCATCTGGTGAGATTTTCAGGACACCTCGCTCCACATCGCCGTGTTGAAGCCGTTCAAAGCATGGGGAACATGCGAAAAAGTAGCGTATACTGTTCAGTTTTTTGCTCTAAATCGTTTTGTGGTTCAGGACAAGTGAAAAGCTTACATGTGTTTTCCACCCCGTGGAATCAACAAAATGAAATGTTTAAATAAATCAGAGAAAACTGATTGACAAGATTGGCATAAATTGCCATGAAAGTAAGTTTTAAATTGTTTATGAATATAGCATTTTTTTCGAAAACAATGTACTATGCATGTAATTTGGAACAGGTGCAAGTCGATTAAGTGCAAAGATGAAAACAGTTTGAGAATTAATTAATGTCTGTGAATATGAAGGTAAATCAGAAAAACATAATTGACATGCTAATGTTGCTGTTTCATTCAGTATGTTAATTTTCAGTGAAGACTGAAAATAGCCTCAATGAAATTGTTGTTATTGTTATCATTATTATCATTATCCGGTGTTGTTATTAAACCAGCCTGCCTCTTTGGGAAACAAACTGTAACAGCATGTTTTCATTTATTTCCTCCCAAGCTTTGCAATACAGGTGAATCGCTTTATTTTCAAATCATTTCTGAGAGCCCCAGTTAGGCAGTTACAACCGAGGTGCAGTGCAGATGAAACAGCACCGTTTTGAAAAACCAGTGAGTATACATTAGTTTCGTGTGCGTTTCCCGTGTTATTTTTATTATAATTAAATGCTTCGCTCTCAGCACAGCTTCACCTTCGTTATAGTGCTTGGAATTCACATCCCATTCGCAATATTTAAATATATCGCGTAGTTTAAACGTTTTTTCCATACCATCAATGACAACACGCTTGTATTACGTACTACTACTGAATGTAAACAAAGATCTATCCTACGTAGAGCGGCCATATTGGAAGCGACACAGGTAATAATTTTAATCGCGAATTGCATCTGCGCACGGCATGGCAAGAAGTCTGAGGTTCTTGTCCCCATATCTATGGGCCGTCAAACTGTCATTTTGGATGACACGGAGGTCCGTACGTCCCACAATTTTGATTGCAATCCACACCATCAGTCCACTGCCTCCATTTTAGAATGTTCCTTGCACAAAAGCAGGGTTATAGCGTGTTCCACAAACCCTCCAGATTAGGCACGTCTATTATAAGGTTGGAGGATGAACAGCGACTCACCTCTCAACTCCATTCGTTGTGGCCCCAATTGTGATGTTCCTCAGCCAAGTTTCTACGGACTGAAAGCTCTAGAGTGATGGAACACACGCCATGGGCCTATATGCTTAGAGGCCACCTTAAGAAGGCGATTGCAGACAGTTTGAGATGACACCTGCGCCCTATTGCTGTGACAATGGCATGTTGTAGTTTCGTTGCATTCTGTCGTCTGTTCCAATCTGTTGTTCACAAGAGGTACCCATTGTCTCTCGCTGTTGTTGCTCTCGGACCTTGCCTTCGTCGCACATTTCCCGTTATTTGGAACCGAATATACAGGTGAGAAATGGCACTTTGAGACACTCCAAGGGTAACAGATACCACTCGCTGTCTGTCCAGTTTCCATCCTTCCTATGGCTCTCCACGCCATTGATTCAGGTAAATAGCACTTCAGAGGCATACTTCTATTTGCCACGTTCCTCAATGAACTCTTACACTGTTCTTGGACTGCTACTGTCATACACACAGCTGCGCACTTCAGTTGTTAATTCAGATATATTGGCATTAATGATGGGCAAATAGCCAATTGAATCCAGTAATGGTGTTAAATCCCATCCAACTTGTCAATTAAATTATTAAAATATTCACATATTTTAATTAGTTTAATTATTATAATAATTATTATCACTATAATACTGTACGCCGGCAGAATTAATTACTTGTGGGAGTGTGCACCCAGTTTATAATCATATTTTTGCTAACATCGAGTACTTTAAGAAGCCCTCTTTTACGTTTGCTTAAAAAAATTACACATACTTCATTCTAGAAAAGTAAATATCTAAATAAAAGACTAATTTACTCTAGTCTAACTAAACACACATGCTGAACTTGAAAACATTTTTCTACTCACCGAACTAACAGAAATGTAGAGTTTAGACTACATACAACACGGGTTGAATTTAAATCGTTAAAACAATATATCTTAGTAATTTAAATGTAGTAGGTTTTTAAGACACAGTAAATCCAATTTCGAGCTCGGCTTCGCGACCCACCAAACACCCACTCGGGACCGAGCAGTGTGACGCGCCCCATAGGTTGAGAAACAATGATCTAGGGTGTTTGTTGTCACAAACTGTGATTTTCTGTTCCTTTCATCTAAGTCACGCTGAACCAATTCAAATATTATCAGTATAATTTTATATGGTGTGTTTGTAAACATTGTAAACAGTAATGATGCTACACATGTTTTTCTTGTGCTAATGGTAAAATTATATGCATTTTTATGTGAAATACGAATTCACAGATGGCATTGTAGCCATATGTTCGTCATTCCTACCGAGTATGACCGACTTCCGAAGAAAAAAATTCTTACCTAAAAATCCGCTTCCTAGTTGTAAAACGCTCGTCTAGTGGTCGTGTTACGAATGACGAACGAGTTGTGTTCTGGTGTTTACTGGTTTTCATTTCGTAATAAGACTTAAAGTGGGTTTAAGAGGGTGCAAAAAATGGCGCTTTCGCAACCAAGTGGCTGCACTTTTAAATCTCTACAGTAATTTTCAAATAAAATATATGCATTTTCGTAACGAGAAGCATGTTTTATTTAATAAGCTGAGATACTTACGCGTAATCCAGTTTCGATGTGAAGAACGTCCCATCAGGCCACTCCATAAAGCACGCCGTTGTACCACTGCGTGATAAATTAAAGAAAATATTAGATATTAGAGATAAATTACAGAACGTGAAAAAGTTACACAACAATCGAAATGCCAGAGAATTGTAGTTTCATGAAATGTATCGGATCAATTAACTAGAATAATCTCTTATTAATTGACTATTTTTTCTTTCTTTCTATTCGAAAACAGCTTCGAAAGAGTAGTTATTTTTTTGGATGTAGGTGAACTGTTTTTTTTTTATATCTCGATAATTTGAATAGAATCTGAAGTACATCAAATTTGATGCATTTTTTAGTTTCTGTGCATCAATTGACTCGGTTAAAGATGCAGTTTTAGTTTCTTTGACATGATCGTGTCTGATCTGTTCAAGTGATGCATTTTTAGCATCGCGTTTTACCGAAGACACTATGTGAGCGCGGAGATAGAAAAAATCTGTATTGCATCATTCTCGTAATTCGGCGAGCGCCCGTCCTCCGCTGTCAGTGTTTAGTTTGTGTGCGAAGACAGGCGAGCCTTCGCGGCCTGCATCATTTCTGAAAAGTGGAAACAGAAATTCTAATTGAATAAGTGCGAAAAAAAGGCTTATTTCTGTACGATACGACTCATTCATACTATAAAAAACTACGGTTCAAAGAGGTGGAAGCATGTAGGGGATTCTTGTACTGCTTTTAATTCATTGAACCCGTGTCCTTTTTCAGGATTTCTTAATCAAATTCAAATAACAAAAGCAACCCTTTTTATTGTTGGTTAGAATTCGACATATTTAAGAGCAGGAGGAACAGTTTGTGTCCAACCAGACTCGAGTATCCTAAACTGCTCCTCCCCACACATATCTTTCCCGCGGCGAGCTGGGAAAAGAGAGGGCTTTGCGCTGGATGGTTTGTCGGAGGAGGAGCATTACGCTTATGGGCGTGTTATTTTACTTGATCTCTTGGGGATACCAAATTTCCGATGGCATAGAGAAAGACGGGAACGGAAAGAGGACACGTTGAAGATTTTGTTTGTCGTAAGAAAAAGTCGAAAACTCCCATTTGTTTAGCAGTAACTTGAAGTTGCGTTTTTCTCCATAAGAAATGATGTATGGGAATCTGAAAATTCTTATTTATCATATTTTTCAAACATCATTTCCAGTTTAAGTCAACTTGAAAAATTGCTTCCACTTGCCACATGTCACTCTTCGCCTTAAAAGAACTTGCAAATACAGTGAACTTGGAACACTGGAAGAGACGAGTTATTTTTTCCAGGAAATTGCTTTGTGGATCGAGTCTATGTTGGCCGCTGCTGAGTCCTCGATTTGGTGTTCCCAGACCGCAGGGAGGCGCGACTTACCACAGCGACCGAGGCTGCGACAATATGCCGCATTCTGTGTACCTGAGCCTTAACAAAAAGGGAATGTAAACTCGACAAGCATATCATGCACAAAAATGTCAGTAACGCGCAAAAAAAAAAAAAAATGTTCCTCTTTCGGTTGCAAAACACACCCTCGACTGACGACAAAATAGCCATCGAAGTCAGCCGCAAGTTGAGGTGGTGTTCTTTGTTCTTTGTCAATTAATTTGTAGTAAGTTTTGAAGGTTTTCTCGCGACGAATGATGAAAAGTTTCTCTCCGGCACTTCTACCCTGAAGATGAGAGTGACGTTAGCTCTCGAAAGCTTGGAATCTTTTCCACAATTCACCTGGTCGATGTCCCGAGAGAATCTTTTCATCAATAAATTTCTAGTCAGAATGTTAGAACCAGCAAATCTTTCGTCTAGCGTAGAGTCTGGTTGTAACGCGTGCAGGTTGTAACAGAGCTAATAACTTCGGTACTATTTGGTAGATGGCGTTGGAATTTCAATGGTGGTAGCAGCACTTATTAGTGCCTCAGTTGCCCAGTTGACGTGAGTTGAAGTTGACAGAGGACTTTCCTGTTTTTTTGAGGTGGAAGTAATTTTCCCTTATCGGAGAAATTGTGTTGTTTGTAAATACGTAGCAGATAGGTTAGCTATGTGATCACTGCATGGCTGGCTGAGTGCAATTTCTAGTATGAGGAAAGAATTGATACTAATTTTCAATGACGACGTATGTTAGCAACCATCTTAGTCATGACTAAATATTTACATATTATGTACTTTGTCATCCGTATTCAGATCATGTTAGAATTTAGCCCACTCAGTGTTACAACTAACCCACTTGGCGGGGCAGGTTGTAACAATTGCAAGGTTACTTTTGTTCTTTAATTTCTCTCAAACTACTCATAGTTTGTTTGCACTTATTGTATATTTTTAAACTAGAAATGTTAGTTTATTATGTGTAAAGTTTCGTTTATGTACCGCTATGTATTGATCGGCAAAATACTGGAGAAAAAAGTTACAACCCTACGCGCTCTCCCCTATCAGTTTGCTTATATACATGCCGAATTCAGTTTTCCCCCACGGCTAACCTAATGGTAGAACAAAAAGACTGTTCAGTTCTGTAATATAATTATAATATAAAATTGATGTTAGAGTTGCTCGCTAGATGGCAGTGTGGAACTGCCACGTGAAATACGCGTCATATGCATGACGTAATAAGACTGAACTCTGTAACTTCCTGTGTTTGAGATCGAGCGCGGCCACAAGAGGTGGTACTTCGTCGTCGTATACACTGTGTTTGTGTATAATATCCGTTATTATAATACATTTTCGTGTTCGTGAGCTATGAGAAACTTAATTCTTTCAGCCAACACGGGGTCAACACACTCCTGGACTTGGGAAAGTTACGCCAAGTGTTTTGATAGTGTGACGCCGCTACAAAGACAAACAAATCAACAAGCAAGAGCATCATTTCTTTTGAACATTAAGGTGAATCGGAATCGCACGGATGTTGAAAGGTAAAGATCCCTTGCACTGTCATGGCGATACTAGAAAATGAGTTTTGAACGTGAACCGGAAAATGCTAAGTCCTCTCGTCTCTTCAAAGCCTAAAGGGTTTATAAAATATGAAGAGAAACAAATGCGAAGCGCTACTCTATCGCTTTACTGTTCACTTAAGCATGTAACTTCCTCAGAGGTGGTTGGGGGACTTTGCGTGGAAGACGCTTCTAATTCAGATGGAGAGTCTCTTAGCTTCATAGCGACGGTGAAATACGAGATGAAAGATGAAAGAGAACGAAAATTACTGCCTGGAAAATTAAGCGCGCCTGTCGACGAGTGTTTACACAGAAAGGAAGCGTACATTTTCTTTCGAATGAGAACTCACTAAGGAATAATACATGGAGAGACTAATGTACCCGTAAATTGTCGTGTGCGCTGTGAATATTCAGCAAAAATGTAAAAAAGTAAAGCGCTCGCCGATGAAGTGCACAGTACCGTGGAGGAATATGGCGATGTGGTGGAAATGGGTCTCCACACATGCTCTTCACGTGTCGAGGATCGCGACCACACTTAAGGTGATCTCATTAGCACCATGTTCCGTGCTATATGTGTGTTCTAGCTCCGTGTTTAGGTACCATTAACTATTATGCTACATTCTTTACATTAATGCTTCTACAAGGAAACTTAGGTGTCTTTTATAGAATTAAACCATTATTTAGAGCAGGGGCGCCAAAGGTTTTTGTATTCAGCATAAGTAAGTAAGGGGTTCGAATCCCGGGAAAGGTGATCTGGACCTGGAATTTTTTCAGTCATTTCCCTGTTTCTGCGCGGCTCTGAGGCCCACCCAGCCTCGTCATCGCTCTACGACGCCAGGGGTCCCGGGTTCGAATCCTGGCCTGGACATGGATGTTTGTGAGTGTCCACTCATCAATTTCATCACACAACCCCACTTTCGCAAATTAGCCAATAGTGGCACAAGAGGCGAAGTAAAATAAAGCAAATCAATCAATCAATCCCACCCAGTCTCGTATCAATGGGTACCTGGGGGCTACCCTGGAGGGTAAAGGCGGCCGGGCGTGATGCTGATCACATCATTCCACTATGGACGAGGTCAAGAATATGTGGATCTCTACCTCCACATTACCCCATATGCCTTCACGCCGTATGTGTACATGCACATGGGCACCTTTACCTTACCTTATCAGTAAGTAGAGTGCGGCAATGAATCGGGCGATTTTGTTACTCCTAATACATAACAAAACATACATAAGTAAGACAAAATGAAGTAAAGTTTTCATTGAATAAGAAATACCAAAAGAAAATACATATACAGTCCTTGTCACTGTGAAAGACTTTTCATTCAATGGAAGCGTCACACTGTAATTGTTTGAGACAACCATTCGTAATGCGCAACTCTTCGTGGATGTATCTGATTAAAATCATGAGCAATGGCACGTGAACTTCTCATCCTAGACGCCAGTTTAATCTGGATGCGTTACTGACATGTTAAAGACCTTTTAATGTTGTTTTTTCTGACACCTCGAAAAAAACCAAATTGGTACAAGATTTAATTAATATATTCATTCTTAGTGTTTAAAGATACGTCGAAAAAACCTTCACCATTGCATTTCTCGTAAAATTCTAGCCTGATTTGATATATCATATCACTGCCATCCCATTTAAAATTTTGAAGTTGAATTCAAGATGGCGGTCGTCATCGTCATTTGCCCTATAACATTTCCTATTGCAAACCTACAGTATTAGTTTTGCGGAACAGTATGTCATTCAACTTATATTCGGGTATCTTCATACTTTTGGACCACCCTGTATTTCACTCACCTAGTATAAACGCAACAAAGAACAGCTATTGGCTAGAACAAGACGTTGTATATTAATTGTGACAAGGGGTTACTTCAGAATATCTAGCTAATTTAAATAGTGTATAGTGGTAATTATTTCCTTAGCAGGATTAAACATCTTGCATAGTAAATAGCAATACACTAAGAAATTTATCTTCACGGTTTCTGCCCCCCTTTTTTTCGTCTTTCTGTTGCTAAGGGATGAGACCGCATCCCCCGAAATAAAATTCTGGCTACGGGCTTGTTCAACCTGAAGCGAATCCGGGATCAATTACGGATACTGACCGACCTCGTTTCACATTCAAAAATCTTTCAGTTTTTCAACAACTCTTGAGGAGATAATCTGCTCAATATGCTATAGCCACAGCTGGCACTCTTTAGAAAGTAACGGCACAACAAATTGTAAATACTTACTGGGAGACCCTGGTGGTAGAGTAGAGAAGGCAGGGGAACGCTAGCGCCATGCTGGCTACCCAGATCACAAGGATTGTTAGTTGAGCGCTTATCTTGGACATCCGCGGCTTCAAAGGCCTCACTATCGCCAGGTACCTGTAAGACAACAAAAACACAAAATCAAACTGAAAAAAAATCGCCTGTATATGTGAGCGCTTTCTTTTAGAAATTGTGTTATATTCTGCACGTCAGTTATTTTCTGTAATGATACATTCGACAATTGTTTCTTCAACAAAGATTTTGGAAACTTTTTTTGTTATGATTTATGGTATTGTGAGGATATTAAACGCATTTAGGGAGATGTCTGAGGCTAGCGAACATGTAGACATACCAGTCTTGGTTGTCTTGCCTCAGTTTATGCGTTGAGTGGTCGACTCATGATCTCAGCACCGATAATTCCGGACTTAAGCATTAGTTCTCATTTGCGTGTGTGCTTTCATCAATTTCATCTAGTTGTCATCATTCATCCTCGCTGTTGTGATTATCTGAGAGAGGCAGAAAAGTAGCTTGAAATAAGAAAAGAATCTGTCTTTTCTCTTTTTCCCTGTCACTCTTATCCTTCTGTCTCTACCTTACTCTCTCCCTTCTTTCTATTTAATCTCTTTCTGCCCGTCGCTTCCCGGTCCTTCTCTTTTTCTGTTCTTCTTCCAGGTTTTTCCACCCCTCTCTCTCCCATTTCTTTTTACCACTGTTTTTTCTTGTCTTCCACATTCTCTGTTCCCCCTTGTTCCTCTTTCCTTTGCCTCTCTTTTATATGTCTGTTTCTTCGGTGTATTTTCATCGCTGTATCTTCCTCATGCTTTCTTTCCCCTCTCTCTCATCCGGTTCTACTTTTTTCTCTCTTTTTGTTCCTTTATTTCTCTCTTTCTCTCTCACACACACCTTTTTCTTCATTATCTCTCTATATGTGCCTCTCTCTCTCTATCTCTCAGTATGTGTGTGTGTGTGTGTAAGAGAGAAAGAGAGCGAATCTCTCTCTCTTTCTTCTGTCCTACATATTCTCGCTCTTTCTTCTGTTTATCTTTTCTTTATATCTCATTCTCCCGGTGTCTTTCATTTCCTCTCTCTCCCCCTCACAGAGAGGGGCTCTTCATCTCTTTTTATCTCGGTCACATCCTTCCATTAGCACGAAGATTAACAGCAGGAGCTTTTAAAAACCTTCAGGACTCGTCATCCAAACTTACCGCAGAGATTGTCTCCGCCGTTTGTTCCCTCAGGGCATGGCTCTTGCATTGAGAATGAGCTTAAAGCATTAGGCCAGGAGAGAGAAAGAGAAATAGACGCAATTACGGACCGCGGAGAGAGAGAAATGGAGCTATTAGTCAATTCCTTAACTTCAGAGAACATTCCTGCAGATTCGTTTATATGCTCCTGCACCAAACCAGCTAATTCAGCCCCAACTACTTCTAGCGCATGCTGAGTTGAGATGGAGTTGAACAATTGTCAACTAGGACTTCCTCATTATTAATAAGAACGATGAAATATACACTGTTTGCGCAAGAATACTAGATTGGTGACATTCGGAACCAATATTTCTCCCCATAGCAGCACACAGTGGCACAGAATACTTGCAATCATGGACACACAAATATACGAGGGGAGGCCAAAATTATCTGCACTTTCACCACAACTTTCTTAGGTTGGCCACACTGGTTTCATCAATCTCATGTTAAAAGGTGGTGTCAGCAGAGGCGAGGAGACGTCCGGTCATCGGGAGATGCGGCTATGACAAAGCAAAATTATAAAAATTTTGCTTTTTAAATATTTTAGAGAAGAAGTAAAAAATAAGTCAGAATATTCGCATATTTGAGCGAAATAAGTCAAGTGACACCATGAAGCAGCTAGAAATACGCAAGAGATTCGCTAAGTTTAGCGCGCCGAAAGGAAAGGCCAGTCCTTATTTTACGATCATATACTCCGTAGAAAAAATTGATTTGGCCATCTCTACTTCACACGTCATGTATGAACACTGTTATCATCATTATCAATGTAGGAATCCCCCTCCCCAGCCGCGGTTGAAAGATTGACCGTGACGTTTGGCAAGTCTTGCGATGACTGCGTAAAAATGTCACGCTTCGCCACTGGTGGTGTGCTTATGTTTACGTGAAAGCCTGCGATGAATTTCAGCCCCTCGCACACCTTCAGACCAGAGAAATCGCATCACTGATCTCTGCTAGTGGAGCGGCCATGTTTACTCTGTAACAAAAGAAAGAAAAATTGAGCGATTAAGATCAAACCTTGGACACATAACTACCTTTTAGCACGCGAGCGCTGAAGACAATGCGGCCAACCTAAGGAAAATTGTGGCAAAAGTACGGATATTTTTTTACTTCCTCTTGTATACACATTTCTTTTTCATTTTGTGACACTCTTCTACCACTATAAAGATCAGCGGTGATCCACTCCATAAGAGTGGGTACCTGGGAGGTTGTAAAAGCGACCTGAGCGTGTTGCTGACCACATCACTTTTCCACATGGCCGAGGTTATGAATATGTGGGGCCCTTTCTCCACATCCATCTTTATCCCTTTACGGCATATTACAATGTACAGGGGTAGTTTTATCTTTTACCCTTTGTCACCTTTGCTTACTCACGACGACGAGGATGAAATGTGAATTGATCAATCACATTACTTCATTCGCTAATAAATTATGGAACTATGTTTTGGAGAAAGATTTTAAGAAACATAAACAAGCCATTCGGGTTTAACCGGGCATAAAGAGTTGGGTATTTGCAAATAAAATTGTTTTCAAAATGCAGAATATTAACTTCGCCGTCATTGCACATTTACGTAACAATCCTTTATGGGAGAAACATTACCATAGCCAGCTCAGTTAAATACAAATGCAAGCTAACAAAAACTCTATGGCAGAATAGGCTTCCAAGAGCCAGGACCTGCAAAGTGGCATTTTCATTAGGTGACGTGTGGTCAGCGCCTCAAGTCCCATCACCGCTGTTTTTTTTATTATTATTTCGAGACGGGAGCCCGCTATTTCTTCTTTTCAAGTATCTCGCCAATTGCCCTCACGATGCTGGGCAAACACAGACATTTAAGGGGGCCCCATTTGGATGTTACCCGCACCAGCTCACATCATAGAGGAGTGTGATAACCATTTGTCTACAACAGAGCCCGAAAACAAATCTATACTCTGTCCCGGCTATCTCTGTAGCAAGCGAACGAAAACAAGTCTCTGCGCCAGAAGTGACGCGAGACGGCTCCACCAATGAACACACGAGAGGGAATGGGATTGCGTGGAGGGTGGGAAAGCGACTGCAGTTACCAGACTTCCCATCACCGTGTACTACTTCTCTATGCCCACACGATTTATCCCCCTTCTCTGCTGCTTTGCGTGGCGTTGCTCCAGTGATAACCGGGACAGAGTATAACTATCGAAATAAACGCATGCCAACAGTGGCGGCGATTGGGTTAAAAAAACCGGGGGCAAAGACAGTATATTAGCCCTTTGTAGATAATGTTTAGCATAGTGCAGAGGCAAAAGTGGTGAAAAGTTGGGGGCAACTGCCCCCATCGCCTCCTTCTAATCGCCGCCACTGTTTATACCCTTGTCGGGACTCGAACCCAAAGTTTCTGTTGCGAGAGCGTTAGTCACCCGGTCAGCACTCATCCAGCCAACTCATATCTTGAGAAGAGTGTATAGAATTACATATGGTGATATTTGTATTTATTTAAATACACGTTTTGTATTTATTTTATACATAGTTTATGTTTTTTTTGCTATTCAGTTTGGCTAATTGTGACTACGACAACAAGAATTGCGATTTGTGAATGTCATTTTTATGTAATAAACATAAATGAACATTGAAATTGGTAAAAGTATGTAAGAATGTCCATTTAAGAAGTAAATTCCAAAATGTACGGACTGAGAATAAAAAATAATAAAAAAAAAATACAAATGCATCAATTCTGATAAGTATATATACTTCCAGAACAGATATTGACGGATAACAATTTCAAAGCTCATACGCACAAAGGCAAATTGACAAGTTGCATTATCAGCTGGGTTCGAACCCGGTGATAATTCATGGAGTTTACTGACAAGGATGATTGACCGACGAGCAGTCGGTAGCCCGTGCGACTCCAGCCATCCTGTCACAAACATGTATCGATGAAAATCCCAACGACTTGTAACAGCTGGCAGCACCGAAAGGCCTTCCTGAGCAGCTACAGCGGGATGGTAGCTTACGCGAATCGCTAAGAGATGGCGTTGTCATTGCTGTATCGGAGAATCTCGCTCTTCGACAACACTACATCATGTTCTTCTGTGGACTGTACAAAGCAATGAGTTCCATTTACTTTTCTGGAAATGTAATTCATAACTCTTTATGAAATGGAACTATACCGTGTCCCAGCTAACTGTAGAGCAAAGCCGCGCATAGCATCGGAGAAGCTAGGGATATCTATTGGCCAGAGCGAAGAAGTAGACGCCGATGTACAGGCTGTTAACTTCACTGCCCACTCCACGCAATTCCGTTCCTCTCACGTGTTCATTGGTGGAGCCGTCTCGCGTCACTACTTGCGCAAAGACTTGCTTTCGTTTGCCTGCTCCACAGTTAGCTGGGACGGAGTATAGGTTACAGTTGCTTTTACTTAAAAAAGTAGTAGAACTTAAGTTAGGCTACTTCATTCTTCATTATCTATCTCTACAGAACGTGTGTACTGCAACTGAACTGAATGAGTTGGTCCGAACCCGAACGTAAAAACAAAATGAACTTTTTTGTCTCTTTTACTTCATACTAGAAAAAAATGTCTCCTCGACTATTACTATAATAATATTAGTGAACCTATAGAGAGTATCAATAAACAGAAATGTTTAGATATGATTAAACTATTAACAGGAAATAAATATTAAAATACGAAAAAAATTGTATTTGTCATTATGCTTATATTAATGGTGTTATAATTTAAAGTTGCAATAATGGAAGGGATTAACTGTTCCCACCCCAAATTTAAATTATTATATTCTTATATAGTAATTTTTAGCTGACGAAAGTAGGTAAAATATATTTCACACTTGAGAGTGCTTATATCTAATATATGAAGCTGATATCTTAATATTTCCCTGTAATTTTGATATTTTCATAAACTTTCTCATTTCTCTTTGATTTAAAGTGACAACACTGACTGCTTGTTTCATTAATGATGAGTTGCGTTTTTTTGCCTTATTAATCCCTTGTGGATTCTTGTTTTACACTGGGGAAATACACAGTCTACTCGATAAGTAATGACACTGCAGTTAGTATGCGAAAACATACAATAATATATGGACATGCGACTTAGGTTCGTTGTTCAACGTTGACCCCCTCGGACTCCATAAAATGTTAATATCTGTGGTACAGCTGGTCAAAGCATGATGGATGTCCTGAAATGGAGTCGCTGTGTCACAGTGCTTTGGATATCAGTAATGGGTGTATAACGCTCCCTTCTAACAGCCCACTTGAGTTTTAGGAAGCAAACTATGGGTAGTGTTCCTTCAGCCATATCGACTTCGAGACCAGAAACTGTTTCACAGTATGAATACCAACGAAATTCCTGTGTTCAGCTCAGATAGTCATTGCCATAGACTTGTTTCAGATATTACTAGACGTCCGCTGGACATTTTCCCTACTTTACAGTAAACTTCGATCACGGCTCTTTCTTCCATCAAGCATAGTCCTGCTCCAACAGCTGTCACTCGGAAACCCCTTCATTCAATTGGTTGTTCTGCCTACGATTACAACACCCTCTAGTGGTCCAATCTATGAACTAAACACACAGCCATAAAATTAGGCGACTGGGCAGAATTGCGCTGGTGCCATATATGGGGAAAGCAAAGCGAGAGCGGGACAAAAGTCGCTGGTTCCCGCGCACTGTGTGGCAACGTCAACCAGGCTGCGTTGCCTAGTTAGAGCGTCAGAGCGACTTCTCTCCGGGTCACCATTCGATACAGAGCTGGTGATCGTGTAAATTGAAAGTTTGTTACATGCCCCAAAAATGGAGTCCCATATCTGCACGTCGGACTGCTTTTAAACCTCCGAACACACGGGGTTGCATGCCGACGAGGCAACACTGCGATCGTCTTCCAGCCGCCTAATTTCTTGGCCTTGCGTTTTAGTTTCAGCTCACCAATCTTACCTGGCATTGAGTATCGGGCAGACTGTGTACAGTATGGTATAACTTGACAAGTTTTAAAACAAGACGCTGCAAATAGCTGTTGCGCATCTCGCACCACATTTCGCCACTACATTCTCCGCAGCGACGTTGGTTCGCAGTGTTGCAACCTGGAGGGAGCGGAATGGTCTGAGGATTTTCAAGGAAATTTGTATTCGCTTTTTCCTGGGCTGTTTTCTACCTGTCGGAGTACAGAAATTCAGCTCACCTTTCGCCAACGACTCTTTTCCTTCTTTTAAAACTTGGCCTCCCCGATGGCGCAGTGGTAGCGTCGTCGCCTTGTAATCAAGAGGTCCTCCCGGTGGAGGCACATAGTGGTTTGGATCCCACTTTAAACTGTAGGTCCAGTCCCGATTAGCCTTACTGTGCATAAAGTGAACTTAAACAACAAATCAATACAATCCAATTATTTTAAGACTTGAGAAACCATCCATTTAGATACTCCCGTGGCGGCGCTTGTGGACTCGACAACATTATACTTAAGTTTATGTAACTCCTTCTGATTTCGCAAATATGTTGCAACATTTTAAACAATTTATCTGGCCTGTCCTCTAAGGGGCTTTCCAGAGCAGATTGTGGATTTCCTTGCACCCGGCATGATTTGATTTTTGCATTTGAAGACTAAAGAGCAGCCAAGAGTAAAGAGCAAGAACATTTCAATGCTTTAAAAAAGAACACAGGCAAGCGTGTTATCAGATTGCCTTCTCGTAGTGATTCTTGTACGATAAACAAAATAACCCCCACCCCACTCGGCTTTTAAAAAACCAGGCCACTGCTCGATGTCGCATTCAGAAAATGAAGTCATTCGCCCAGAAGTTTCTCTTCGTTATAAACCTTAACGCGCGTGCGTAATACTACAGTTTACGGTCCGCGCACCGCACGCATTTTCAACGACCGGATTAAATAAAAATGAACCACTGATAAACTGATATGAGCCAGCACCGTCAATCCACACAGTAAAAATAGTTTGTCATATTTGCTTAGCTCAATTTTGCTGAGTTGGCACCACTCGTACTCTCAAGGCCAGACCAGTACGTAGAAGAATGGTGGGGAGGATGACGTAATAGGAAGTGTTCCGCAGCTATCTGCGCATATCGGGACTTAACTTGTCAGGCTTTTTTCTTTTAATAGCCGTAGCGTTACACTGTCATTCTAGCATTCCCTCACGTATAAACATTGCTCACGTCAACCTGTGTTGATTTCACAACCTGTTCAGAGCTAAGGGACCAACAGCTGTCCATTGTTTGAATTAACCAATCGCTCGGCCGGCAAAAGCTCTACAACATTTAATGTTAAAGCGCGGAGGAAATTAGATGATATATATTGAATGAATCGCGTGCCTAGGTACCGGACAAAGGAGCATACAATCTGTTGAAGCATTGTTAGCGAGCACAACGGAGAGGAATTTACAGCGAACATACGAGCAAATAATAAAAAAACCGGACCTCAAATGTAAAGAACACAACAATTTCCATTGCCATGGAGACAGCCGGAGAAATTTTCAACTATGCATAGACAGCATAGCGGGAATCGCTTTAGCATTCAATGAATATGCGCATCGTCTGTTGTTTTGAATTTGACCTATTCCGGCACATCATTTCCAGAGAGAACCTTTTCTCTAATGTTTATGTGAACAACTGTAACTTTCTCCAAATCCCGTACACTAGCTGCTACTCCATGGCTTATACTCTGTCCCGTGAACCTCTGGAGCGAACCAACGGAAACGAGTCTCTGCGCAAGTAACGACTAGAGGGGGCTCGGCCAATGAACGCGTGAGAGGGAACGGGATTCTATGGAGGGGGAAGTGCGTTTGAACAGTGTGTACTGCTTCGCTCTTCCCACTCGCTTTCTCCCCTTCTCTAGCATCATGCACAGCCTTGCTGCAGATATACTCGGGATAGTTGATAGTACAGTGTCTCTCAAAAGTTTTAGGACAACGACATTTTAAACTAGGCAACCCAAATTACGTAAGGCGCTGGTGGGTTGCTTGTAGAGTTAGGCTCAATTTCAGGGTTGCCATATGCACAATAGATATTTATGAAATACGCGAAAGGAATAAAACCAAGTATTATTGTATAAAACTCTAAGAAAATATCAGTATTACATTTGTCGCAAATAAGAAATACTTTCTGAAAGAAAGAAAATCGATATTCTAGTATTTCATCGCTGATGAATCTACACATAGGAAAAGAGGAGAGAGGAAACGAAAAGGGACAAGAAATTAGAGGAGAAAGGGGAAGAGGAAAAGTAAAGGAGGGAAGAAAAGGTAGGACAGATGTGGATAGAAGAAGTAATGAGGAGAAAGGGAAAAGGTGCGAGAAGAAATAAGGAAAATGGAGCAAAGAGGAGAAGAGAGGAGGTAAAGAGATGATGAGAGGATAGGAGAAGAGGAGGTTTGAGAGAAGAGGAGGAGACGAGAAGATGAGAGTTGAGAGTAGAGTACAAGAGAGAACATGAGAAGAACGAAAAGAAGAGGAGAAGAGTGCAGTGAAGTCGAAAATCTAAGACAGGAGAAGAGATGAGAGGAGTGGAGAAGAATGGGATGGAGACAAGAGGCGAGAAGAGGACGGAAGGCGATATGACATATAAGCAGAGGTGAAGATGTGGAGAGAAGAAGGAGAAGGAGAGAAGAGAAAGGAGACGAGAGGAGAGATGAGGTATTTGTAGAAAATATCATCTCAGCGTCAAGAATTATGCATTGATCAAAATATCGACATGAAACATTTAATAATATTTTAAAATGAATTGGAGAATGTATTAGATCTGTACGAAATGCCTTTTGTCTGAGTTCAGAGCGAGATAAAATCTGCCACGTAAGATCATTGATTCAGATGAATTATCTAATTTTCCTCCACTTCTCAAATTGACGTTTTGTTATTTAACATTTCTCCTCCCCAATCGTTAATTCCAAACAGAATCATTCCGTTTCACACTGCGCGGACAATGACCACAATGGGATATGTCTAAAACTTACGACAATTTTCTGCCATCGGAAGGGTTTGGACGATCAAGAGCATCAGATTGACAATCTACAACGGTAACCACTACCCTACAAATTTTCGTTCTTGAGAATAGCTAGGAGGAGCTGACCAATGTGAAATGTAGATGCATGCAACTCTCCTCCTACACGTAATGTGCAAATAATACTAGCTTGTAAGAAAGAAAACGAAGGTAGTACGAATCGGCGCAAACATTTAATGGAGAATTGCACATGATGAAAATTTTTCATTCGATATTTGCGAAGGTATCCTTGCATTGAACTGTAGTGGGCAAAGGGGTAAAATTAGTATGTCCTAAATTACCATAAATATAAATAGTTATTTCATTAATATTTGTCAATGTATTTGAAGCAGTACACAATTATCGTTAGAGTATCATAATTCACGCTCTTATACGTAAAAATATTCCTTTGAACATGTGTCAATTCATTTATTTGTTTATTTTTTCTTAGTAAATTCCAGATGCAGAAAAATGTAGCTACTTTACACTGTTACAATGCTCTACTTTAATAAAAGGAGAATTAAAAAAACGTCGTAAGGAGACTTGAACCTGGGACCGCAAGATGCACAGTCGATAACTCTAAGCACTACAGCACGGCTTTACCTACCGCTTAAACAACAATTTTTATACATATATTCAGACACTCCAATATTGTAAATGTCGTTGGATAATCATGTAGTTGAACTTCCACTTAAATTTTGAATTGCTTTTCTTGTATTAGCACATATCTTCGAGAAAAAAAAATTCGAAGTGATGTAGAATAACGAGAATATTGGTAGCTGTTGTAAAATTGCGAGTTATTTCTTCTAACTTATTATTGTGATTAGACATTATTAATGGAAAATATCTAGAGGCTTCTACATTGCAGGACGATGTTTTTTTTCTGTGATACTGCAACAGACGAAATGCCTTGTATACTGACGAAAGTCTCATGTTCAGAACAGTATTATGAAATGTATTTGCTGTTGAGTAAGGAAAGGCAAACCAAAGATATTCTATATAATAGTTATAAATTGCTCATTTCATTTCTCATTAATAAGACCACAGAACAATTTTTCCATAAACCTGTATGTTAAGTAAGTTCTAATTTATGTTTGGCTAATTATCATTCTTTATAATTATCATTCCAATTAATCATAAACATACACATGCCAGTTGATTTTTAATTGGACGAAAACGAGAAAAACAGGCACGTCTACACATGCTGTGCAGGTAGTTTGAGGATTCGCAGGTTGAAATAAAGCTTCCATTATTTATAAACATTCAAATACTTTGAAGCCTCCCTGATGACGTAGCTGTAACGTCGCCGCCTTGTGATCAAGGAGTCCCGGATTCGATACCTGGTGGAGTCACAATATGTCCACTTTAAACTGTAGGTCGAGAGCCGATTAGCCTTACTGTGAATAAAACGTACTTTAAGCGTCCAGCAATGTAGAAGCCTTTATATATTTTCCATTAATAATGTCTAATCACAATAATAAGTTAGATGAAATAACTCGCAATTTTACAACAGCTACCAATATTCTCGTTATTCTACATCACTTCGAATTTTTTTTTCTCGAAGATATGTGCTAATACAAGAAAAGCAATTCAAAATTTAAGTGGAAGTTCAACTACATGATTATCCAACGACATTTACAATATTGGAGTGTCTGAATATATGTATAAAAATTGTTGTTTAAGCGGTAGGTAAAGCCGTGCTGTAGTGCTTAGAGTTATCGACTGTGCATCTTGCGGTCCCAGGTTCAAGTCTCCTTACGACGTTTTTTTAATTCTCCTTTTATTAAAGTAGAGCATTGTAACAGTGTAAAGTAGCTACATTTTTCTGCATCTGGAATTTACTAAGAAAAAATAAACAAATAAATGAATTGACACATGTTCAAAGGAATATTTTTACGTATAAGAGCGTGAATTATGATACTCTAACGATAATTGTGTACTGCTTCAAATACATTGACAAATATTAATGAAATAACTATTTATATTTATGGTAATTTAGGACATACTAATTTTACCCCTTTGCCCACTACAGTTCAATGCAAGGATACCTTCGCAAATATCGAATGAAAAATTTTCATCATATGCAATTCTCCATTAAATGTTTGCGCCGATTCGTACTACCTTCGTTTTCTTTTTTACAAACTAGTATTATTTGCACATTACGTGTAGGAGGAAAGTTGCATGTAGCTACATTTCACATTGGTCAGCTCCTCCTAGCTATTCTCAAGAACGAAAATTTGTAGGGTAGTGGTTACCGTTGTAGATTGTCAATCTGATGCTCTTGATCGTCCAAACCCTTCCGATGGCAGAAAATTGTCGTAAGTTTTAGACATATCCCATTGTGGTCATTGTCCGCGCAGTGTGAAACGGAATGATTCTGTTTGGAATTAACGATTGGGGAGGAGAAATGTTAAATAACAAAACGTCAATTTGAGAAGTGGAGGAAAATTAGATAATTCATCTGAATCAATGATCTTACGTGGCAGATTTTATCTCGCTCTGAACTCAGCCAAAAGGCATTTTGTACAGATCTAATACATTCTCCAATTCATTTTAAAATATTATTAAATGTTTCATGTCGATATTTTGATCAATGCATAATTCTTGACGCTGAGATGATATTTTCTACAAATACCTCATCTCTCCTCTCGTCTCCTTTCTCTTCTCTCCTTCTCCTTCTTCTCTCCACATCTTCACCTCTGCTTATATGTCATATCGCCTTCCGTCCTCTTCTCGCCTCTTGTCTCCATCCCATTCTTCTCCACTCCTCTCATCTCTTCTCCTGTCTTAGATTTTCGACTTCACTGCACTCTTCTCCTCTTCTTTTCGTTCTTCTCATGTTCTCTCTTGTACTCTACTCTCAACTCTCATCTTCTCGTCTCCTCCTCTTCTCTCAAACCTCCTCTTCTCCTATCCTCTCATCATCTCTTTACCTCCTCTCTTCTCCTCTTTGCTCCATTTTCCTTATTTCTTCTCGCACCTTTTCCCTTTCTCCTCATTACTTCTTCTATCCACATCTGTCCTACCTTTTCTTCCCTCCTTTACTTTTCCTCTTCCCCTTTCTCCTCTAATTTCTTGTCCCTTTTCGTTTCCTCTCTCCTCTTTTCCTATGTGTAGACTCATCAGCGATGAAATACTAGAAAATCGGTTTTTTTTTCTTTCAGAAATTATTTCTCATTTGCGACAAATGTAATACTGATATTCTTTTTAGAGTTTTATTTGGTTTTATTCCTTTCGCTTATTTCATAAATATCTATTGTGCATATGCCAACCATGAAATTGAGCCTAACTCTACACGCAACCCACCAGCGCCTTACGTAATTTGGGTTGCCTAGTTTGAAATGTCCTTGTCCTAAAACTTTTGAGAGACACTGTACGTAACACTTTGTGGGACATGGTAGTTAAATATGCGAATTTATTTAATAACCGGCGTGGTAGCACAGAGGCTCACAAGCTATGTTTTGAACAGTACTCCTCTTAAGCTTAATTCCCACTGAGATGCGGAGATACGCGGCAACAGAACTTCTGTTGTCTGCTTCTATTAAGATCAAATGGTTTAACGCCCACTACAGGGAAACGCGCAGGTCCGAAGCGCGGAATTTCCGTGCCAGAAGTGCAGGTTATCTTAAAGGATATCGCCCACTGAACACCGGTAACGCTTCTGTGGCAGCGTTTCACCGCGTCTCAGTATGCGTTAAGCTTTAGACGTAATTGGTCACCAACCATCTCTCGTTGATATTGATCGATTTGATTACATTACTTCGCTTTTCTGACACTTTTTGCTAATCACGAAGATGGGAATGAGTGATGATAGGATGAAATTGATGAAGGGACTCTCACAAAGAACTCCCCTGTTCAGGCCTGGATTCCAACCCGGAACCTCTGCGCGATGTGCTAACCACTCATCCCCGGAGCCTGGCTCTCTCGTTGATATGTCCATGCAATAGTGCTCGTGAAACACGAGCGAAGTAAACTTTTCCTCTACGCTATCGGCGATGCCAATCTGTTCGAATTACGCAATTCACTCTAGATGCAAATTCAGAGATAGCTGCATTAATATATCTATATTGAACTAATTTTCTAGTATTCATAAACCTGATGATATATTACAGTAACAACATATATATAGTGTATCCTCTCCATGTGTGCTACATGGCGTGCCCACCGAAATCATATTGACTTAATTATCCTAATAATATCAGGGGATGAATATGCATTTCAAAATTACGCATCCTTGTTCACTCCCCCGTTCTTTCATCTCATCAAGATATGTAGCAACGAAGTGAGTTGTTAAGATTATTCTTTCATTTTTATTCAGTATCGGGACTCGAAATTGAAATTTTCAAGAAACGGAACGCTTTAGTTTCCTTAACATGGTATTGTGTTTTTTTTTCTGATTGACACAGCGACGAGATTAATAACTAATGACATGACGCGGTGCATTGCAATTAGTTAAACTATTTACGCCATAAATACAAAGAGCATATCGCATGAGAAATTTGAGCTTGATTTAGGATGCCAAGCCTACTTCATACCGTTAGGTTAATCACGGAAAATAGGAAAGACAAAAATACGAAGGAAAGAAATGAATGACCACAAAAAGAGGCCCCGTAATTGTGTAACGATATTGTGCAGGAGGTTACCTCTGTCAGAACAATAGAATCCACAAGACACGACAAATAATCATAAATAACAAATAAAAAAGTAATAACAAGAAGCGCAACGCACAAAAGATGAAGGTAACATACACGTCATCATATTCTACTAAGCTCTTCGCAGCAACAACGCATCTCCATGTAGACGGGAAGAGTAGCGAATGCTATAATATGTACTATTATAAACTATTATAATTTAGTGCACACTGAAAAGGAAAATAAAGTGAAATATCTAAATACGGATTTCCATATTACTTTTCCCCCACGAAACACTAGAATTAACAAGTGATATCAAGCCAAGATAGGAGAAACCCATAATTTACAACACAAATAAATTGTTTATTAAATTTTAAGCTTATGTGGTTTATCTTACAATAATATGTAAAAGTGTTTGTATTCATCCACTGACTTACCAACGCTCAGCTCAAACCCACGGACCTACCCAGAAACATGACATTTCTTGTATTATAAAAAATATCACCAACAGATGGCATTGTGTGTAATATAATCTCGATATGCCTGTATTTTGCGGAAATTTATATGAATGCCAATTTCTAACACTAACTTTTATTGAACGAAACAAATGCTTCATAAGTCTTGTTGTGAATGTAAATTTTGACCCAAGTTTCTTTTGGTTTATTGCGATTTAGGTTAGGTTAGGCAGGTCATGTTAGGTTCTCTTAGCTTTAAAATAAAGTTCCTAAATGTATTCTACTAAGGTTCCGATGTACACCTTCATTAATTCCTACTAGTCTACGATACAGTCGCTTGTCGACGGAAAATACCGTACATTGTCCATGGGAAGCGCACATGCTTGCGTAAGGTAATTTTTAAGTTGTTTGTCTCAACATAAATAACTTTTTCCTAAATCCAAACAGTGTTCATTACTATAAGAAAGGTTCAAATTTTGTGTGACAATGATTGCCAAAATTCTAGGATAATTAGTCTTCCTGCTAGGAGAATTTGAAAAATTTGGAACCATTAACTAAATTTCTAATATTGTACTAATGTCGCATAATGTCTTGACAACCTGACTTGAATTTGATGAGTTGGTCCTGGATTACTGATTATGACGTTTTTCCTTCCTGTATGAACAAACATGTGTTAAATAAGCGGGCCGGTAGCTAGCTTTACAAATAAGGCATTGATGTTAAGACTGAGAAGCCAAAATGTCGTAATTTCTTCTGACCATTTTGAGATATGGAGGCCACCCATGTACGTAGGAAAAATACTGATAACCTTTTATAAATGAACAAGAATTCTAATGGAATAAGTTGCATACTAAAGTAATTTTAATAGGCTGAAATTGTAAGTTTCTTACACTCTACATTATGGGAGATTTGATTTCGATTTTTTTTATTTTTTTTTTACAGACGCCTGTCTTGACGTTTATTGTAATTTCAACCCCAACTGTTCTTCGTGCATTATTTATCACAAATATTTTAAACAGGGATGTCACAATGTAAATATAATCGCGCACACACACATATTAGTAGACAGACGAAGTAATATTAAGTTTGTTTTCTTTAAAAAAAATGTCGTCCTTGACCCCTCTATCTGAGTTGCGAAATGAAGACTCCTGGAGTTGTCTTCATTCAAATGACTTCCTTTTGTCAGAATCATAATGGGCGTAATATAGGAAGCCGAAGATTCAACGGGAACCCGAAAGAAGCAATTTGCATTCGCCCTCTGCTGTTTAAATAACATTTACATAGAACAGAGACTAGATATTTTCGTTGACACTGAGAAGAAATGTCAAGCATGGCTTCAAAGGAAACACAGTGACTTATATTCTAATTTATTCCTCGGTGTTATCGGTATCACCCTTTTTTGATTATTTTAACATGTGATAGATCTTTGGGCACCTTATTAAGCGTAAAAACTAGAGATGGCTTTAATATAAAGTAATCTAATTCTTCCTCTGGTGTGATTTTTGTGTTTACTTTCACTGCAGTCTTGCAGGCCAGCTGGGCTCTGGCGCCTGTATAATCCTCTGTAGAGTTGTGTGCTGTCCTGTGTTTTTTGTATATATGTGCTGAGTGCTCCTTTAGAGCCTCAGCTTTTAACCTAAGTAAGGAGATTTTAGTCCTCGAAGATACACTATGTGGTCAGAAGTATCCGGACACCCACCTGAAAATAAAGTACAAGTTTGGGCAACCCTCCATCGGGAACACTGGCAAACAATACGGTGTTGGCCCACCCTCAGCCTTGATGACAGCGTTCACTCTCACAGGCATACTTTCAATCAGGTGCCGGAAGGTTTCCTGAGGAATGGCAGCCCATTCCTCGCAGAGCGCCAAAATGAGAAGAGGTATTGATGTGGATCGGTGTAGTCTAGCACGAAGTCGGCATTCCAAAACATCAGAGAGATGTTCTATGGGATTCAAATCAGGACTCTGCGCAGGCTAGTCCATTAGTGGGACGTTGTTGTCGTCAAACCACTCCTCCACAAGCCCTGCAGTATGGACGGGTGCTCGGTGGTGTTGAAAGACACAATGGTCACCCCCGAACTGGTCTTCGACGGTAGGCAGCATGAAAGCTGTTAAAATGTCAACGTAAGCTTGTGCCGTGACATTGCCATGTAAAGCAACAAGGGGGCCAAGCCCCCTCCAGGATAAACATGACCACACTGTAACCCTACCACCTTCGAATTTCACTGTTGGCACTATAAAGGCTGATAGATGTCGTTCACCAGGCATTCGCCACACCCACACCCTACCATCGGATCGCCACATTGTGTACTGCGATTCATCACTCCACATAACGGTTTTCCACTGTTCTATGGTCCAGTTTCGACGCTCCTTGCACCACACGAGGCAGCGTTTGGCATTTGTCTGTGTGATGTTTGACTTATGGGCAGCTTTTCGGCCATGGAAACCAAGTTGCCACACCTTGCGCCAAACAGTAATGGTGCTTGGAGTAGATCCTGATGCAGTTCGGAATTCCTGTGTGATGGTGGCGATGGAGGATTGACGATAATGCTGTACGACCCTCTTCAACACTCGATGGTCTCTGGAGGTGAACATGGGAGGTTGGCCTGCACGCTTTTGGGTTGTACATATCCCTTCACTATAACATTGGAAACAGTGGACAGAGGGATGTTTAGAAGGGTGGAAATCTCACACACAGACTTCCTACACAAGTGGCACATCTCCAACTGACCACGTTGAAAGTCTGTGAGTTCCTCAGACCACCCCATACTGCTGTCTCACACTGTCTGCAGACTACTGAGTTCGCTGACTATGTGTTCCATGCGGTAGATGGCAGTACTGTGTCGCCCTCTATGATAAACACACGTTTCGCGGTGTGTCCGGATACTTTTGATCACATAGAGTATATTGATTTTAGCTCTGGTAAGTGGCTGGACCTCGTATGATGTAACGGGTATAAATAGCCTAAGTGCTGACACACCTACAATTTTACATTTCAATCAATCAATTTTCGTTTTACTTTGTATTGTGTGAAGGGCAAGAATAGCCTATGTGCTGATATGCCTATAATATAAAATTCAACCTGATTAATTAATCAAACAACTTTCACCGAAATTCACCATTCACATTCATTGTTGTAAGACCATTTCGACACCCTTTACAGCAGTTGACCATTCACACTTCACAGCCATTGTTGTACGACCATATTTACACTGTTCGTTACAATTGTCCATTCAGTCATCGTGCAAGACTTCACCGCGATTGGCCATTCAGAAATTGTTGTATGGCAATTTGATACTCACGTGACCGCAATTGCCCATTCACGGTCATCGTTTGAAGACCATCTTGGCACTCTTCAGTGCAATTGACCATTCACATTCTTTGTTGGACAGTCACTAGACACACTTCACTACACTTGACCAATCACAGTCATCGTTGCAAGACCATTTACTTACTAAGTATCACAATTCAAATGTTTAAAATGATACTATGTAACTGAAGTAGAAAGTATCACAATTGGAAGTGAAGCCATGAAGCACAGCGACTTTAGAAAAGGCAGTGCTATTCGCTGTGTTCGAATGCAGGTGTCTTTGGAATGACGAGTTTCGAGATTAAGTCCTGGGCATGCCTGATTTTTACTTTTCAAGGTATTTCACGGTAACTTTTAAGTTGCTTGTTGCTGCATCTGTTCAGCAGATGCCAACGTGCGCTGGTAAACTCGAAAAGAGGCTAGAACTTCTAAAGTTTGTGTACCATTCTTCTGTGTTAAAGTTGCGGAAAAGGCAATTGTTTCCTAGATGAAGAATTTAAGGAGACTTCAAGTCGCCTTTCCTCCTTGATGCAAAACAAAACTTTCAAGTTGCCTTGTTAGTATTTCCCAAGCATGAAACCCCCCCCCCCCCTTCCTGAAAGTAATTATATTTTTCGCTCTGGTGAAATTTAAGCAGGATTTCAGGGTGATAAGATAGAGTCCGGAGTATTATAACTTGCCAGTTATTCCATGATTAAATTGATTTAAACATGCTTCCAGCTTTGTGAATATAATGACACTGACATGTTTCAGCCTTATGGAATATTTTTGGCCAAAACATAATATAGCATATTTTAGTCCTACTTAGTGCGCTTCTAACATTGTTCATCACAAAAATCATGCTTATACCAGTAATGTAAAGAATTTTTGTTTGCCTTCACCTCCTTATCTTAGAAATTTGTTTTAAGTGAAGAGAGAGCTACCAGAAGGGTGCTGTGAATGAAATCATGACAATGAAAATTTGTTTATCGGCTTTTCATGAAGTGACATGCTCTTGAAAATTATTATTTTTTTCTTTAAAATAAACAGTGTTCGCAAACAGCAATCCTGCATAAGGTGATGTTACATATAAAGTGTCTCTACTCATGTAACTTTTTCTATGTAAATAAATCGGAAGAGGGGGTCGGGAGTTGAAGATGTCTCCCCATAATGTATATATTGTCTCCCAGTGACGTGCTAAAGACAGGGGAAATTTGATGTTGTGGTGGTCCAGGCGATAGGCTTCTGACTGTTACGCGGGAGATCTGGATTGTATTCCCGCGGTGACAGATTTTCTCTGGGGTTCACGAAACCTGTAATAAAATGATATCTCTCGGGGGTAAAAGCGACCAGAGCGTGGTGCTGATCACATCTCCACAAATGACCTAGATTTTGAATATATATGCCTAAACATCCCCTTCTATGCCTCTTAAGAGAAATGTATGTTATACGAAAAGTCAAGTGAAGTAAGGTCTTAAGCTTAGCTCACTCTTTTATATCTTTGTCAGTGAATCTGGTTATATAAGTCAAGGGAAGTAAGTTTCTAAGCTTATCCTACCATTTTCCCTAATATTATTATGTGATCAGTCAAGTAAGCCTTCTGAGCTTAGCTAACTCTTTCACACATTCATCTATGGCATCAATATATGTCAACAAATACGTTTGCAATGACGTAAGTTGAACTCCTGTCTTACTGCCCGCAGAAACTATTTATATCCACCATTGTTGTACGCAGAGGGTGGCTGATGAGGCTACAGCTCTCCGGAATTTTGAAAAAATCAACATTTTAAAATAAATGCAGTGAGTAACTCGGGAAAAAGTACAGTGGTAAGTGTCAACCCGCCATTAAAATCACCTCCGATTGCCATTTTTGAGAATGGAAAATTCTAAAAATACGAAATATCTTATTTTGTATGCAGCCCCCCTAGAAAGCGCTATGTGCCATCCATCTTTACAATTCCAGCCCTTTCCGAAAAAAAATTCTGCGTACGCCAGTGATATCCTCCTGTTGTAAAATTCCTTTTTAAGAAAACCTATTGTGCAACGTGACTAGGAAAACTGACATTTGAGGAAAATTAATTTCATATTCGTGATTGGCAGGCGACGATCATTCAGAATACGTTAAAACATTTACATAAACAATATATTGTTACGTAATGTAATCGAAATTAGCTATTATTACTTATTGTCGAGGTAACTTCGAAACCATACATGTCCCTACATGTATCTACTTTTCCCAGAAGAAAAGCAGTGTGTGTATATATAAAACCTAAATTTTAAAATTCATAAAAATGAAAATTTGATATTTTTCGTTCGTGCTACGACGTGTCATCTGCATATATAAAAATAGCCTTGACTTCAAGTCGTTCATTCTTCAACATGGTTCGCGAGTCCAAGAGCGAAAAAAGAATAAGAAACTTTACGGTTTCCACTAATTACACTTTGCTGATTTTAGGATCCCAGAGGACAGTAATTTAATTCCTGACCATTTTCCCGCGGGTAATCCTTAAATTAGAACGAAATGTTTAAGTGCAGCTTTAGCCCCTTACTTTGAAATGCTTCGTTTGTGTTGCACGCCGCTTCGTTGGAAAGCCACGTGGGAGATTCCCTCTCCCGCCCTTCACGATCGAAAACTTTCCGGTTTCCCCTCGGACTTCAGACGAAAGTAATCAGTTTCGCTTCTCGAGCCTATGTTTAAAATGGCAATTTGTATGCTTGCTACGGTCTATTTGTTTTGGGCACGTTACTCGAGTAATGAACGAGGTAATTTTACATCTCCAAAGTAACTGCAGTCGTAAGGTTGGTCCTGAGTAAATAAACGGACTAATGAATTGCCCTTGGCAGCAGGGTGTCCCAGTTAAATGTAGCCGGCTCCGATCAACAGTTGCATGCCAAGGATCATGAAAAGATATATCGTGTGTTTACTGATGACCCTGAGTATCAACCACGTTTACGCTATAATGGACTACTCCATTTTGCTGGTGCAATATAGCCGTCATTTGCCTCGTAGACAAACGTCTTTCTTTGAGCCGAGCTACTTTTAACTGGGACACCCTGTATTTCGATTGTGGAACAACTCGAACAAGTGCAGCGTTTTGACGGTTTGAACCGGTACACGTAGACACACCGAGCTATTGAGTTTATAAGTCCACTTTATGAACAGAAAGGCTAATCGAGACTTGATCTACAGTTTAAAGTAATGATCCGGATTGCTATGTGCCTCCACATGTGGTATCGAATCCGGGACCCCATGATTACAAGGCGATGACGTTACCACTAAGCCATCGGGGAAGCCACACACACCGGTACAGACACAAACACACAGGATATCACCGACACGGCGTGTAGACACCAAGTTTGTTGTGCACAATGATGTACTAACGGCAAAGTTAATGTATCACTAGAATGTGAAACGATGATACGACAGTGTCGCAATATGCAGATATTAAACACCTGAATAAGAGCAATCTCTAGGTAAGGATGTTTAACATAGCCTATGGAAAAGTCACTAGCAGCATCAAATGGTTGGACGACAACATTAAGTTATAAAACCATGGACAAGTAGTAGGCTTTTGTGATCAGTCCGACATGGAACGTACTACTACTGTCATACAATTACATTGTATAGTGTATTATTTGTATTACATTTTGTGTTTATATTGTAAAATATTGAAACAAAAAAATCTTATTGCGCATTTTAAACACCGAAAAATAGTTTTTTATTTCATGTTTATTATAATAAAAACATGATTATACTCGTACTTCATATTCAATTTATCTGAAGCCAGAAATTGTAAATGGTTCTAAGGATTAAGACTAAATTAGATTGTGCAGTTCGAGGGCGCTTAAATGTTGATGTCACTCATTTGTTGCAGAAGGTTTTGCTAACCGTGAGGAGTGAATAAAATACAACGAAAGGTGAATCACCACAGCACAGGTTACCTTCGCATATAGACCTGCGAGCGTATTTGATGTGAATGTGGAAATGAGGAGTGTCAACAAATGAAGAAACTGCAGAAGAATTGTGGTGATGAAAGTAATGTAATGTGGGTAAGATTGCCGTTTAAAGAAAAAAAAATACTGTCAGATACAAGGACACCCGCAGGATTTTTCTCAGGGGATGGTTGAGCCACATAAACTCTATTATTATTATTATTATTGCTAATATTACTGCTATTATTTTTTTTAATTACATAATTTTTAATTAATATTTGTAACTTCCATATTCTGTATATCTATATACAATTTGCATAACTGTATACTTAACATTAATTCATGTAGGACAAAAAGCTGTTTTTCATAGTTAGATACAGTGTAAAATAGAGTGTAAGCTAAAATGTAACCCTACTTCAAATAATAATAATAATAATAGTTGTACGGCCTGTAAGTCACAGAAAACAATACTTTTTGTTATAAAATATCTCTACAATTTCACCATTCGAATTTCATTAACTATTTCCAGAAATCTCGGGCGGAAGGGGGGGGGGGGCAAGATCAGATACGTTCAGGGTAGAAAAGTGAGAAGGAATAGCGATGTCCCTTGAATGGCAGATGCAGACGGTAAGAGGCAAATGGTGCACGAAAACAGATTGAATTGGCTGAATAGAAGGAAAAGGTCCAAATGAGAATGAAATTGATAGGCGTCAAGAGCCCAATGGAACTTGTAGCGTTTCAAGGTTTTATGATAAACTATCGATGGATTTCCCAGAACCAGACGATGGTTAATGGAATCCCGAAATTGGATCCCGAGGCAGGCTGTAGTTCGACGTCATCAACGAAGAGACCAGAGAAGCCAGGAGGTTAACCTCAGGAGATCAATCAGGAGAGAAGGACCGCCTGATATACTTCAATATGTGAGTGATTGAGAATTTTAAAGGAAGCTGGTGAAATGTTAAGTATTATAGTATTAGCCTGTGTCCACACGACGGACAACATTTTACGAAACTTTTGATTTTTTTTAAGTCTTGTCTGTCCTGTTCGTTTGTTTTAAATCAATTTTATGATCAGATAAGCTGGTCGGGATTGGACCTACAGTTTGAAGCGGACAATGTGCTTCCAACGGGAATCGAATCCGGGGCTCCTTGTAAAGAAATCAAGGCACTAATTGGTTGCACTGTTTGTACGCAGCACACTTAAGGTTTTTATCGTTCGTGGCTACACAATTTAAATGTTAACGGCAACCCTGAATCTGTGGCGCGTTGTTGCAAGTATGGAGGAAATAAAGAAATTAGTTTTTGAGGAATCGTTAACGTCGGTGATTTGCAGTGTACATTGGTTGAAAGTCCAAACGATTCATCATGAATCAACAACCAATGATCAGTTTCAAGAAGAAATTAAATGAATGTCTACAACACGACCCCCCCCCAAAAAAATACCATTCTCAGTTGTAATTCTACTTGTATCTTGATGTATAGGTAACAATATGGACTGAATGTTTGGTTTTCGGTAATGAAATAAAAATCAATTGGCCAAAGAAACGGTGGAGAAAGGTTCCCAGAAATTTACACAACACTCTTTCGTTGTTCGATTTCTCTTCCGCAACATTTGATTTGGGTAACGCCCCGTTGGGAATTCTCTCAACCAAATGGAAATGCTATCGCTTCAGGGCCCAATTTGCTTCTGAAGGAAGCATGGGTCCACAATTCCCTTTGGGTGGCAATTCCTCTTCCTTCGACGCTCTTGGTTGGTAAAATCCGATTGAACAGAGAGTCCGATCAATTCTTGCTACGGTTTCAAAATGTAACTCTACCATGAACAGAAGGGACAAAACCTTTTTTTTTTTTGTGACTTGTATAGAGAATATATACAAAATTAACAACTACTGCAGGGCAAGCATCTGTACTGTAGCGCTCTAGAAGGGAAGGACGAAGACAAGAAGCGACGTAGGAGGCTTCGCCGGTCGCGTTCGTGCAGTTGGAACCCTTTGGTCCGATTCCTGAGTAACAGTGTGGCAGTAATCATGGAAGAAGACGCAGTAGGCGTTTACGTAAAAGAAGGGCGCCTGCTCTGCTGAAGTGGGGTGCAGGCGGGAAGCTCACAAGTGTAAGTCAGATGCTCAAGTCTGGTTATGAATGTCAGTAAAAACAAATATTGCAATTGTGAAGAATGTAAATCATGTAGAATACAGGATCTTCAAAATACAAAGTGTTGTATTAGGTTTTAAAATTAGCAAGAAGCACAAAATATATCAATTCTCTTAATGAATAGCCAAGAGGCACAAAACGCGAAGTAAAATAACAAATCAATCAATCAATCTTAATAAATAAAAGACAAATCAACTGACGAATTTGAATTTAAATTTAAATTTTTGGGTGCGTCAGAACTTAAAGGCTATTTGAAACCCGTCATGTTATATGGGGTCCAGCTCCTTACCTTATCGAAAACACATATAAGAACACAATTGTATCATAACTAAAATAACTGTAATGTCGTTAACTAAAGTATTAAAGTGTTACAGCTGAGGCTGTAAAGGGACACACACAAGAACAAAATACAATGGAACACACATACAGTCCTACGAAGATTATACTGGCCGTAGGTCCAGACGCCAGAGCCTCGTTAGTCTGCAAAATGCAGTCCAGGGTGTACTACGTAGAAGTGAGGTTAACTTTTGTCCGCCTTAGCAGAAGGTCGTCCCCTTACACCTCTAATCAACTGACGAGTTTCATGTATTACACTATATCAAATACTAATATCACATTTTTAGAACAGTAACAGTGATGATGAAATGTCCTTGTTATGAAGGAGTTTTATCCGTACAATACAATTGTGAATGTTATAATGAATAACAGTCAGAAAAGGCGTAGCAAGAAAAGCCTTTAAAGAAGAAGCAACAAAGTACAGGGAGGTTATTTCAGTCGTTCACCGCCAGCGTAGCGGCCGTTCGGCGGACTCTTCATGCAACAGGTCCCGTCAAATTGCATTACAGGAAGTCCGTAACAGAAACCGCTTGTTTTCTAATGTTTCCACTTTTCACAATTACAGTTACAATTACAATTGAAATAAGCACGTACCTTGTCGCAAGGATGCTGGAAAAGGTGTCCTCGCAATTACAAATATTTCTGGCACATTATTTCTGACATCTAATCTTAGATTAGTCATCGCTACTTTATCCTCAGTTGTCGCGACAGCGCCGGCAGCTTATCGGAGGTTGGGTGAGTTGTCAGCCGCGAGAGGGCGCTTCATACTGCACGTGTCGGCAGTGATGCCAACCGTAGGGACATGTCCCTACGCATAGGGACTTTTCACTAAATTTCGCCCGCGTAGGAACGTAGGGACAGATTTTGCCAAATGAGGGAAAACGTAGGTACTTTTTTCAATCTTGGTAAATTACATTTTATGAATTAGTTTATCTGGATACTTTAGCGAGGAGGAGAAAAAAGAACTAACTAACAGATCTCCATCAGAATTTTGGAACATGTTATCGGTTACCAAAAACTTTCAAGGCAAGTTCCTTTTTGAAAACATTTCCACTCTCGCGAAAATAGTGCTAACATTGCCGCATTCTAACGCGGAAACGGAAAGAATATTTTCAATGTTAAGTGATACAAAAACAAAAAAGGGAAATAAAATGGGACCAAAATTGTTAAAGAATGCAGGAAATACAGCATCACCAACCAACATCTATCTCTTCACAGCAGCAGCATGTATGACTTCAAATAACATAATCAACAGTAAACGACTCAACATTATTCATTAGGGGTGTGCTGGATTCTTTACTTTAAAAAGTCGTTAATTCTCGACGTTTTCTGCCTTGTAAGTTTCTGGAACTTATCGAAAGTTGTAAGTTTTTATTCTAGAAATGCAAAAACAATCACTTAAAGTGAAAATGACTTGTAAAATTCGAGATTTCCAGTGCTTCGGGAAATTTCGAACATTTCCCGTCCCGAAAATTTTCCGACTTGGTCGGGAAATTGCAAATTTTTCAGTCCCGAATGTCGGGATTTAAAAAAATTACCGTCCCGATCCCGTCCCGACCCAAAAAATTCTGTCCCGCACAACCCTATTATTCATTAAGGCAAGAATATACAATACCGGACCCTTCTGTAATTTCTATGCTACGTCTTATACTCACGAAATAATTATTCGTGATGATTTATCTCAAATTAACATGTTGGGGTGAGGGGGAAAAATGTTCATTAACGTGTAGAAGTTGTAAAATAAGCTTTTCAATTCTTGCAATGATTCTCCGTATACAAGTATGGTAGCCATATTTGTTGATATGAACAAATTACAATTAGTTACGCTGTCTACAGCGTTGCCACACTGTTGATTTCATACTTGGAGAGCATGGATCGTGTAAGAATGGCGGAAGAGAACAGTAAAAAAGTTGTTAATGTTGTACAGATTGTTAGGTGGAGTGTGCAGGAGGATGGCTGTGGGCTAATTAATAAACTTATGGATTTCAGTATATTGCCCAAAGAACGTGCTTACATGTGACAGCGACAATCACGATGTAGAAGAACTGATTTGATTACAGGTAAATTTGGCAACAGTACATCAATCATAAAATTGCAGGATACGAAAATAGCGTCTTCGATGATGAACGTTTCCCGTTAAAGTGCTACGAAAATAATATTTTTTATCGGTTCGTAATCACAATTACCGCAAAACCATTCAGGAATAGCCCCACTGACCATTCTCGGTAAGTTTAGGTTAAGTTAGGTTAGGCAAACATAGTTAAAATTTGGGCTCGAAAAGAACATGCACGGGTAGCCCAACAAACCATTGACGGATAGCCCCACGAACCATTCAGGTACGGTTAGGTTAGGTTAGGATAGGCAAACATAGTTAAAATTTGGGGTCGTAGTAATATCAGGAATGTATATTTCGTTTTTTAAGTATTGGAAACACAAAATCTTCCGGTAAATAATAAGCAATCGTGCCGATCGCGGACCACTCAATGTCACTTATTTTGCAATTTCTACACGTGACCCCCCAAATCTTAACTTGAAATTCGTGATTAGGAGGCCTCAATTAGTGAGTATGCAAAATATTACAAAAATCGGGGAGGGGTCATGTATTGTAAATTCGCTCCTTCATTAATTGTGGAAGCACCGAGCAGAAAGATTTGGTAAGTAAATGTGTATATTTTATCTTCTGTTTTGCATGCTAATGAGGTGTTGTTTTTTTAGTTACTTTACTTGGCGTAGGGACATTTGGTCAGTTGTAGGGACATTTTGACTACGTCTGTAGGGACATTGCTGAAAAATGGTTAGCAACACTGTCGGCTACCAGACGTCAGTGTTCGTTCATGTTCAATTCTGTTTGCGTTCAACAGTACGCGTGTTGCTTATACTGTGTTATTGTAATGTGCTACTCATGGCCAGTGCTTTATTGTGTGTTAATTGTTATTCATTCATTACTTATGTCGTTAAACAAATATAGTCTTGAACAGAGAGTTTTTATGTACGATAATTACGTGAAAACGAATTCTTGCAGAAAAGTGGTCAGGCAATTACGAGACACAGGATCTCTTGAACCTAAGAAACGTGTTGTATTGCTGTTGAAGTAGGTCATTTTCAACATCTCTTATAACACAGGAGGTTAGTGATCATCATTATTATTACTTTTAAATATCATTTTACGCTTTCGGTTTGCTTTATGCGCCGGGATGCTGTCTTCCTTTCTGTCAACTGAGGTTAAGTAGCGATGTCTAATCTAAGATTAGATGTCAGAAATAAGGTGCCAGAAATATTTGTATGTGGGAGGACACCTTTTCCAGCATCCTTGCGACAAGGTACGTGCTTATTTCAATTGTAATTGTAACTGTAATTGTGAAAAGTGGAAACATTACAAAACAAGCGGTTTCTGTTACGGACTTCCTGAACGCAATTTGCCGGGACCTGTTGCATGAAGAGTCCGCCGACCGGCCGCCACGCTGGCGGTGAACGACTGAAATAACCTCCCTGTATATGCCACTACATTAACAATATTTTGCAAATTGTATGTCTTAATATCAACAAACCAAAATTATTTCTTGATTTAGTTTATTTTACTTAGCTTTTCTGCCAATTTTGTATAATTGCGAACATGAGGATGATGAAAGTTTTAAACGGACACTAACAAGGAACACCATGCCCAGGCGGGGAATCGAACCCGTAACCCCTGGCGTCGTAGCGCGCTGTGCTAATCTCTCCGCCACAGAAGTCTGCAAACCGAAATGAAACTATACTGCAAAGAAATTAGTAGAAAGGCTAACACAGCGATCATATTGCATCAACTCCAATTAACTAATATGATTCTTGGATCCAATTTCATTACAGAGAAAATATAAAAGTGGGGTTAAATGATTCAGGGTTTGATCGAGGGAGGGGGGGATGTTGTATAGGGTGCAGCAAAAATTCCAAAAACACTGATCAACTTTCCAAATCTGGTTTAGAAGGAACTTGTTTCACTAGGGAAAAAGTAACAACAGAAAGTGTTCCTTCCATCTTCAATTATGTTGTGTGTGTTTTGTGGTATAAAGGAGATTATGAGTTCTTTATAAGCAATGCAGGAAATTGATTTCAAAATTCTGTATTGTTTTAGGTGTAGATGAAGGGAAAAGCAAGAAAGAAAGAGGAGAAGATCAATGACGAAAATTATAAAACAATGAATAAATGCTTTAAAGGAGAGTGAGGAATTATAGGATAAAAGATGAAGAAAATTAAATCTCATGATTGAGAATTAGAATAAACAATGTTCACACTAGGGAAAAAGAATTCCGAAGAAAAAAGGAAGTGACAACATTATTCCTGAAGAGAGAGACAGAAAGAAAAATAGCAAAAAGAAAGAAAAGGAGAAATAACAAAATATAGAGAGAAGGAAAGAAATGGTAATGGCAAAAAAATTGAGAACAATAAAGTAAGGAAGTGAGGAAGAATGAATAAAATAGAAGTAAGGAAATGGGATAGAATGGAAAATATTACAGAGAAAGAAAGTGAGAAAGTGAAAGAAAGAATAAAGGAAATTGATACAGAAAGAAATAGAGAGAGAGTTTGTAATTAAAACCTACGTAAATACATCAAGAAATTATCTCCACTGTCGGATTAGTATGCGTCATCAGAAATGCTCGCTTGAAAAAGAAAATTGAGACATAATTCGAGGCGACAAATCGCTCTGTGTGACGTATACATGTTATTGCAGAACTGTGTACTAAATCCAAAGAAGAAGAACCAACTTCAAAAGGGAGTACCGTATCTAATTTGATCTTCGTCGTGTTCAAGAAAAGCTATATATACTTCCGCCGGTAGATGTCAGTAATAAACCCTAAGATTTCTTCGGCGTGGCAGACAAAAAACTATGTCTTTGAAAATCAAAAGCTCAGTAATGAGAAGATTATAACAAACTGTATGACGATATGACATATTCAATAGTTTTTTTTTTTTTAAAAAAAAAAAGTATTATATTTTGTAGCTATATTAACGTAAAAATTAAAGGTTAATTTCGGCACAAAATGGTTTGTGATTTCATTCAGTTGTATGTGTTCTTCAACATTATTCAATAAAAGTAAGGTGATTCAAAAGTTCTCGGACACTAACAACATTCACATTTCTGCCTCACTACTATTGCTTCAATATAACAAGAGCATACGACTTTCACGTCATGCTATTCAGCTATATTTTCGTAGATAGTTTACCAAAACAATAAAATAGCCCACCATCTTGACGATCTTCGACCGTTAACAACCATGCATAGCTCCAAGATCTGAAACAAGGTCTGGCCACCAGAATCCACAGATCGTCTATTGTGTTCAGGACTTCAAACACACCATTGTTTACCATCTGCACCAACTAAGTGTCCGCAGGAAACGATCTCTAGAAGTGCCCCATGAACTGATGTACTATCAAGCACAAAAGTAATGTAAACAAAGAAACAGAATGAGTGTGGAGGAAAAGTATACATCCTTGCATGTTATACAATCCCGTTTACGTATGTTGTTTTCAGGGTTTCATACATATGAGAATTAGTAACAGATATTCACAATTAATATTTGTAAGTTTTCGTACACGCTTCCAACTTCAACCCAATGCGATTCTACAGCCAGCGAAAATCAACCATATATGTCTGTCACTTTCCACTTGGTGTTCAGATAGATTAATTGAAGCTGTACCTAAGTTTAAAGTGAGATTCCAAACCACAGGAAAATGTGCCTCTACCAAGGATTGATTTATTTGCTTTATTTCACTTCGATTTTTTGCTGCTTTTGGCTAATTCCGAAGATGGGGATGAGTGATGATATGATCAAATTAATGAATGGACACTCTCAAACATCCATGCCCAGGCCGGGATTCGAACCCAGGACCCCTGTCGTCGTAGCGCGATGTGCTAACCACTGGAACCCCTTGATTGCAAGGTGTTAGCGTGACCACTATTTCATCGGACAGGCTCTTCGTCTTTTATGAAATCGTTAAAAATATTAATTAATGATTCCCTTTTTCATATTTGCTTCGTCAGACAAGCCAAACAATGGAAAAAATCAAGGGTCCAGGTCTTTTGTCAGGAAAGAATTTCAGAGTTTTCAATAACTCCACAGCAACAGCAATTTTCTCCTAACTGTAAAATCTCCTGATCCAGCAAAGCCAGATGTGATCTCTCCCCCTGAGGCGTTTTCCTGGAATCAATTTCGAATCGTGTTCTCGGATGACACCTCTGTCGCGGTAGTAGTCATTCCATGGATGGGATAAACCCCACCAACACAGCTGTGTAACCACTGGACTGCGAGGAACGGCGGGATGCAGAGGGATTATTTTTCAAGCCCAGGGCAATATGTCCAAGAGAAACAGAGAACACGTTTGGGATTGCGAGTAGATTTATAATGGATGTATGGAACTCTCTCTCTCTCTCTCTCGCATCGTTGTCGGATTACATTCTCAAAGGACGTCACCGGTGGCCGCAACTCAATTACATAATAAAGGAAATACCATCACGCGAACTCTCAAGTTAACCACATGCTAATTGGTGCGAGAGGTCTCTGGTTCCGTACCCGATGGGAGACTGATAATTTCTTATCTTAAATCCGCAATGTAAGGGTAATTCAGAAGTTGCTTGAAAATGCATTGAAGCCGATTCCTGTTGAAAATACAGCGTCATCAACCAAAAATATCGTGGAAGACTTTTTTGACTCTCTATCCGAAATTGCGACTCAAAGTTACCTGTCTGCAACACTGTACACAGGGACACTTACGTGGCCTACTTGAAGCTTCGAATAAACAATTGCTTCTCTACCCCTGTAGGTGAAATTTATTTGGTTCCACAGCGTTGTTGGGTTATAACCCACCTTTACTGTATATTGTTCAAATCATCATTCATCTTCATTATCTCGATTAAAGTACAGAGCCCCGTCCAGTTCGCTACACTTCTTGACACTCGGTGTAGTGCAGGTTTATCCCGGTGTCAGGCTGGTGAAAGGAAATGACGTTCAATCAAGTAGACGAATAGCAATGTTCAAGTTCAAAAGATTCAACAAATGCCTGTCAGCTGGTTTAAACGTTAATTTGATTAGCAAGAGCTGCGGTAACTCAGTTGGTAGAGCATCTGGCTCTCCTCGAGATGAGAGACGCGGAAGATTCGGGTTCGAATCCAAGAGCAGGTGATCAGGACCAGATATTTTTCAAGTCATTTCCACCCAGCCTCGTAAATCTGTACCTGGAGACAATCCTGGGGGTAAATGCTGATCACACATAAATGCAGAGAGAGTCAAGAAGTTCAATGAAGTAAGAGGGGACTTACAAGTAGAAAAACAACATTCGATAACCGAAATCGAAACTCAAATCTGAATACGTGCGGGCGAAATACGGGGGGGATTGTAGATGTGAACACCTTCGAAATCATAGATGATGCAAATCGCTCACACTTGTAGAGGCCACTGACCTCTCCGTGCTGTACGAGCTTCCCGAGTGCACACTGTACGTTCAAGGTCAGTAAGCAGCAGACCAGGAATACGAGAGGTAGAAATACTGCGTCTCCTTTTCACGAAACCACCACCTGTTTCTTCTGCCATGATTACAATGCCGCCATGAACGGTTACGGATGACGAAAGGTTTTCCACTACGCGAACGCGATTTACTAAGCCTCCTAACCCCTCCCACTCCCTCCTTTCCGCCGCTCTTACAACGCTGCAGTGCCGCTGCTCACTCTTGGGCCCACGAGTGCATACACGTGAGCTACCAGGGCTCTGGTGTAAGCAGTAAATTTCTGTAAAATTCACGTTGTTATTTTTTTTCCAAAGTCGAATGTTACATGAAAATTATTATTTACATGTAAACTGAAACAATTAGTAAGAGAGATTTGTCTATTTGTATTTGTCGTATGCTTATTAGCGGACATAAATAACGTACAAAGTGAATATTTGACACTCTATGTGGCAGTGTTTGGAAGAAATAGTTTTTTTTAAAGAATCCTAACTGCAACTAACTACTCCTAAAAATTAGTAGCTGCAGCTGTAACAGAGTTACTTCTTGCAATAGGAGTAACGTTATCAATAGTTACTCTTACAGTTACTTTACGACACTTAATTGTTAACTTAAAATTTGTAGCATGGGAGAAGAATTAAATTTGCCAACTCTTTTGCCAATTATACGTCCTCTCTGGATGTTAAGGAGACAGGATTTTCGTGGAATCGCCTAAGTCAAGGAAACTATAAAATTATAAAAAAATAACTAAATTTAGAACGTGTAATGCTTCCGGTATATGGCAACACTGGTTTGGAGGCAGAAAAACCCGAGACGTCGATTGTATTCTTCTCGATGTAAAACAGATCTGGATACTCCCCCAACTCTCTCTATTTTTTTCTCTCCGTGTGTGTGTGTCTGGGGGGGGGGTGTCAAATAAGCCTAAGTGAAGAGTCCTCTTTCGTTGAAGTTGTGAAGCGTAGCGAGGGATACTGCACTATTCATCGTACGAAAGAAGTCTGGCAAATTGTATTATGGTATTGGAACCCACTGGATGGACGACGTGTATTGGTTGTCGACTTCTTACGTGTCCAGTAAAAGAAATCTTTCCCTGAAGAAACATCGAATTTATACAACGGTGAGGAGCTTATAGGAGCACAATAGGCATCTGGTGACAATGGAAGCTTATCTGAAGTGCATGGGATGGGATACTGGTTCTTAAGCTGTGGTAGGCGGACCAGTCTCGTGGGTGGGGTGTGGTACTGGTGGGGGTGGGGGTGGACACGCAGTCCAATGAGCCCGCAAAGCTTTAAAAAAATGTTATGAGCATTTATACTTGCTGCAAAGATTGGAGAATAATAGAATAATTAAACAATGCAATATAAAAGTTAAATATGTACCCCTGCTTAATAGATTTAACACATCTTATTTTCTTTCAGTTTTATCAACATTATACATTGTTTCCAATACAACACTTCTTAATACACTCCTCACAAAAAGTTGCGAATGTTGTTATATTAGGCAATAGGTGATAGGCACAGTGACATATGTAGACGAAAACACATGAACGTCCGGTAGACAGACATACATTCCAAGGCTGGGCCTTCTGTATCACCTAATGCCTTATACATAGGTTGTTCGCTTTATATCCAACCATTGTCGATTCGGTGCTGCCACCTGGCGTATCATGCTGGAACTATTGGTTTGCTGGCGGGAGCAGTGTTGTGTCTGGCCTTATAGGTTTGTGATTGTTGGTAGTGAATGTTATCAAATGGCGCCGAAAATCAACCGGTATTGTGAGGGTTACGTAATGGCCCTTTTCCATGCTAAGTTTTCATACGTACGCATTGTGAAACAGTGTCAGGAGAATGGGTTAACACTCTGGGTGACTACTGCGAAATCTATTGTGGCTCGTTACACACAACAGGCTCTCCTTGCCAAACATTCACCCACGAAAACCACCAGGAGAAGGGCTGCAAGCAAAGTGTCACCCGTACTGCTAAGGGAGATCCGTCGATTGGCGTGCCAAGAAAATTCCCCGACTCAACGTGACATGGCCCACAGATTTCACCTCGCACCGTCAACTGTGAACAAAACAATTCGCAAGCACCTCAGGTTGAAGTGTATGCGGAAGGCCCGTGTACAGCACCTTCTAATGCGTCACATTGCCCAACGTAAGACGAACTGTAGGAAACTGTATGATGAGTACCTGGCGGGTTCCGAATGGAAAAACGTTGTCTCAATGGATGAATCATATGTCCATCTCACTGCTGGAGGTCACATTCGGGCGATCACATACCGTGACATTGGCGGCAAGGTGCGCAGTAACTTAGTTCGTCAGTGCAGGGAAAGTTTCCCTCGTGGCTTTATGGTTGTGACGGAATTCGGATATGAGGGTAAGTTGATGATACGCAAGGTGGACAAAAACGTGAAGGTGAATGCCAGATACTTCCAAGACTCCATTCTGACACCTATCTATTGGAGAGACATCCCAAAATTGTATGGAATGGACGCGAACCAGGTGATGATCCATATGGACAAGGCTTCGAGTCATACCGCCAGAACATCACTACGTTTTTATCAGGAAATGGCAGAGGAATTAGAAATTCGTGTCATTCCGTTTGAAGACATTCCTCTGAAAAGCCCAGATGCCAGTCCAATGGATTTTTGGGCATTTGGACTGTTGAAACGACGTCTTCAACATAGCCGCCCGCGCACCCTGGATGGTCTATGGACAGCTTTCAGGGAGGAGTGGGACAGAATTCCCATGCCTGTCCTGCGCCAGAGCTTGCTGCAATGGAAACTGCGATGCCGGGCGATAGTCTACAATGCTGGGGGTCCAATAGAACATGATCGGTGGTGACGGCGCGGTATCTCTTAAGGTCAAAAATGGTCGGATATAAAACGAACAACCTTCTGTATAACAACGTTCAAAACTTCTTGTGAGGAGTATAAAAGTAACGACAATTTGGAGTGTGGCTTTTATAACAGAGAGCGCATAAAGGAGAAAACCCTTCCCAAATTCCAGATTAATTGCAAGTAGACTTTCCGAAACTAACCAAGAGGACTCTGAAGATATCGATGTCTTTCGTAAGCATATTTGTGTAGGAAAAAAATGTTTTCTGCTATTCTTTATCTTAAAAATAAGTAGGAAAAACTGTTTGAAAAACGCATTCACAACTCAGAATATAAGTTGTATCTACTAACGAGACCATTAAGCGAAATACAGCACGTACAGTCACCGGCAAAAACATGGGACACCTAGATCCTGAAATGCTCGCTTCTCTGCAAGGCGTTATGTGTGTTGCCTAACTTTACGGCGACGAGTAGATTTTAACAGCAAATTTTAAATGGTAGCTTCTGTCACTGCTGAGTTGTTCTTGAAAAAACTACTAATATATCTTTTACCTTAGGCTTTGAATCCGAGAGGTAGAAATGAGACTTAAAATAATTAAAATAGAAATAGCGTAAGAGAATAGATATCTGCATGTAACAGCATTGCTTTATTGAAATTTCTCTTTATCTAGTAATTGATTGATTGAATTGTTGTTTTAAGTCTACTTTATGCACAGTAAGGCTAATCGGGATTGGACCTACAAGCTTAAAGTGGGATCCGAACCACTTTCCGTCTCCGCCGGGTATCGAACCCGGGACATCTTGATTACAAGGTGACGCCGCTACCACTGCACCATCGGAGAGCCCCCCGCCTTTATCTAATAAACTTCAGGAAGGGAAATGCCCGTTCATGTAACAACACTGCTTTATTGCAATTTCTCTTCATGAAGTAACATTGAAGGAGGGAAATTTTCGTTAATGTAAAAACACCATTGAAGCTTATTTTCATACAGTAACACCGAAGCAGGAAAATTCCTTTTTATGTAAAAACATAAAATATAACATGAAATTTCCCTTCATCTAGTGAAAATTGAGGGAGGGAAATTCCCGTTCACGGAACAACACTGATTTCTTAACATTTCTCTTCAAATAGCAACCAAGAAAGATTGATTTTTTTTATCAACACTGTGGGATTGTCATTTGTCCTCCAATGCAGATCGAAAACGTATTGGGCGGGGGTAAAGCAACCTAACAGTGTCTTCTCTTTGTGGGAGAGAATTCGGGGCACAGCCAAGAACGCAGTGAAGAGGAACGAAAAAGTAAGAGGACCTCAAATTCAACGATTTTCCGTCGTGAAATAACCTTCGAAAAATAGGATATGCGTAGAAAAAAATTGGGCTCTCTTTTTGCTGATACTTCAGCATCACACAACTTTGAAACAGCTTTTTCTGGACAGTTTCAACGGAAAGAATGCTGGAAAGCGTTGGCATACTCAGCCAAGGGCACTGCTGGTTCGGACTCTTACAGAACTTTTGTCAGATTGTCTACATATATTGATGTGGGATACATACGATGCTCGTCATAAAATTAATACATTTACTATTTAAGCTGAAATATCAGTTTGTAAGCATACAGTAATGTTCAAAATCACAACAAAGATCGAACGAATGTGATGCAAGAACCCGTTGAGTGAAATTATAGATATTTTACAAAGTGTCTACAAATTGCTGTAGCTCTTCCTATCAACGGCTATTCTTAGTAGACTCAAGCTACGGTGAAGAACAGGGAGAGATAACTTTGCCTAGAACACCTCAATAGCTTAACGATGAGAACTTTGCACAGAGACTTACAGAACACATCAGACGAAATTAAAAATGTGCTAGCAAGAAAGCAGAGACGCTCATAATTGCGTGGGACCTAATATTGAACGTACAATTATATATCCAACTTCATTATTAATTATTTCAAAAGTATAGTTTTTATTAATAGAATGGCACAATTGATATTCACATTGCAAGGCTCTATTTCCTCAATTTACCAACACACTGTGTCTTCATTGTAGAGGTTTTGTCCCACGGCAGAGTGTAGTACAGTCCAAGGTGTAGTACGTGAAAGAGAGGTTGTCACTTGGGTGTATTTACAAAGGGTCACTCACGGCCACCGAGACCGTTCACTTTTACTAGAGTCGACGAGCGATATGAAAGCGACTGACCTTGACAATGGGTCGGTCCACAGGGTCGGGCATTGACCATTATTGTATAGAGAAAAGTTATCTTGCGAGCCGATTAAACATTTCCTCCCGTCGTTGCCTTTCCTATATCTGAACCCCACGTTTTTCAAAATTTTTAACACTGACCACGTACTGCCTGCAAACCCGATAGCTTCCTTCAATTTAGCCCTAAGTTTCACTGCAGTAGAAAATTCGACATTTGCGCACATATCAAATATAATATTACGCAATACCCCTTTATCAAAATCGTCCGAGTGCGTAATATTCTTTCGCCGATTACGACGTTTGCCAGGCGAGCGAAAAGAAACCGACCCTTTATCACCGATCGACGAACTGGCTTCCTTCGCAATCGTCTGAACTGTACGCAGACTTATCCCACATGCAGCCGCTGTACGCTCCCGACATTTGGCAACACTGCTCCCTGACGAACACGAGGCACTGTCTGCACTGCGAGATTCACTTTAGAAGAACTGATACACTTTGTACACCATATCCCATATCTCGCGCTTGTTTGTGTAGAACACGACGCTTAGGTGTTTCTGTAGCCATTGCACACGTATATTGACAAATTTTTGTGATCACACTGAAGAAACACGAACAGTCACAAAGAAAACCAAACAGATTCTTACCGCTCGAAAAACAAAAGAACGACATCGCGCGTTTTCCACGGCAGTCTGTACTACCTCCTTTTGCTACTGCGCATCGAGGCTTGTTCAAGGTCAGCCGCTTTCATATAGCTCTTCGACTCTAATTGACAAGTAAACTTTCATTACTACATCCACTCTACTATTCAAGCGCCGAATCCTTGGCGGATTGCAAGCAATGTTCGTAGTATGAGAACGGATTATTGCAGAATTGAATGGGAAAGTACGTAGAAAAGAAAATAATCAAAATACAAACATATAGCACAGTACTGAATGGGAAAGGGCATAGGAAAGAAAATAATCAAAATACAAACATATAACGCAGTACCGAATGGGAAAGGGCATAGTTAATAAAATAATTAAAATAAAAACATGTAACACAGTACTGAATGGGAAATGGCGTAGGAAATAAAATGATCAAAATACAAACATGTAACACAGTACTAAATGGGAAGGGCGTAGGAAAGAAAATAATCAAAGTACAAACACATAACACAGTAGTGAATGGGATAGAAAATAGGAGGAAAATACAAAATACAAACATATAACTCAGAATTAAATGGAAAAGGGCATAGGAAAGAAAATAATCAAAATATGTAACGTCCCCGGCTGTCAGCCTGGTTTGTAAGTTTATAAATTATTAAGGTTGTATTTTCATTAGTTTATTTTGTAATGGCACTTCTGATCTGTATGATAATTAATACCCTAAGTTGATAACTTTGGCTGTATTCAATATACCTTAAGCACAGAGTTCATATGTATGCCACTAGAGGTGCCTCGGTAGTAGTTATTACTGTGCGCAGCTGGTGAGCGCAACCATAGTAGATCTAAGTAGTTCCTAGAATCGCCACATGCTTACGCTGCGATCAGGGCTCCCAATGCTATAAAAGAAGCCTGAGTGTGGCCCTAGTATCAGTTGGTTTGTGGACACTGACTGGAGCACATCGAGGGCTGGCTCCTCAGCTTAGGCTGAGAGATCCACCTCCAGACCTAACAGCCTGGTCTGAACCCGGTTAAGACTGATGAGAGGTATCCGAACCCAGCCTCGTGCTGAGGAACAAGGTACCCGAGCCTTAGTTGGCTCGTCCCCAAGTCTATAACTGAGGTTAGGTATCCGAACCAGATTCGATCCCGGCTTCGTGCTGTGAGGAGGTACTCTGTCACACCGACTGGTTCGATCCCCGCGTACCGTGGGAAGGCACCCAAACGTATGTTCGTACCAGTATGTATATACTGAGTGTAAAAGTGCCAGAACGTTTCACTTTTGGTTTATATATAACCCCCCATTTCTCCTGGCTCTTAGAGAGATAGGGTGTTTAACGAGGGCCATGACTATAATCAGAATGAGTGAATGTTAGTATCAATGTCATTGGCACCTGATTAAAAGTTAGTAGCGCTAAATTAGGGAAACTTTAGAATTAATAAGGGGAAAATTTTAGTAATATTAAATTATTAATTTTGGTTTATGCAATATTTTTCATTCTGCCATTGTAAACGAGTGTAGATTTATGCAAAGGAATTTTTGTGGTAAATTGGACTTTGTAAATTATGAAAATTGTAAGCAAGTTTTGACTAAAGGATGTTCAACGAACCTTTATTTAAATAAATAGTTATGCAATGTTTCATAATCGAGTTTCCCATATTTTCACCCAGCAAGCCCTGAGTGTATAAGAGTTCTCATACTCCCGACAGATGTGAGTAGCAGTAATGGGTAATGTAACATCGGCGACCAATGGCGCACAGTTCGCCTGCATCAGGTTTAGTGTTGACCACGAGACGGGACAAGCGTTTCAAAATTCGAGACGAGACGAGACGGCTCGTGAAAAGTCTCGAATGTCTCGAAAAAATACAAACAAAATAATTAATCAGTTGCGAATATTTACAGTATGCGCCAAAATATACAGCACTGAAATGAAAAGATGAACAAAAGTACATCTCAAAGCTGCTTATTATGAATTATACTTACTGAGGATAACATTAGCGTGTTTTTTTTTACCACGGTATGCATAATGTAAGTGTTCAAAGTGTGCACCGCCTCGCTGTAGACAGTGTTCATATCGTTCACGCAGATTCTCAAACATATCCTGAAACAAAGGTTGCTGCAGACTCCTGCAAAAGGAGATGATTTGCTCACGTAATGCAGGCACAGTTTTTGGTGGATCTTCACAGTTGAACACAGTTGAATGGGACGGGTATGGGAAGTCAGTACCATGTGAAATGATTCGTCCTGGAAAGTTTTCCTGCAGCATGGCTAGAGATTCTCGAGCGGTATGACTGGTCGCCCCGTCCTGTTGATACCACTGTCTATTCATCTGAATGTTCCTTGCACGACAGAACCTTCTCAAATCCTGAAGAAATGGCTCGATCACTAAACCCCTGTAGCGTTCTTGGTTGACGGTAGGAGCATTGCCTTCCTCATCTTCAACGAAATAGGGGCCTAATAAACCGTGTGCTGAGATGGCACACCATCTCGTCACACGTGCACTATGTAGCGGTTTCTGGACGATAACATCTGACCGCTCAAAACCAAGGAAGCGAGTTGTCTGGCGATTGATGTAGCCGTTCAAGTGAATGTGACTTTCGTCGGAGAACCACACATTATTCAAGAAATCTGGATCCTCGTACACCATGGCCAAACATGTTCCACAACACACCATCCTGGCTCGCATATCTGGCTCTGTCAAGCGTTGTTCAATCTGTATCCGGTACGAAAATCCACCTATGTTCTTAAACAATCGGCGAACGGATTCAAGTTTCAAGGCCGTTCGTCGTAGACTTCGTCGGGCGAATGCAGCACCTGCTGAGAACACGTGCGTGATTAACATTTGTCGAAACAGTAACTGGTCGACCAGACTTCCCCTTCCGTTGACACAGTATGCCGAAATTTCGTAACAATAGACAGCATAACTGTGTTACTTGGTGCCGTCTTATTAAACTCCTCTCGGAATTGTTCTGCCACCTTTTTCAAACTCAGTCCACCTTCACGACCGCTTCCGTATGAGCGGAAATAATGCTCAACAATGAATACTTTTTCCTCCGTCGAGAGACCCATTTCCAACAACAACTGCACAACACAACTTCCTTTTCACTACTGCGAACACGTGCAGCTGGAGCTATGCCCCGTCGACAAACGCAACCACGTGTTCGAGATGCGCGAGTTTCAGTACTGTATATTTTGGCGCATACCGTATTTACTCGGAGTAAAGGATATTCTTTGGAAACCCAAATCAGCTTCTATTACATAAAAAAAGGCTGGCTATCTTATCTTCCGAAATCCAGTATTACTTCCATTTTTCAATGTATTCAAGTAACAGTTAAGTGAGACATTCAAGTAATTTTAAGCTGTAATAGTACTCCAGATAGAAGTACTTTGCTAAAATACAGATTCAGATATCGATCTGTATAAAAATATTGTGTGAGAGAAGTATTCTCGATAATTTCTTTGAATGGAAAATTTATGAAAAATATTGTACACCTTACGAAAATTACGAAAATCGCAAGCTTTGTTTGCTTTTCCATAGTAACGAAATTTATTATTTGTTTATCCTTAAAACAGCTTAAATATATTTAACGTCTTTAAAGTAAAAACTACTGCTATAAAGTGCAGGGTGGTATTTGTAGGGGGGATGGGGGATTCCCCCCCCCGTGGGTACTTGTATCCCCGTTTGCTTGATAAATTTTATCCATGTGGGGGAAATGTTATATGTCATAAAGGCATTATTTCATGCTGTTACTAGACAGTGAGTAGAATTTCTCCCCACTGGAAAATTGTTAAATACCACACTGAACAGTTAAGTGAGACATACAATAGTTGTTATCTTCACAACACGATTATTCCCCCACAAGGAATATTCCACATAAAATCGTGCCATCTAAGGAACGGACCTAAAGCAATTTTTGTAGTCTTCTCATGGAAGGTCGTGATGTGATTTTTGACATGTAACCTCCATTGCTAATTGTAATATTTCCCCATCCAAACCCCCTCACGGTCAGTAATCATTTTCTCTAGGTATCTCTCACCTTTTAACTTTTTACGCCGAAATGTTTACTTGGATGGGAAACGGAAACGGGATTCGGCAAAAAGTGAAGACATGGAAACTAAAATTGGAGCAAAAAAAAAAAAACAACAACAAAAAAAAAACACCTGAATTCTGTGAGGAAATGTAATCAATTTGTGGCATAACTTTCCTGGGTGATCGTTATCCTCTCCTGCTTGTCGTGGCGCTTCAGCACGAAGAATTGCATTTATTACTGCTGGTTCGTTCGCAAACGACACTTCTCGCTTTTCGCCTGTCCTGTGTTGTTTGTCGCATAAGTCAGACCGAAGTAAGAAGTGACCAGACCAAAGTAACAGCCTATGTCAATTTCCGAACCTAAGTAGCACGACCAGCTGCGCGTGTCGCTGGGAAAAGGTATTTTTTTTATCACTGTCCATATCAACATCTCATTTATAAATAATTTCTTGCTTCGGTTAAGCATTATCTTATTTCTCATATTTCTAGATGTTCCATTTCTTCGATTCTTTAGCAAGCTCTTTCGAGTTATTTCTGTAAGATTCCGCCTCGCAAAACGTAATTCGCCACACGATGCCCGTAATGAATTTGCCCAGGCTATAGCCTCGTGTTGCAAGTACGTATCTTTACTTGCAAAATCCTGAAATTCCCTCAACAACTGCTACCCCAAGGGCTTCCTTCCATTCATCCTTGTGCCAAAAGACGTGGAGGCAACCACTGCCATTGTTTACTGTAGGTCCTCTTCCAGCCTTATTGGGGTCAATCGTCATAATATTCTCGCCAGCACAAACAGTTCATTCATTGCGACTCCTCTTCTCAAAATCAACAGCTCCATTCTCGGTACTGATTGCAAACTCCAAAGATTTCGCACCAAAAACCTGGTAATAGGCCAATATAGTTAGATACTCTGCGTTGACGTAAATAATCTATATTGCCTGAAGTCAAAGGAGTAAATAGCGACATTCAAGAAGCAATAAGTGACGCCTGCCACTTGGAAATAAACCCTCAGTAATAAATATAACTCAGAACCGAAGCGACATCACGAGCGGGATGTGTCGCTTGTCGCTTTCGTGTCGCTCGGACTTGACCGTTTTCTAATGTAGTGCATCGTGTCCCCTCTGCTCGTTGGTAGCGCATGCGTGGGGAAAGCCTGCTTAGAGACTAAACGAGCTTGTGTCGCTTGTCACTTCGGTGCCAAACCCTTGTGTCGCTTGGGGATTCCACCGATCGAACGCAGGCTTGCACGGCGTCTCATGCCGCTATGGTGTGCAATGCTGCTGTTGATGGGCTAGTTCCCAAGCAGCATGTGTCGCGTGTCGCATCGGTTTGAAACCTTGCAACCGAAGCGACGCAACAAACTGTTCGGGGTCGATTTTCGCTTGCGTGTTGAACGGATTAGTTTTCTGAATACCGTCATGTTGCCTCGGACTGTGAATGCTTGCTAATAAACTGAAGTTGCCTGTGTCACGTGTGAACTACCATTTCGCTTGTCACTTCGATCTGAACGCTCCCTCAAGGGCGCTTGCAGACCAAAGCGACACGCGACAGGCGAGAAGCGACAAGCAACCGCTTGGAATCGAACACTCAGTAAATGTGACCTCCCACACCGAAGTAACACGACAAGGTGTATATTTGCTTATATACGGAAGGGGCTCGTGTTGATCGTAACTTCGGTGCAAACTCCCCATGCGGCTTGTCGCCTGTCGCTTGTTGCTTCGGTCTGAAAGCTCCCTTAGTGTACGATGGATAAAAGAGTTGATTGAAGGCAGAGAAAGAACAAAGTAGATTTCATTCTCTACCTATTGGTAATTAACAAACATGATATTAAATACTAGCTGATTGCCCGTCGTTGCTTGGGTATTTATTTATACCAATCTTGTATTAAACAGGAAAACATTGAATTCTAACAATAGTGTAAAATTAACTTGGAGTTGAACGGCATTGAGAGTGTCACTATTCATCTTAGCGACCCCGAAAATGTTTGATTCCACACGAATATCGGTCGTTTTTTTATTATTTTTACATGTCACCCTCTTCCCACCCCACCCCTAGGGGTGCCAGGGGTATCTTGGAGTTGAACGACATTGGACATGACAGTATTCATCTTATCGACCCAGAAAACTATGGATTCCACACTAATATCAGTCGTTTTCGATTATTTTTACATGTCATCCCCTAACCACTCCACCTTTAGGGGTGCCAGGGGTGTCTTGGAGTTGAACGGCATTGGGTGTGTCCCTATTCATCTTATCGCCCCCGGAAACTATGGATTCTACACTGATATCGGTCGTTTTCGATTATTTTTAAATGTCACCCCTTCCCACCCCCGACCCTAGGGGTGCCAGGTGTGTCTTACCCCACAGTATTTCTTTCCAGAGTGTAGTTCATATGTGTACTAAGTTTGGTCATCGTTAATGTCACCAATTACCTTAGCGACTCCAAAAACTATGGATTCGATACTAATCTTGGTCATTTTCGACATTTTAATTTTCACTCCCTCTCACCCCCCATCCCGATAGGTGATGAACTTGAGTTCAACGGCATTAGGAGTGTCGCTATTCATCTTACAGACCCCGAAAACTTTGAATTCCACACTAATATCGGTCGTTTTCGATTATTTTTACATGTCACTCCCTCCCCACCCCCACCTCCAGGGCTGTCTTACCCCCATAGTATTTCTTTCCATATTGCAAGTGATAGGCGTACCAAGTTTGGTTGAAATCGCTCCAGGTGTTCGAGAGTTATGCCGGAACAAACACAAACACAAACACACACACACACACATATTTACACATCCATTTTTATACATATATTAGATTAATGTCCTTATGGTTAACGAACCTTATTTATTCTCACTATACAGTGAACAAAATATTTTAATTTTTTACCCACTTTCGGGAATAATATTTTGTCATGTCTTCCAGTTTTAACTTTTGTTGGCATAATGTCCTGCATTACTTGTACGAGACGAGACGAGACAAAACGAGACGGGACGAGACAGAACCCTTCGAGACGAGAAACGGGACGAGACAAACGTATATTTTCGAGACGACACACGGGGCCTCCTCGATGGCGCAGTGGTAGCGTCGTCGCCTTGTAATCAAGGGGTCCCGGGTTCGATACCCGGTGGAGGCACAAGTGGTTCGGATCCCACTTTAAACTGTAGGTCCAGTCCCGATTAGCCTTACTGTGCATAAAGTGGACTTAAAACACCAAATCAATCCATCAATCCAATCGAGACGACACACGAGACGAGACGGCATTTTCACGAGACGGAACGAGACAGACCAATGTCTCGTCTCGTCTCGTGGGCAACACTAATCAGGTTGCGTCGCTTCTTTCGAACGTTGCAAATACAAACATACAACACAGTATTGAATGGGAAAGGGCGTAGGTAAGGGACGTAAAATAGACAAAATACAAACGTAAAACAAAGCATTTAGTGGAAAATGGCGTAGGAAAGCGACCTAAAATAATTAAAATGAAAATGAAATCATGAAACGCAGCATTGAATGCGGAAGAGAGTAGGAAAGAGGCGTAAAATAAAATAAAAAATATATAAAATAGAGCAAAGAGTAAAAAATTGTAGATGAAAATAACATCTGCGTGAATGAATTCTGTAATGGTTTTTATACGGTTAATGATGCAGAAAATAATAACACAGAAAATTGGGAAGGGGGAAGTGCAAACAACCCTCAGGCTTGTTTCAGAGAATGTTTTTGCTTTTTATGGAAATGTTCAAAGAGGAAATGTGACATTAAAAAATGCGCTACTACAACTAAACATCCCCCACCCTCCTCAGGATATATTTCAGCATGATATTGGATCCGGTTATGCATCTCAAATTGCTCACGGTTTGATAAACGTTGTTTGTTTCATATCAATTAAATTACCTTTGTCACAGAAATTTCACTGTTTTTTGAAAGTTCTAATGAGGATAGGGAACAGGGCAGGCTGTCCTGCTCACCTGATTTATGGTTTTGCTACCCAATTTCTAGATTTCTCAATACGCAATGACATGCCCAAGAAGTATCCCCTCCCCACTTTGGTCCAGGTATGCTTTGAAACAGAACTCTGTAGGAAAAGGCGACACATTTTAATATTGACCGCACAGCTCCTATCCCTTGCGAAAATCTTGATGTTGCTTGAGTTATTATTAAGTTCATATTTAGTGATGTTACATTCGATAAAGTTCATTATACGCAACGAAGAGTTTTATCATTCAAATGATATAGCGGGATTTCCTATTGAAAAGTAGCTATTGAAGATCCCCGTATAGTTAGGCAACACACACAACGCCTGCAGGGAAGCGAGCATTTCAGGATATATGTTACCCATTTTTATTGCCGGTGACCGTACGGTGTACGTCTGGGAGCAAACTATAACATACATATGAATACTATTGACAGTAATGCACAATTACAATAACTTTGCACAAAATGTAAGATAACCTCTACGCATGATCATGCTAGAGTTTTGCCAACTTGCAACCGAAAGATGGCGGGCACTTTCTCACACACAGTTTATGATATGTACATCACATTTTTTGATTAAATATGTTTAGTAAAGTGAAAGAATTTAATTATGATTTTCGCTGTGGATTATCTACTTCTATGTAGCGTTTCCTGGTACTAGTACCTAAGATTATTGTCTCAAAATAAAAATAATCTCAGGTTTCATTTAGCAACTGAAATGAACATTACCACTGTAGCAGTTAGATTCCGTGTAAAAGGAACTTATTGTATTTTCGTTTATAGCTATACTCCATATATACCTTGCAATAAGAAAGTCAAGGTAAAAGTTAAAGAACGAAAACATATCTTTAGACAAATTGAAGAGTTATGACGTCAATAAGCATAAATACAGTATTTGCTGAATACATGTTCAGTTTGTATTTAAATGTGAAATTCACAGATTAAAGGCTAGCGAGTGAACTATAAATATACATACTAACGTGCCTCCGCTAGTAAATGTTCAAATGGCATGTGTGTCTTTTCTTATTTTACGCAGGTTTCCCGTTTTGCGCCTTCACAATCGTGAAGATATGGATGGATGATACTGTTTGATTGATTGTTTATTTTACTTAGATTCTCTGCCACTTTTGGATAATCGCGAAGATGAGGATCAGTGATGATATGATGGAATTCATGAAAGGACACTTATGAAGCAACACGTCAAAACTGGGATTCGAACCCGGAATGCACTTGACATCGAAGACACGAACACACAGATATAGTATCTCTGTGTCAATATATATCGGGATATATAAAGAGCTAATCGCACTGAATATCTTTAACTTGATTTAACACATAGGTTTTTAATTTGGAAATATGTATTTAAGATTAATGTTGTGTAATTGTGATCATGTAAATTTATAAGCAGATTTAAGTTCTACGAAAGGGTACAATTTAATTCGAAAATTCAGGTTTCATATTTTTTTTTAGAGGACGCTTTTTGGCCTTGGCTAGATTGCGTTCTTATAAAAGCAGAGGTAAAACTTCAAGCGATAGTCGCCGAATGGGACCAAGAAACAACACATCACTGCAAAGAAAACGGGAAATGAAATAGGTGTCAGGGAAACGTTACCCCACAAGCAAGAAAACACTGAGAAAAAGCAGGCCGATAAGTTAATTTATTTTATTCTTATTGTCTTCGGAGTGCTTGTAGGCGATGAATACCAACATTGAGATCCTCGTGTTTGTTCGTTGCATAATAGGTTGGTTGTGACGAACTAGAAAGTGCATGCCGTTGGCAGTCACTCAAATTTGGGGAGCCCCACTAACCATCATACTAACTTACTTTTGTGCAGTTGACATGACGCACCCTAAAAACATAAAGAACATAAAAATAATATGCCAGGTTATCTTCATCCATTCCGCCGGTTATGCACAGAGACGAACTTTCCATTCCCAAACCACCTGAGCTATCACCATCGGAAGAAGAGACCACATATGTAAATGCAGGAAAGACACTACATGTACTGAAGCAACAATGATTGAATGACTTGATCAGAGATCTAGATTTTCCAATATCAAACTCAGAACATCTTGCTTTGCATTTGCAACTGGAACGTTCTTCTTCCATCGCATAAAGTATTAAAGTACCAGACTCAAACATGAGACTTTTGCATGTTTCTTCACATTGGAAGACAATCTGTGTTGTTCCCATGATACCAGTTGCCTTATTGGAGCTATGAGGTGCCCTCGCCATCCAGCACACAGCTCATCTGCACAGTGTGAATGCGAATCCATCTGTATACATCTCAATACACTTGAAAGAAGATCATGAACATGTCAAGAAGCTGTTGGAAGAGATTAACTACCGAACGTATAAATGGGATATTTGTGAAGATTTTAAGATAATGGGGTTTCTGTTGGTTTACAGAGTGACTATAGTAAATATTCTTGCTCTGTCTGCCTTTAAAATAGCAGAGCTACTAATCAGCATTATAGAAGAGGAAGCTATTTCCTGGTATACACATTATTCAAGAAGCTATCGCCGAAAATCTTACTGCCACCACTCCATATACAATTGGGACTCGTACAACAGTTTGTGAAAGCAATGGACCCTAATTCTGCTGGTCTTCATTGCATCAGAAAAATGTTTCGAGTCATCTCGAGTCACTATACCGTATCCCTGGAGCAAGACCGCGCATAACGGCAGAGAAATAGGGGGTGGGGTTGAGTGAGGAGAGCGAAGCAGTACACGCTGCTGCGAAGGCTGGCAACTGTAGTCGCATTCCTCCCTCCACGCAATCCCGCTCCCTCTCATGTGTTCATTGGTGGAGCCGTCTCGCGTCACTACTTGCGCAGTTTCGTTCGTTTACTCCAGAGATAACCGGAAACGGTATACTTGCGCAAAGACTTGCTTTCGGTCGCTTCATCTAGAGATTCCACGGACAATATAATTTACGTAGCAATTTCAGCGAAAAATGCAGGATCAATCAGTACTCGGACCCGGATCTCTGGAATAATGTGCCATTACTCTATCAACAGAGCTTCGCCTGAGTTTTTGCTTCCGGTTTTACCTGTGCTTAATTGTCTCCGACAGTGATACAGCAAGGGAATCCGTTGCTTGGAAACACCAGTTTCTGGTGGAGATTGAACTTTTCTCTTAAATGTGTGCATAGTGTATCTCCCGTGTGCCCCAGATTTGTAATGGTAATTTGTCGTGTACTCCATTAACTTTCAACCCCTTGATACATCACCAGTTGACAGGGACTGGATATCATTTTATTTGACATACTTTATAAATTTTCCTGCAGCGATGATCGCGGATTCTGACTGAATAAAATACCTAATTCTTAAAAAGCTGCCACAAGCGTAGCATATCTTTGGGCATTCGGCGAGAAATAATCGCTGACAAAAAAATGTCCCTACGGCTAGTATCGTCCCAGTCAAGAAGCCGGTATCTTCTTTGATCCCATTTCCCACTTCATTTCCAGACGTCATCTGCTTCGCTGCACATAATTCCATCCACTTATAAAGTGGAGCTCCTGTCAAAAGGGTCCTTACAGTTCTCGAAGGAGATTCGCTTTGTGCGAGGGACGATCCTATCAAAGGAGTATGTTTTAATGTTCTTAAAGGTCAAAATCCAATAATCAACGTGCCACTCTGCTAGATTCTACGAACCTTATTGCTCCTTGCAGCTGGAGTGAAAGGGTACAAACTATTGTGCATGGTGTGTGTGTGATGGTGCTTGAAGGCACACGATTCGTTGAGTTGAAACGTCAAAGACAATGGCGTTTTTTGGGGGTGTAACGACGAGATGCTGTCTGCTCAAGCGTCCTTCAAGGAATCATTTTGATATTTCTCTTGTCAGGGAGTTTGTAAGGGGTGACCCTTTGTAAAGACACCCAAATGCCAACTTCTCTTCCACATAGTACACCCTGGACTGCATTTTGCAGGCTAACGAGGCTCTGGCGTCTACACTCAACCAGTCGTAACGTTCTACTCTGTAAAACGGGGGTTGTATCTCATTGTAAATTACAACACTTGCTGGCTGCGATGGCCCTAAAGAGCCAGATGAGAGGTAACTAAACTAAGAAGCAAGTAAATGACATGACAGATGTTCAAGTCCCAAACCTTCTGAGTGAGAATGGCAGATTACATGATTGATTGATTTGTTGTTTTAAGTCCACTTTATGCACAGTAAGGCTAATCGGGACTAGACCTACAGTTTAAAGTGGGATCCGAACCACTTGTGCCTCCACCGGGTATCGAACCCGGAACTCCTTGATTACAAGGCAACAACGCTACCACTGCGCCATCGGGGAGGCCCTGGCAGATTACAGGAAAAGTGATAACTTACCCAGTTCGGTACGAGCAGACTCTCCCCTAGCAGTATTCCTCCTCTCAGCGATGACAATCAAAAGACCCCCCGTTCCTAGATTCCCTGGTTTTGCTCATGTTACCCGACCTTCATTCACCTTTCACCAGATGAGCCACGGCTACTTGCTGTGTAAAAAACCTCTTTCTCAACAAAAATCTAGAAGCAGGTTCTGATAAGTCTGGACGAGATTCTACCCGTGCCGATGGGGTATGTTACCCAGTATAATCGTAATCCTCTGTAGTACTCGTGTTGTGTCATCCACGCATGTTTGTGTTTGTCTCTTCATCAATTTCATCTTGACCCTTCATCCTCATCTTCGCGATTAGCTAAAAGTGGTAGAATAGCAACGTAAAGTAAGACGCAAATAAATCAATAAATCAATTTTGCGAGGGCGTTACTAGTGTTTGAGATTTAGTTTATTTTCACTTTATGAAGAGATGGGCTGATCGGGAGTGGTCCTACAGTTGAAATTAGGATCAGAACTACTATTCAATTTGCTTCCACCGGGGTTGAACCAGAAACTCCTTGATTACAAGGACCACGTTACCACTACGCTATCGTGGAATCCCTGAACATTACATACAAACCATAAATGCTGAGCTATGGTGATGCTACTATAGAAGATACTGTAATTCTTTATTTCGGCCATTTTAATATTATTGAGTGTTTGTCTTATTTTCGTACCCACTCTTAGCCGATTGGTTAGCGCGTTTAGGTTCGATCCCCAGTGGAAGCCAAAATTTCAGTGAGACTCATACTCATCTCTGCGGTGTGCCAAGAGTGGCAGAAAAACAACGTAAAAAAACCAGATCAATCAATTGCTTTAGGGCAGAGAAAATCATACTTTGAAGTTAAAGTAAAAATACAAATTTACATTCAATTTGGGACATTGCCCACATTAAAATAAATTACGCACAAAAGTTGTTTGAGCCGGATGGGTGGCCGAGAATCTCGATCCCGGGTTCGGATCCCGACCTTGCCGTGGCTGTTCTTTGTGAGTGTCCTTCCATCAATTTCATCTAATCATCACTCATCCTCGTCGTCGCGATTAGCCAAAAGTGGAGGAAAATCGACGTAAAAATAAAAAGAGCAGAAATACAAAAGTTGTTGGACAATACGTAAGAGGCACATCGAACGATATATCGCTCAAATGCGGACATTCAACTCGAGCCATAAGTTATTATGCAGACATGTTGCGAATGTGTGTATTTTGTTACCCGCTTTGAGAATATTGGACTTTTACTATGTCATAGACTCAACTTATATATGAGCCACGCCTTACAGAACGATGGCAGAAAGTCTCCATGACCTTCGCTTTTCCCGTAGACCTGCAGTAATATTGAATATCATCCCCCCCCCCCCTACTTTAGAAAATCATTTCCCTTCTTTTGACATGTTCAACTTCATAACCAAGCGATTGACGTTGGATTGTGCATAAATTCACGGTGCTTTTGGTTCTCTGATAAAGCAATATGATATTTTATGTCCGATCCCTGTGTGCGCCCTTCTCATCGAATGCTGCCATTACGTGATTGGCCAAGACTGACGCAGTAGACCGAGTAAAGCTCTGGTGATATACAAAAGCGAATTGCAAGACCAATGATCTTTGATTTTTCACAGATAAAGTTACTCTTCAATTCTTGGAGATATGTGAAGTGTTCAACACGATTTTTTCATTGGTCCCGGTGCTGAATTTCGAGTGGGGGTTGGGGGTTTCAGCTTTAATTTTTCTACTAGAGGGGAAAATGCCTTTGTATAGAACCGCAAATTGAAAAAAAATGAAGTTTAAAATGTGGTGAAAATACAGGGTTAGCCTAAGAGAAATAGACACTTTCGAAGTTTTACAGATAGAAGAATTTTAATACAGTAGACTCGCGATTATCCGAGCTAATTAGGACCGAGAGTACTTCGAATACAGAAAAACTCGGATAATACGGAGATAATGTGCTACTAGGTCGTAAATGACGAAACAGCACTTAAAACTGTATGGTAATTATTTATTACTAGTACAACATAAATGAGAAGATTACTTTTTCAAGAAGTGTTTCATAGTTTTTTGGACTAACCTCGCCAACGCTGTAGGGAGAGTAGATCAAGCGGCGTAGACTCTTCTTGCTGTTCAATGTAGGCTATAGCAGCTTCGATCGACTTCAGTCCCTCAGAATGTGATATTTTCTCTCGTCGGTGTCGTGCTCCTTGTAATTTTCTTCAGGATTGATGACCATATCAACATAAGCGACGTCAGTCAGCTCCATTTGTTGATCTTTGTTACACCACTCGAGGACGTATTCATTTTCGATTGGAGTTTCCACTGGCAGCTCCTGTGCCGGATCTACAAATCTTGCCCCCCCGCAAAATATTACCAAACACCCCCCTCTACCTACCTACCTTCAAACACACACACACATTGTATATATACACTGCCTGACAAAAAAAGTTAAGCACCCAGAAGGAGTGGTTGGACGTGAATGAAACTACATATGCTGAAAGTCCATCTACCTTTATTGAACTGATTACAATATAGGATGCAAGAGTCAAGCCCGTTGGCAGTTACAGGTGGAATGGTGGCGCCAGGTCAGTAGGGTGTCGCACCCCCTCTGGCCGCAATGCATGCCCTTATGCGGTTCGGAATAGTGTCAAACAGCCTTTGGATCCTCTCCTGAGGCACGTTCGTCCACAGGTGTTGCAGCTGTCCCTCCAGATCCCGCAGGTTGGCACTAGGACGGAGTCCCCGTCCAATGTCATCCCTCACATGTTCAATGATGGAGAGGTCCGGGGATCGTGCTGGCCACGGGAGGACCTCAACATGCTCTAGGCAGTCCATAGACACATGGGCTGTGTGTGGGCGTGCATTATCTTGTTGGAACACTGTCCCAGGGTGCTGTGCCATAAGGGGTAGGACGTGTGGACGCAGAATGTCTGTGACGTATCGCTGTGCCGTCAAAGTCTGCCGAAGCACTATTAGAGGTGACCTGAACGCATATCCAATGGCTCCCCACACCATGATGCCAGGAGTCACACCTGTGTGTCTCTCCACAATGTAGGCAGGATGTGCCCTCTGTCCTCGACGCCGCCACACCCGCACACGATGGTCATCGGAGGTCATGGAGAAGCGGGACTCATCACTGAACATGATGCGACGCCATTCGTCCTCTGTCCATGCCTTCCGAGCACGGCACCACACCAACCGCAGGTGTCGGTGTTGTGGTGTCAACGGCAACCGGCGCATGGGGCGGTAGGACCCGAATCCGGCGGATGCGAGTCGTCGAGACACCGTGCAGGAACTCACAGGATGTTGTAGAGTGTCCAGTACATGTTCTCGGATGACGGGTGCCGAAGTTGTGGGATCCCGCACTGCTTGGAGCGCCATACGACGGTCCTCCCTCGGGTGGTGTTTCTTGGTCGACCTGAACCTGCACGACGTGCATGGGTGCCCTCATGTACCCATTGATTCCAACATCGGGCCACTGTGACATCTGAATGGCCCACATGCCTGGCAATTGCCCGATACGACCAACCCGCCTCATGCAGTCCCACAATGCGGCCTCTGTCAAATGCTGTCAATTGCTGGATCGGCTGTCTAACGCGTCTGCGAGGCATCGCCGGTGCTTCGTTTTCCTCTCTGAACTTCGTGCTGCACTGTCTGACTCACAGCAGGTGACTGGTCCCACCTTATCAGCAACAGGAGGTGACGTCACAAATGCCCTCTGGTGGGCGTTCTACACATTACAGATCCTTGTACATCTAATCATTTACTCACACATCAATGGTATGCAGGTATACCGAAATGGGGTAATCTTCGACCACTCCTTCTGGGTGCTTCACTTTTTTTGTCAGCCAGTGTATATACGGTATTACACATATATAACGCATGTGTGTGATCCCATGTTGACAAAGTCACATACAAGGGCCAACAGGGTGATTCAAAAGTCGCTTAACACTCGCTATAAAAAGTAAAGGAGTAAGGCTGGCTAGGTACAATTGGTCATGATAGAAACAGGTTAGGCTTAGGAGGAACCACATTGGTGTGTTCCAAGCGGACGTCCGTATTGGTGGCTGCCATAATGAATTCAACTAAAAAATGGGAGGGGGATGATGTACCCAGGCGACGATTTCTTCAGAGATTTGGGGGGAGGGAGAAGCTAAGTAAAGCATAAATTCTGATTTATTTATGTTTGCGGGGTGGGAGCAAAGTTTTGTCTTTCTTAGTTTGGACCTAATACACTTGAGTTAACCTTTGAAAAATTGTAATTACAATAACTAGCTTTGACAACAAAACATATATCAGTGTACATCAAACTTTATTAGTTGGACAAAAAATTCACTACTAATGTGATTATGTAATTATACAACATAATACTTTACATGTAACTTTTGACTGAGAATTTGATTATCATATTCGGTTTATAATACTTATTCCTACAATCCTTTATAGGAGTTTAATATCTTCACACAAATTTACATAAAAAAGGAAGGCCCAAGATAAAATTTTCATCTGGGAGAGGTCGATTTTTCGCACCCCAACTGTCCACTTTGTCACCCACCGCCTCAACTTTCTACCCTGATATTACTACTTTCCACCTTCGGCCAATAAAAAAAACATGACCGTGCTGTGTATTTACGGTTTTAAGGAAGATAAATAAAAGCCTTGTTTTTTTCAATGCCTTAATGTCAAAGAACGCGTATATTGTTGGTTGATATAAAAATAACAGTAGCCTCTTAATTTAAATTGCTACATGATTTTGCAATATACATTTGTCATTGAGAAATAACTTCATTTAATTTTTCTATACACAAATCCAACTCTTTATAAAACAAATATCCACATTTATGTAATCAGAAATAAGGATTGGGTTCTACTAAATCGGGAGGCTCCGGTCTGGCGCATTCGAGGGCTGTGCCCCGGGCAATCGCTTGGGTCGCCCCGCCCTTAAGCCACCCACACACACACATACACGTACTGTTTTGAACGTCGGTTAAGCATTGGTATAAATATGTAACAGTCCAACTTTCAGCCACAGAAATGCAGTATAAAGAAGCACACACATGTTCACAGGTACATGTAAAAAAAAATACGTACTAATCCTGAGTATATAGAACAGTGGTATATTGAAAACAGAATATTTTCAACTTCTGCTTGACTTTTCCGAAGGGAAACAAAGGTGCCAATTTTGAAATGGACTGGCTCATTCAAGAGCATGAAGACTACAGCATTCCCATGCTTCTTCCTCTATTCTCGTATATATTCATTCATAATATACCATGCGTTTTCCTTAAGTCATTGTCGGTTTGAAAAAGGAAATACTGAAATAGTAAACGCACAAACACAAGAAAGACACTCAAACTGAGTGATTATTGATTCTGCCCATTTCAGAGCAGAATTTCCAACCTGTTGTGTGCGAACTTTCTGTGTGCAAAAGGTATGTACGTGTAATATGTTGAAAGTTATACATTGGTCCCCTTATAGTGGGGGGGTGGGGCAAACGAGAACTGGAGAGGCAGTCATAACTTTTTCCTGAATAAATATAGGTTAAAGAAACCTTCACCACTGCATTTCTCGTGAAATTCTAGCCTCATTTGATTCTAGTCTGCTACACGGGAGACCCGGGATGGGTGATCTAAGATCGGAATTTTTCCGACTTTGTCCCCGCATCAAGCGGCTTCATGGCCCACCCAGCCTCAATGGTATCCTGTGAAGGGTAAAGGCGGCCGGAGCGTGGTGCTTATCACATCACCTCCAAGATGTCCCACTTTAGATTTACATTTAGGCCTACCTGTTTATATTGTATTTGTCTCTGTTCCCCTGATAACTACGTTTATTTTGCATATACGAATTCTCTACTATGTCAATGGCTGAAGGCCCCCTAAAGGCTTACTTATCTCCGGGCCCCGCCGCACTGCGGAGTTTTGCGCCTTGTAGATCCGGCACTGGGTAGCTCATTAGCTAGCTGGACGAGTTGAGAGGCATTTTCATTGTCCGATCACGGCAAAGTTTCGTTGGATTTCTCCAAACCAAACAGCTTTCTCCATGATCTTTGAAGTGTTGAGTTCTTAACTTCATCCCACGCCGTCGCAATCCAATATGAAACATCTTTCACCGTTATTTTTTTCAGAGCTTCCGTTACGCCCATCCCTTCATCCAATCTGGAAATCAACACCTGAAGAAGCCTCCGCCGGTAGTTTCTTTTCATAGTCTCAAGAACCCCTTGATCAAGGGACTGTATTAGTGAGGTCACATTAGGAGGCAAAAACATGGCTTTAATATCGCCGCTACAAAGTTCGTTGGCTTCCGGGTGCAAAGGCGCGTTGTCCAACAACAATACCGCTTTTCTAGGAAGCTTTTTTCTTATTACAAACGCCTCAACCACAGGAACGAATTCGTTGAAAAACCAGTCATTAAAAAGTGTGCTGTCCATCCACGCACTTTTTTGATTTCTGTTCATGGTGGGAAGACAATTGACCTTAACGTTTTTAAACGCTTTTGGGTTTTTTGACTTTCCAATCAGGAGGGGTCTTAACTTAAGGGAGCCAGACGCGTTGGCACAGGCTAAAATGGTCACTCTTTCCTTACTATTTTTGAACCCAGGAGCGGTTTTGTCTGATTTCGCTGCCAAAGTCTTGCTAGGAAGCATTCTGAAGTTCAGCCCTGTCTCATCACAGTTGAAGTTTTGATCCGATGTCAGTCTGTCAAGCAAAACAACTTCTTTCATTTTTGATTGAAACTCAGCAACTTCAGATGAATTAGCTGACAATTTTTCCCCAGTAATGTTGAGCTGCCTAATGCCGTATCTCTTCTTCCATCCATCGGTAAAATCTTCTTCGCCGTACTTAAACTTTTTTTGAAATTCTACTGCCTTAGGTTGCACCATAGGACCACTTACCGGACTTCCCGCGCCTCGTAGGTGTGAAAACCACAAAAATAAAGCCTCTGACGTCTGCACTGCCCCCGCTCACACTTTGACTCAGCCACTTTTCAATGTCCTTCCGCTCCAATCTCCAGCAGTCACTTCTCCGACTCCATAATCAGCAGCAACGTTTTTAATAGACTCACCTTTATCCAATCTTTTTATTGCGTTGAATTTTGTTTCCAGAGAAACCACAATCCTTTTCCGTTTGCCACTCATACTACATTACTCGCGTACAATAGGCCTACACAGATTTAAACACCACCGTAACAATCGGATACACCGACAATGTTGCAGCGCGGACGGTGACTTGACTCCAACTTACTAGTAAACAAACAGGTGGTGCGTTATGAAACGTGATGTTTTCCAACCACTCCTTCGGTTAACCCGGGGATTCGGTTAATTGGGACTCGGTTAATTGCGCGTCTACTGGAATAGGACTGAAATACTTACGTGGTTTGAAGAGTACCTACATCCTGAAGTTTGCATTAGTAAGTTACAAGTGTTCTATGTGTGACTCTTTTGTAACACAACAGATATCAATGCGGTAGTCCAGATCTCCTGTCCCAGGAATTTTTCCATTGCACAGACAACCAATTTCCTCAAACGCTTTGCTCCAATCGTAGATTGAATGCCTTGTGGGTGGTTGTGTACCATATCGTGTTTTAAAATTACACTGCACGATAGTAACAGAATTTGTTTTTGCAAATTCAATCATTCAGAAAGCCTTCTCCACCTAGCTAGCGGCTATACTGCTTGACTTACGTCAAGGGTGCTCACGTGATGCTGACGTCAGGAAGACAAACGAAAAGTGGAGGTCGTAAACTTGAAGACTTTTTCTATACAACAGTACTAAATGCTTTCTGATGTGACAAACAAATTTCAATTTATAAAGCGTTTAAACTGTCCATTTCTTTTAGGCTAACCCTTTATTACTAACAATTTGACAAAACTTGCGCTAAGAGACATAACTGATTGATTGATTTTTGTTGTAAGTCCACTTTATGCACAGTAAGGCTAATCGGGACTGGACTTACGATTTAAAGTGGGATCCAAGAGACATATCTGAAATTGCATACAGGAGAAGGGTGATCAGTCCCCTCCACTCTCCTAAGATAAAAACAAATTACAACCATAATAGTACGGATTGATTTAAAACAAATGCTAAAATCACACCAATAAAAACAAAAAGATAAACTAAATGAAATCGTAAATACACTACTGTGTAAGATCAACGAAGCTAAATTTCTAACTTATTATAACCAAGACCATCGCCTTCTGCTATACCTCACAACAACTGAACGTGTGAAATACTTGAGCACGAAGTTTCAAAGAAAGATTTTGCGTATATGACACAACGGCCCGGGACTTTGTTATAACATATTTTTTATTTGGCATCGGATCGAATACTGGGGTCAGATCTTTACGTATCTGATGAAAGTCAGCCGAAATAAACGAACTTGATAAGGTATATTTTAACATATTCTACCAATATCGCGTTTTTACATTTTTTCCCTATTTTCTGGTAATGACATATTTCTTTATAATTTCCTAATTGTCTTCCATATTATCGGTTATATTATAATTTATAATTCGTATCTTTAGAGCAACGGATAGTTTATATTATCGATGGCAGGATAAAGAAATTACGGATGAAGAAATTTAAAGCAGATACCGTCTTTTCTTACCAATTATTACAAAACAATAATATCCCCTTTTTTTTTATCACGCCTGCAATTGATAGCCGTGTGAACATTATTGAGGAAAAACCTTCTCTGACAGGATTACGGCCCGTTTCGCCTTATTGCCTTTTCACTCCCCCAATACAATTTTGCGTGATTTATGTGACACTAACTTTCTAAGGCGAAACGGGACATCCCATTTCGCCTTATCTTCGCCTTACACACAAAACATTTCCCACCAAGGAATATTATCGACATGAAGGGTCATTATTATTAATGTACGTATTATTAACCTAACCTAACCGACAGGACAATGAGAGTCAAGGTAGGCAACATCACAAGCTCTGCGCTCCCATTATGAATTACCCTTCAAGTCGATAATATTCCCAGGTGGGAAATGTTTTTGTGTGTAAGGCGAAACAGCATAAGGCGAAATGGAATGTCCCGTTTCGCCTTAGAAAGTTCGTGTCACATAAATCATTTGAAATTCTATTGGTGGAGGTGAAAATGCAATAAGGCGAAACTGGACGACACGCTCTGACAAAATTTTTTGTAGGCTGTTTTTTAAATTCTATACACTTAAAATCCCCTTAAAATGTTTTTTTGTATATTGGTTGCTGCAACAAGATGACATGCGCATTGTGGAACGGAAATAATATTGAGTGTAATATGTTCTCGCAAAAATTGTGTAGGCTAGGCTGTTTTTCAGATTCTGAACAGTTAAAATGTCCCTAAAAAGTTGTGTTTGTGTATTGGTTGCTTTGATTTACCAGATCTGTAGCGAGCTACTAAATATGCTTTAGTTTCCATAATAGTAAATTAAATTTAGGATAATTGCAGTGAACCTCTCAATATTTTCAGTATTATCCCACTACATTCTTCGGTTAAAGGGATTCTGACTTCAGTTAATACCCGACCCCCACACTAGTCGATCTTCTCTGGAAGATACTGACTGCCCATATAATGAGAAATTCGAAAGTACAGTTGTGCATATTTTTGGCTTTACTGGGAATATTTTTGCGTCATTTTTCTGACATAATTTTCAATTCTTATGACATAATTACATACATATTTCACAGTTTTATAGGACATAAGTTCCCGGGCGGGTCACATATTGTGGGCGTGCACGCAAGCAGCGCTCAGGCGGCTGAAACATGAACTACACCGATTTCAGTGGAAGTGGGTAGGCGTAATAGACTAGCACCAAGACGAAACATGCAAGAAAAGCAACTATTTCAATTTTAAATATCTGTTGATTATTAAGTCTCATACAATGATTACTACTCTTTTAAGATATTTTCGCCAGAGACATGCAAATCGGGAAAATTATGTTCCTGCATTATGACATCAAGGGCAACTAGCGCCACCATAAATTTTCCCCTACCCCCTTACTTTGGATTATCGCTGGACCAATCATCCTCTACCCTGCAAGTTATAAAACCTAGCTCGAAACGGTGTTTATGGCTATAAATGCGATTAATACGAGATACGTTTTAGCATAAACTTGCGCCAAAAGAAAATGTAAACTCATTTTTAACGGTTGTCGTGTAACAACTGACGATCACCTTTTATGCTTGCGCCGCAAGACTGCCATCTTGTGGACGTAATGGAAAACATGGGAACTCGTTTAGGGTTTTAATGGCTTCGTATACGACCAACAATTAAAGAAGAACGAACTAGCTTGCAGGTAATGGGTTTTAATGCAGCGGTAAAGGTTGGAATCAATTTTGTGGAGCGGTGCTGCTTCTATGGGTGTACATTGTCGCTTGGTGTTCGGTTGCGGGAACTTGAGACCTCCCATGAACTTTTCACACTCTTTGCGTCGTTTTAATGATCCATATCTAACCATATCTTTTTCGAGTGCGTCGTTGCGTTCTCCTGTTTCACGGATTCTTTATGGTAAACTTTCCTATTATGTTTTTGTTGCTCTCCTTTGGGGTTTTGTTTTGTTATGGATTAATAATCTATGGTTACCTTTAATTATTTCTTTCGTGTTACCTTCCCTCCATCTTTCTTTCCTCATTATTTTCTTCTTTGCTGTCTTTCCATACCTCTCCGTTACTTGAACCTATGGCGTAATGGTAACGCATTTGCCTTGTAATCAAGGAAGTCCCGGGTTCAATTCTCCGTGGATAAGACACCAAATTTTGAATGCGTGAAATAGGGCCTGTCTTCTTTGAAACTCACGAGAAAATACACATTTGAGATTGGAGTAGGCGACATGAAACCATAGGGAGCCAACCTCCGTGGTGGAGTGGTTAGCACATCACCCTACGACGTCAGGTGTCTCCGCATTCTTAGCATGGGTGTTCTTAGTGAGTGTCCCTGGTAAGCCACCCAAATGTCACCACGTATAGTCAACGCGCTAGCTACGTTAACGACCGCCTGGCTTTGAAGTCCACGGAGCGCGCCCACCAGCTGCAACAATCACATTCAACGCACAGTGTTGCCACACATCTATTCTACATATCTACTCTACGCCACCTTGTCCCTCCGCGCACAAGCACCCTTCCACGGTCTCCATATTGAAGTTGCAAAGTACGGCAACAGTGTATCCGCAGTCATGTGACTGAGACACCACGTGGAGTAGACGAGCAGAATGACAGTTGCGCCCATTGGCTGAAGGTTGAGTGTGATTGGACGAAAACAATTCGCCCGCTATTTATACCACCCACGTTCGTGGCGGTGGCTTTCTTCAGTTCTTGTACGTTAACGAAGTAAACGCGTGGACTATAGTACACCCTGTTCGCTGCAGTCTTGCAGGCCAACGAAGCTCTGATGTGTGTACCTACGACCAGCAGTATAATCCTCTGTAGAGCTGTGTTGTCCTGTGTTTTGTCCTTATGTGTGCTTAGCGCCCTCAGCTTTTAGCATGGGTAACGAGATCTTAGTGCTTGGATACATGCATTGATTTTAATTGCGGATTGACCGGTTCACACACATAAACATGTAATTCAAATTCAAAGTGAGTGTCCCTTCATGGATTTCATCACATTATCGCTCATCCTCATTTTCGCGATTAGAGAAAAGTGACAGAAAAGCGACGCTAAATAACAAAAGTAATTTAAAAAATGAACTCATGTGATGATAAAAAATGTCTCCCATGAACTGTGAAGCTTCGAATTAAGACACTCATCAGACTATTCTTCCCATTTAAATAAAACTTCAATGACACGAAAACGTTTTGTTAATGGAAGATGAAGTTTCTCAACTAAGAAACTGAAATAAATAGCAAGTTCAAGGTTCCCATTCACACTTTTTAATTAAGTAATTACGACTGAATTTCTTATCAGAAATTGTTAGCAGAGGTATAACATGGTTTAATGTCTGCAGGCCAAGAATCTGGACATTTACACGTCCCAACTTCAATGGGGAAAAATTCAGACATGAATTAAAAATAAATGTATTTTCCGACTCAATGTGGACGTCTGGTAGCCTTAGGGTCTGGTCACATTAGAACCGGCTATTGACAAACGTACTGGCGTACAAGTCAGAAATCGACAGAACAAACAACATGACGTAAACAAGCCTCGATTGAGGCCGTGCTACCCAGGCGTATTTCATCGACCACCGACTCGAACCAAATAATTTTAATTTTCCGGCCGAATCGATCGGACGTGTAGTGCCGTTGCGCTATTTATACCTGCCTTCTTGCGTTGTTTTGGTGACACAAGTGGACAATATAAAGTTTATTGACTTGATTTATGAACGTATACCATTAGAGACACGTCAATGGAGAGCAATCACAATCGGACTCCAGGAAACTGTGGCTTAAAATCACAGGGGAATGGCGTAGCACTCTCGTTCTTCTTATTGAAAATACGCACAAATAACAGAAATGATCCAGATTTTCATTAACAAACTCCGTCCACCCTCTCCAATATTTATGTTCAATTAAGGGTTTTCCAGTTCAACATTTCCTCGGCCACTTGGACACATTTTGCAGACCAAAATCTACCAGTACACTGACGAATGTTCTGATGAAATGTTACCCCGCATTATCAGAACGTCCGTCAGTCGAACTTTGCGGAACACCGCATCGTAAAAGCTCGGATCCATAGTGACCGTGAAGTAACCCGTTAAGCCACATAGCACAATGCTTCGAATTACACTTTAAATTGACAATCCAATCTGATGATGAAGCGAAGTTAAATCATACTTTGGCTTCACCTTTTCCTTAGCATTTATTTGCTTTAAATATAGCATCTTTCAAGTTCATCTTTCTTCTCCCTTCACTTCCTTCCGTTTGACTTCACTTCTTTCTTTCTGCCTTCACTTCCTTCCTTCTGCCTTCGCTTCCTTGCTTCTGCCTTCACTTCCTTCTGTCTGTCTTCAGTTCCTTCCATCTACCTGTTCTTTCTTTACCTTTTATTCTCGTTAATTTATTCTCTTGTTTCGTTGTGTCGTAAATTTCTAACTCTCATACTATGCCATTTCTTATTTTTTTCAGACTTGTGCTGTGTGGTTGTAGTAACACACTGGGAAACCAGTGCTTCTGGCTTCGATTTCCCGTAAGACGTAGATATGTTCATTGTGTATTCATGCATTTTTGTCCATTAATAATAATGTATGTATGTAATAAGATAATGAATGAATCCCTTAATAATTAATCTATATCATCACTGTTACCTTAAAGAGGAAAACACACTGGAAAAGTGTTAAAGCAACACAGACAGATATCTTTCTTCTGCCTTCACTTCCTTCGGTCTGACTTCACTTCCATCTTTCTGCCTTCGCTTCCTTCCGTCTGCCTTCGCTTTCTTCCTTTCCAGAAGGTTCACAGTACATTTTGGTGAACGTATAACGTCAGTGGTGATAAAATACCCCAGATAAATGGTTGTAATCAACACCATTTAAGACTACTGAGCTTAAACGTTGACGAAAATATAATTTGGAATTCCTGGACCATTGTGTTCTTTTAACTTCAGTGTTTTCCAGTGCCATAATGCACTTTCCTCCATTTTCTCTCTCTGCCACATTTTTGCTTAATTTCCCCTCTTGCATTCCTTATTTTGCTTTTCCGTCTACTTCTGTCTTCTTAAATCGTACGTGCCGCAATTATGAAATCTAACTCTGTAAACGACATCCATTTTGAATTGTTTCGCAAACAATTCTGTTCTGGATCTTAGTGGATTAAGCTTCTATAATCATTGTTTAACTTACAAGGTACGGCTCTCAGACAGAAAATGCATTAAGATGGTGCACTCTTAGACATAACAAGAACTGTTAATACACGAGAATGCATCTCTCTCAGTACAATGGCCAATAGAGAGAGAGAGCTGAACCGAAAGACGTTGAATTCTCTACTTCCTCTTCTAGCTGTTCAAACTCTATGAAACAAGGTTTTTCCCTCTCCGTGCACATGCAACATTGATTAAGAAGCGGGAACGACTTCGGTACTTTGTGGTTAGATGCCGCAAGGCTTAGTCATCGAAAATCTTCAGCTGGAGAACCTGACCTGATCCACGTTAAAAGATGGCGAAATCTCAGAGAACGAGGAAAAGACAGACGTGCATTGTATTTCGTTTTGATTTTCACTTATTCCACGCTGCCTGTTTAACAATTACTGAATTGTTACAATGAACTTACAATTGCAGAGAAACCTCCATTAGTAACCATGCATTCGCGTCGCGATAACCAATACGCCACAAAGACTGGCACAAAAGTAAAAAAATAGGTGAAGTGTTCCCCTGTGCTTTGCACCACGCCATGAAGGCCTATAGGGGTGTGGAGTTAGGAACCGAAGGTGGGGGTGATGTGATCAGCACTACGCCACTGGCTGCCTTTACCCTCCAGAATTTCCTCCACCGAATTGATCAATTTTAATTAAGTACTTATTTCGTAAAGTTTACATAAGTCTCAGGTTAATATTAACATAGAGCAGGGCTTGAATTGAAACAATTCTTACACAGACTCTAATGTGTATTGAGGAAACCTGTCATTAGATTTGCCCAGACAAGTTCAATTAAACATGTCCTTAGTGACGTCATCTGAAACAAGGATTCTAGAAACGTCCTCAAAGGACGCTGGCTGGAGTCTATAACTGGATCTTGAAACTGAATTAAGGACACAAGTGATGTATTTCAATAGAAGAGACCGGTTTGAAGACGCCAGCGCTTTCGTCTGCTTTAGGTTAACAGAACGTTAAATTTTAACTAAAATCTTTCCAAAATACGCAGTACTGTAGTCCAAAAATTTTCAGACGGTATACACTAAGTTTAGTGAAACGTTAAGTTGATATCTTGTTTCTATTAAATGTATGGATGAAATAATTTATCTTCTACAAAAGTTGGTGATAGAATATTGATGATTATATGCTCATAATTGGCATAAAAGAAGTATATTAGATTAAAGAAGATATTTTCAAAATGAAAAAAATATCAAACGCGTATTTTAATGATTGAATTTAAACATAAAAGTTACAGTAGTATTTTATAGGCTAGAGTACAGCATGTTATTGCATTTTATTTTCTTGTTCATATTGCTTTTGGGGATTGTCAGTTTGTATACTGATAATGACTTTAACAATACTGCTATTAACATTAAAAGCGAACAACTTTGAAAAATACTTTGAAACCATACTAATTACATTGAGTAATTCATATTTCTTCTGGCTTTTTCCACTTGTCTACTCATGAAACACTCTAAAGTACTTCTCTCGATACTTCACCACTTGTTACAAGAACGTTTTACACAAACTGTTGAATTAGTGTCATTTGCAGCAAGATGGTTTTACAGCCAAATCTTCTTCACGCATTTCTGATGCTTGAACGGATAAACTGATGGCCCTTTTCAACATTATGCACCCGTTACGTGAAATCATAATAATTTGACCGTAACAAGATCACTGGAGTGATGGCCGAATTACATAAATAAGCATTGATTGATTGATTTGGTTTATTTTACTTCTTTTTTCTGCCACTTTTGGCTAATCTCGAAGATGAGGATGAGTGATGAAATTGATGATGGGGCACTGGAAAGAACAACCGTGCCGAGGCCGGGATTCGAACCAGGGACCCCCGGCGTCGTAGCGCCATGAGCTAACAGCTCCGCCACGGAGGCCGGCGTAAATAAAGATAAATGGAACGAAAGTATAAGGTTTGATTGATTTGTTGTTTTTAAGTCCACTTTATGCACAGTAAGGCTAATCGGGACTGGACCTACAGTTTAAAGTGGGATACGAATCTCTATGTACCTCCACCGGGTATCGAACCCGGGACCCCTTGATTACAAGGCGAGGACGCTACCACTGCGCCATCGGGGAGGCCTGAGAGAATAAGGTAACAAAAGGTATACGGTACTGAGTAAGGTTAACAAGAGGTAAGTGCCCGGCGCCTCTACCACTTAAATTGCTTAGCTTACATCGTCAATAGAGCACTTACACTTCGGGAGAAATAAGAAGGCAGATGTCATTTACTGTTTACTAGAGATACATGAATAATAATAAGAGGAGGAGAAGGGTAGGTGGCTGAGGGATCCGCCAGCACTTACCTCTTGTTTGCTGGCGGCGGCACTGGCTGCTACTTTCAATGATGCTCAAAGATATTTGTAACTAAAAAGGAGGACCCTTCGCTTATATAGTAGCCAGTTCCGCAATACTTTGCAACTTCCGTTTCATGTGGAATTCTCCTATGCAAGTCGAAGCATTCCAGGAGACGGAGGAAACCGGATGTGAAGTTCACCAGGAATCAAACGTTCTGCACCCTCATCCCTAGCCATCTACAATACGGTGTATACCTCCATTTACTCTTTACTACACCACTGAAAATATGGATAATAATTCTAGCAAATTATAGCAGTTTAATACCATGAAGGTTCTCTACACAGATCATCCAAAAACTCAAGGGCCCATTATGAAACCTTTTATTTTTACGAACGTCACCCCCAAACGGGATTACGTTTACCTGAAAGCACGTAGTTAACATTGAGAAAGAAAGAATGATTACAAAACTACATATAAGAATTGTATTACCGTATTATAATTTTACACACACACTCTTTCAGAATACAGGTAGTCTTACAATGGCAATAGTTTTTCTCCCCGCGATTTGGAGGGTTAAAAATAACATCCTCTCACTGTTGACAGGTGGTGCAAGTGGGGGGTGGTCCAGGCATCTGCATCTTTAGACCTCAATTATCTAGTGTGTTTGCATTTTCTCTCTCTAATATTTTAAGTTATTGGCAGATGTTAATGTGCAGTGCAGTACTGTTCTTATAGCGTACGCCAACACTGACGCCATGTACCCTGCAGAATAGTCTTTAGTCTGTACAAACTTGAGTTATACGCGTATGTGAACCGTCATCGCTAGATGACACTGGTGTGTTTATATAATTTTACGGAGAAATGCAAATCTAACCATAATAAGTCTACCTTAGAGTGTGGTATTTAATTAACACTATGATTTGCATGAAATAATCCACTGACTCAAATTCTTAACAAGATCAATTATTTTACAATTATTTCAATAAATGTTAATAACAAGATTTAAATTATAGAACATTTATTTCAGTCATATAGACTTACGTTTTTCTAATTAAACCATCCAATTAAGGAAGATTGTATTACATCAAAACCGCTGAAGTACATTACGTAAATCATTTTCAACTATGAAGGTCAATTAGGAAACTGATAAATCCTAAATATTTGGCTACAGATTTAGATTCATCCCTATCTCCTAAAGAAATTTTAAAAAAGGTGATATTTCATAAAATCTTGAGCAAATTCAGTTAACGTGTTTATCTCGTCCGGTTTCCGACGTGGATGATTCAGGTGGAAATTTGTCAATGTCCCTGCATAAGCGGTTTTGGGGCTCACCCACCCTCGTAGCGCTCATCACATCATTTTCATTGTGGGCGATATCGAGAATGTGCGGAACACTTCCTCCACAGCGCCTTCGTGCCTTTATGGTACAGTGCAGTGTACGCGAAAGGGGATAAATTTACTTTGTTGCCGGTTCCGAAACGGTTTCTTAGTAACAAACGAGGCGCTTGCCAATGAGATTCTGCTTATTTGTTTCCTTAAAGTTAAAAATTGAATTTCCGTATCAATATTATTTAACAAAATAAACAATAAATTATGAATTAAATATTATTGAAACATAAAAAATCTTTGCTTACAGGCTTTCGCAATGGCTGTAAAGACAATCTGTTTGGGAGGCACCCAAGTATCAATCTCCCTTTCCACCTCAAAACTACATTCGTGGAACCTAATAAGGTTGGATATAGTAACCAGTATAATCCTTTGTGGGTGGAGGAGGGTAGTTGATAAGAAATTGATCTCTGAATTAATTTTAATGAATTAATTTTAAAATGATATATTTTATTTTATTGTAACGTTCTGGACAAACTTAAATAAAATTAGACCTTATCTTCTTTACAATTTTAACGAAGCGCCTGGCTACCACATGTCCCTTCGATGTTGCCAATTCTTACAAGGACGCCCATGTGGAGGCCAGACACCTTCACACGGTCCGACTTTCTTCAAGTCTGTCCGGTTTTACAATAGCTTTGTCGTTGTTGAGGAACTTGCTCTATATTGTACCAGTCGAAAGTAACCGATGTTCTGCCGAGCCTAGTGAGTTCATTTTCTACAAGGTTAACTTGAGACTTCTAAAAAACAAGTTGATTACATTAACGTAGAATCACAGACAAGAGTATTACATTTGTCTGTGGTACAACTAATAAACCTTGTGTGCATTATCATGACTTACGATGATTAAACTATACAGTGCAAAAATAGCAGGGGTGTAAGGGGTGGCATTCTTTGATGGGCTACCTTCCACGTATCACACCTCGTTAACAGCAAAATTGCAGGCCAACGAAGCTCTGGCGCCTGAACCTGCAGCTAGTATACTCTGCAAGGCTTGTGTTGTCCATAGACATGTGTGATTGTCCCTTCTTTCATTTAATCTTATAAACATTCATCTCCATCGTCGCGATTAGACAAAAGTGGTAGAAATGCGACGTTAAATAAACCAAATCAATAAAAAAGCAGGATGTTATAATTATTAAATTGATTAAATAGTTTTCACAATATCCAACCATGGCGTTACGGTAAAGTCGTCTTGTGATCAAGTAGTTCCGGGGTTGATACCCATTGGAAGCAGCTTTGGGGCTCACCCAGCCTCAAATGAATGGATACATGGAGGCAACCCGGGGAGGGAGGCGTCCGGAGCGTGGTACTGATCACACCACCTCTAAAATGACTAAGATCGAGTATATATGTGGGGCCCTACCCCCACATCCCCTAAATGTGCCTTCATGTCACGGTGGTATATGCACCGTGAACTTTACCTTCACCTTCAAGCTAGAGCGTCGTGACGATTTCTTTCTCACGAGAAGAAATACTTTGTCAGGTTGTTTGTCAACCGAGACGTCACGGAGGGCTGTCGATTGATTTTTTGCTGACGTAACATTCACAGTTGTCTCGCAGCCACTAAATCGGACGCACTTCCTTCAACAGAAATCCCAAGGGTCTGGCCAGGCTCTAATTGCAGTAGCAGCAAGCACGAAACAAAATAATTGACATTTACTTATGCAGACTTTGTGGAGTCTTCCAGCACGAGTATAGTTTAATTTAGTTGTTCTCTGAAATATCAGTGTTCTTGTGACTTTGGTAATAACAAGACAAGTGCTTGGTTACGTGTTTTATCTTTCCATTCATTTATATTTACCTTGCCTCGAAGAAAAACTATTTGAAATTTCCACTATTCTAATTCGAGACGGTTGAGCAAATCACGTGCACTTGTGGAGGCCAGAGAGGGCTCCGTGCGGTGCGAGATTCCCGCCTGCACACTGCTTGTTTGAGATGAATAAATAGCTTGGGGGAAGGCTTGCTTCTTTCCACTGAACCGCCTCCTGTTTCTTCTACCATGAATGCAATGCCACACTGCACCGTTACTTGCGAATCAGATGATTAGAGGTTTCCCACTGCATGAACGTGACCGTCGAAGCCTCCTGCTTCGCTCACTCCGTTTGACAACGCTACAATGCCGCTTCTCTCTGCAATTCACATGTGCAAAGGAGAACGCTCTTCCACAAATACGATGAGTTCAAACAGTAACATGTACACTCACCGGCAATAAAAATGGGACACCTAGATCCTTAAATACTCGCTTCCCTTCAAGGCGTTAGCGTGTTGCCTAACTACAGCGATAAGTGAATTATAATGGCAAATTTTCAATGGCAACTTCTATCAACGCCGTAGAGTTAGGCAACACACATAATGCCTTACAGGGAAGCCAGTATTTCAGGATCTCGGTGTCCGATTTTTGTTGTTGGTGGCTGCACATTCTCACCATTTAAAAGAAGGAAAGTACGGTAATAGCTGGAAATTTCCCACCTACGGCCACTTGTTAAGCACAATATGAGTCTACGAGCAAAGTTGTTCTGTAATTATTGTCATCAATTCTTAATGTGTCAAGGACTGTATTGTATTTTGATGACATACTGCATTCCGGGCAAGCATATGGCATTTTCGGATCTCGTGCTAATGTACAATCTGAACGGCGCATACTACGTTGAAAATTACAGCAGTTTAGATTCAAACTCGCATATTACCAACAACTTTCCCCCTTTTACATTTTCCCTATGTGCACTAATAACAGAGTTAGTTGCCTATGGGATCGGACTTTTGAATCACCCTGTGTTTTAAAGAACTCTGAATGTAAATATCAGATTTATGGACGTTAATTCAAACAATATTGTATTTTATTTAATTTTTATTTCTGCTAGACTTTTAATTTTGAATTATAGGAATTTATCTATCAAAATTTCCTGTCATGCATTACCTAACCTAACCTACCCTAACCTAAATGTAACATAAGTTTTAATCCTCTTGACATCCTATTTTCAAATTTTGTGCAGTTATTCAGTAATAGTATACGTTTTTGAAAAATTGAAACACCCGTTTTTGATAAAATGGATTTAGAAATTTTGATTACACCACCATCAAAAAAAAATTTCATTGACATAGGCATATAATATCTCATGGGAAAGACTTCCTCGAGACCTTTTTAACGGCGTCTGAATCACTTCTATGGTGGCCTGTTTGCCGAAATATTGGAAACAAAATGGTAAGAAAATTGATCAAAACAGCCCATTTTGTACCCCTATAATTTCGGAAATACAAACTATACCGATCTTCAACTTCGCATATTTTTCTACCTCAGGTGGTCCTTCCAGTATGCGAAATTTCAAATCAATCAATTTGACATGGAATTATCCATATACATATGTATAGAAGGCCTGTTGTTAGTAATCTCGATAAGAATAATATTAAAAATAGTTGTAAGATATACGCGCAAGAAACAGGATGGAATCTCCATCCAAGATACCTTACACATCCTTAATTCTTTGTATGCGATTCTGATTTGCACAAATAATCTTACTTGTAACTTGATCTTTAAATAATTATCGTTTAGAACTACACAAAAACTAAAGACAGAACGTGTTACCTTAAATGCAAACCTCTTCATCCCCTAAAATATTAAAAAATGGTATTTCGTAATAAACGAAGCGTCAGAAATAGATCTCTTACTTTTTTGCATTACATCTTAAGAAAGCTAAGAAGTAAATGTAGGTTGCAGGCTTTTGGTTTTTGCGGTGATAAATCTTCTGGGCTCTTAATGTCATCGTGTTATTTGAATACGTCACTCTTCTTGCTTTCTGAGAGTCGGAAGGATTTCCATTATTTCTATACCAATGGGAGAAGTGGTCTTCTTTGATGGGTAAATAACAGATCTTAAACAGGCTTTTCGTAATATACGGTTTATTTTTTTCTTGAGTACACGTAAGATATTAGCTCCTACGAAAGCCTGCATCCTCACGAAAAATTGAGTGTCCTTAATCTTATGCAACCGGCAACATCGAAGTTAATGTTTGGTTGCCGAAGTCGTAGGATATTAAATTCGGAGAAAAGTAGTTTTTCTGCTACCTTGCGGATAAGTGGAACTCAATAAGTAATTACAGTACATTTGGCATATGAACCACTTTATTCACAAATACATAATGCATGTTTAAAGTAAAGCATACTTTCTGATTATTATTTGCTTGTTACTTCACGTAGTTTGTTCTCTATTCATTAAAGAATTAAAGTGCATATTAAGAGGAGACAAACATTTTAGTTTGGCTTCTTCTGGGTTTTGTGGTGGGTAAGGGCGGTTAAAAACAAATTAACTCTCAGAAGGCTACGTCTATGATATACATACTCATTTTCATCTTCATACTCATATCAACTCTGAGGTAGCTGTATGTAGTGCGGGCTTATATAGTAAGTATTGATATTCTGCATGTCACTTGAAATTCTAAGTAGCTAATTTCACAGCCAAGTTCTTCTCTATTAGCCAAAAGTGGCAGAAAAGCGACACAAAAATACAAAAGTCACAGCCGAGTTGAAACAATAGCCAAAATGTTGCACAGAATTTTATTTACGAGTGCAGTTGATGACGACAGCAAACTATAAGACCACTGCAGGATGTATATTGTGTTTAATGTGGTGTTGAACTTGCAGCACCGTTCCCAGTTTTTCCAACCTCCTGCTTGTTTCACCATTTTTATGGCTTTATATAAGTTTCCGGGTGTTCACAATCATTTTTCATTTTATGTAAGGAGTTTACCTAAATATTACAAAACGTACAATATTTCTTGTACAGTCAACGGCAAACATAATGGTAGGTAAATTGTTATCACTATTTTCATTGTTCTTTATTCCGCATCCTGTGTTGTTTTAAGGAATAGAATTCTGTTGATGCAAAGCATATGTTGCCCTCTGCCTATTGACGTATTTTCTTCAATTCATGATCATCACATTGTGGAAAACAGATTGAATGAAAATGGTGATGGACAATTCGCCTACTATTTATTTTGTCGTTGGGTGTACATATTTGAGCAGAAGAACGTGTACTTACCTATCAAAAGAAATACCAGTGAGCGTGAAGACACTAGCGGCTACAGTGACGTTGGCCACGAAATTGTTGATCGTGCAGTAAGTGCTTCCGAAATGCCATTCTCTGTAAGAAACAAATACGTAGAAAGAAATGATTTTTGCAACACAAAAGAACATAAACAGGTTTATACAGTAAATACACAGTAGATTAGAGCAAGTGGGTTCGTAACAGTATAACAGTTTCGAAACACACAAAATAATACACAAACTACTTTGTTGCTGCGGAGAGTCGGGAGGTGGTACTTTCATGGACGGAGGAGGAATAAAAAGTGACACCTCGTTTGATCCGAGCCCGTTAAGTGGTCGACTTTTGATCATCTCGCCGACGTTTCCCGATTCTAGTCCGGACCTCTGTGTTCATTGTGAGTGTTGCTTCATCAATTTCATTTAATCATCACTCATCTTCATCATCGCGATTAGCCAAAGGTGGCGATGTAGAATAACGAAAATCCAATTAAACGACTTTTATGTCGAAGATTTATTGCGTTGATCCACCGCTTTCGGAATGCAGACCGAAACTGTTTTATGATTTCAGCGAGTCTAACTTTGCAAAAGGTAAAAAAAAGTTTTGAAACCTGGAGACGAAAGCTCAACTCTACGTGACAACATGAAAATGTTTGGGGGCGAATCGAATGGTTGTATTTTAAAATTTTTAGGCGTTTTCCTCTTTCTTCCATAATTTCTCTCAAATCCATCCGTTTCTATCTTCTTTCAGGTGTCTCGACAAAACATACCAGCGACAAAACGTACCTCTTGGGTTTTCGCGACGAAACGTACCACTCAGATAAACAGCTGCCTGTGAAGGATCCACTAATAATTTCAAAATATTTACTCCGCGATAAAACATACCACTTCAAGGAAAACGCTTGAACTTGTCAGGCATTCCAATACGGTGCGCTATCTGCCACCCGAATCAGCACCCAGCTAACTTGATCTTGAGTTAGGTTAGGATATGTTAGGTTATTTAGGTTATAGGTTTATGCTTCCAAATTGGCAGCCATATCTGAGATTCGCCAAGTGTTTCCAAAGTTCAAGATATAAAACTTTGGGTCGAGTATCGAGAAAATGAGGAAATCCGTTTGCACATACGCATTTGTGCAGCTCTGGCCTTCTTAAAAACGGAGGAGGTTTATGATGGATGGCTGGAAATACACTCTCAAGCCCAAGAATCAGCGAAGCTAACTCTTTTCTTTGATTACTTTGTGAATATTTGTTTGCAAAATGCGGAAATTCGAATAACAGTGTGGAACTGTAATAACGAACGACTCGATTTTTGATGCCGTCCCGTCAAGTGGTATGTTTTGTCGCATCGCAAATATTTTAAGACTCATTAGAAGACGACCCTTCGCAGGTAGTCGCCCAGGTGGTAGGTACGTTTTGTCGCCTATTCCTTCTTTCACCATTCACTTCATTTATATTTATTCTCTTTCTCGTTTTTGTCGTCTCTCCCTGTATGCGTGTGCATGTGTTCGTGACGGAATAGCCTTTCAAGGCAAGAAGCTCTTTGTTGGGTACGGTATACCGTTACATGTAAATTTAGAAGAAGTACAAGATGAAGCAGAGGCTGAGAGAAATATTCCAATAATCGAAATGGAAAGAATGAAGACGAAGATTTATCAAGAAAATGGGAAATTTGTATTCAAACCGACCAAATTGATCAGCGTAACGTTTCAATCACAAAGGTTGCCCTCGCATGTAAAGCTACTCGGTAACATATTTCAGGTACAACCTAAAATAAAATCTGTGATGCAGTGCAGGAATTGTTTCAGTTTCTCTCATACATTATGAACATGATGATATATGTGCTGCAGTACCTAAATTCATAAATTGCTCAGGAAATCATCTTGCAACTGAGAGGTCGTGCAGAAAGAGAAATTCAGAAGGTGATAGCATATGAGGGCCATTCATATCAAGAAGCAAAGAGAAAAGTTAGTTCTAGTAGTTCATTTATGACCGAAAGAGACGATTATTCTTATGCAAACATACTACAAGATTTCCCAGTGTTAAAAACAACTAAAGCAGAGTCTTCCTTTGTACAAGCTCCAAGTTCAGCAATTACAACAGGTAACAGATATGGTGATAAAAAGTAGTCAGCAACCCTTCCCAAAGATATACTGGTGGACAGAAGAGTGTGCTGAAGCAAAACTACATAGAGTCGAATTAGCAAGAATATACTCACGTCAACCAAATCCAGAGAACTGGATAGCATTCAGACGCTCTATGGCCAAATCAAAGAGATTATGCATAAAGGCAAAGAGAAAATCATGGAAATTATTTTGTGAAAATTTACACCCAAACATGAAATTAGGATATGTGTGGAAAAAGTTTAGGTCGCTCAAAATTCCTCGTACAGCAAATGTAGTCCCTTTGAAATCACATTGGAAGACTGAATTTATTCAGAAACGCACATTTACGGTGCCAGACGAAGTAATTGAAACACCAAATTAATTATGTAGTTACACATCAAAACTACGTTCGGCGAAATGTTTTGCAACTCCAATTTCAAAAGAGGAAATCTATGAAATCATCGACAACAGTAAAGAATCTGCTCCAGGGATGGATGGAATTACTTATTCGATGATTAATCACCTTCCAGATGTAGCGTTAACGGAGATGTGCACAATTTTTAATAAATTCTTAAATAATGGAAAAGTACCAGAAGATTGGTCCAAACAGTTGATTATTCCAATTTTAAAAACAGGCAAGGACCCTCAAGTAGGTAAATCATATAGACCTATAGCTTTGACGTCAGTTATAGAAAAGATGTTTGAGAAACTGATACAAAAAATAATAGAATGGTTTTTAGAAAGCCAAAACATATTTCAGTTCGAACAAATAGGATTTCGAAAGGGATTAGGATACTAGGACGGATTAATCACTCTTTCCTCGTATATTTTCGACTCACTGAAAAGAAACAGAATTCTATTAGCTGCATTCTTAGATGTAAGCGCAGCTTATGATAATGTAGATATTAATATCCTAATCCAAACAATACAACAGCTAAAAATACCTCATAACTATGTTTTGATATTATGGAAGTTACTGAGTAAAAGATCTGTATATTTCCACTTTTACAGTGAAAGTAGAGGACCGTATTCAGCCTGCAAAGGGTTACCTCAAGGAAATCCTTTAAGTCCTTTGTTATTCAACATATATATGATTGGAATAAAAAGGAAATTAATTCCTACAGTCAATTATCTTCAATATGCAGATGATATCTGTATCTGTATGTCCACGACACAAATTCATACGGATTTTCCTGTTTTAGAGGAACAAATATTGGAAGTGCAAATGTGGCTTGGAAGTAAAAACTCTCGATTTCAATGGAAAAATCTAATATTACAATTTTTAGTAAAAAGGGAACACCTCCAATAGTTCACTCAATGTCTCGAAAAACAAGAATTCCCATTACATCCAGTGTAAAATATGTAGGTGTCATCTTGGATGAAAAACTAACTTGGAAGGACCAAATTAAAGCAATACAAGTCAAATCAGAAAAAGTGTTTAATTTGTTCAAAGCAATAGCAAATACTCAGTGGAGATGTCATCCTCGAGTTATACTTTTGTTTTACAAGAATTATTTTCGGCCTATGATAGATTATTCTCTATTGGCGATGTGTAACTGGACAGAAGGAAAATTGAATTCCATTGATGTCATACAAAGGAAATTCTTGAGAAGATGTTTAGGCGTTATGAACTGCACTCCAAACGTAGTAGTATACATGGAAGCGGGTGAATGTTCCATTTCATGTAGACAGAAGATGTTAGCAGCAAATATGCTCTTCAAAGTGAAATCATATTGTGAGCACCCTTTCGACAATGTACTAACAAATATGATACACTTACATGAAACAGGAAAAATAACAAACAGAAAAGCTGCTATGTGGATAGAATTGTATAATTCGTTTTGTCAAGAATACTAGGATGTTCTACAGATGCGTTCACGGCCTGTTTTTTCATTAGATTATCCTCAACAGTCTCTGGATAATATTCACTTCCCTCGTTATTTGCACATATCTGAATATTTTACTCAATGGCCAAGCTTTTATTTCATATACACAGATGGATCTAAAAGTGAGTCAGGAGTTGGATGTGCAGTGTACGATCCACAACATAAAACAGTCCTATTATTTCGGCTTCCACAAGACTGTTCAATATTTACAGCAGAATCTTACGCAATTTACCAAGCTTTAATATATGTCCAAAAATTAAATTTACGAAAGTTCTTAATACTTACTGACTCGCAAAATGTATTACAGGCTCTTAAATCTTCTTACAAGAGTCTTTACAAAATATACCCTTATATTATAAATTGTATACAATTAGTTCAGACAATACAAAAATCTGGAAAAACCATAGAGTTTTCTTGGGTTAAGGCTCATAGCAATATTACAGGTAATTCTCATGTACATGAATGTGCAAATACGTATTAATAACTTATTATTATACTATATGGATCTTCTCCCTAGTGTAAAGAAGAAAATTTTGAATGAATGGTTTGATTGGTGTCGAAATGAACTTACAACAGTTGGATAATCATACAAACCATTTGCTGAATTCAAAACACAAAAACCATGGTTTCATCATGTAAGTGCTACATGAAATGTAATTGTATTAATTAATAGACTGAGAACGGGCCATTTGTGTACTAGGGAACATTTATCCAAAATTTGGAATAACGAACAATAAGAAATGTGAATGTGGATGGGAAAGTGCAGATGCTCAACATATAATACTGGAATGCTCAAAATATAATATAGAGAGAAATACCTTGTATGAAACTTTAAATAATCTAAAGGTTCAGTTTCCAACAAATTTGTTAAGTTTAGTTGTTAATCGAGATGTGCGGATTGGTTATAGTTTATCATTTTTAAGGAAATGTAACATACAATTGTAAAAGGCAAAGTGTTCTTTTTTTATATAAAAAAGGAAATATCTAATATCTGTAAAATAGGGGGGAGGACTGATAATTTTAATATGAAACAATTGTGTACATTTTATATGTGTATTGTTATGGACAGAAAACGACATAAAAGCTGTTAGGTTCCAAATAAAGGAATGAATGAATGAATCGTATCTACATTCATTTTAACATGTTGTCAGGTAACGTCCAGTAACGTCCATTGTATGTATTTTTACAGAAATGTCGAAACGAAAGTAGAAAAACATAGTAATGTGAAACTGTTTGGTATTATGTTTTAAGATGTTTTTGTTAAACTGTCAGAAGATATACTACACAGATAACCTATTTGATGTAAGTATATAATATGTGTGTTAATCCATTTAATTTTTTGCTGAAAATTAAAAGATATAGGTATCCTCTTTTCACGTCGCAAAATATGGCAACACTTTTGTAGCACCTTACCCTGAGTGAGAGGCGGCAAGTTAAAATAAAATTGGGGGGGGGGGGCAATAAAAAATATTTTATGTATGTGTGTGTATATATATATATATATATATATATATATATATATATATATCTGCCCCTCTACTTGAATTTTGGGGGGCAGAGTGTGTCTTGCTCACCCCTCAAAGTCGGCGGTACCACAAGCAATAGATTTTGTATTAAAAATACATGAAAAATCCAAGATTATATTTAGCATAATATTCGTCAAGAAAATGGGGCATTGTTTTTTTTGTTCGTACTAGTTGATTAACCAAGATAATAGCTACATAAATCAAATCGTTATAAATTATATCAAAGGACCTGCATGATTCGTTAAAATAATTTCACGGTCACTTTATATCATTATCAATATTTTTTATATTTTGTTTTTCTTAAGTCACTCTAGATTAATTGGAACGATTATAATGAACAGATTTCGAACACAGGAGCCTTGGTGATGTAGGGCGCTACTCTAACCATCCCGCCACAGGGCAGGCAACACGTTAATGAAGCCCTTGCATGTATTCATTACTAATTAATCTTTGAAGATTCTTCAACAGAAAGCTAGGTGTAGTCGCTAATTTAGCTCGGCCTAATGCTACCAGAGGTACACGGTATGAACATTATGGAGATACGTTGGTCCAGAATTGTATAATGTTTTTGAGGCATGCAATTTCACAGAGGACTTCCCTTCAAATGTGAGGCTGTTTGACCAACTTGAATAAGCACTTCCTTCTAACCCCCTCCTTCTCAAGTTTAAACAACCTCCACTGTTGATTTTAAGCCCTAGTTTCCAAGGCAAACCATAGCATTCACTGAACGTCTACTGTAATGGTCCGTGTTTCTAATTTATTGCTCTTTTGAGTCCTTTCCTTTCAGTTTGCTACAGAAAGTGTTAACATTCAGTAATTTAATTAACTACCGAAAAGGAAAGAAGCAGCCGTTGATTTTGTAACCCACTTAAAAAACTGACTACACGGAAATTTCCCAAAGGACTCAGTTTATTTCCTGTCATCAGAGAGTGTACACAGAGCACTTGACATGAATTAAATGAAGGCTGATTCTCTTCCGTTGTATCAATTGACAAAAATAAACGAACTATTTGAAAATATCGTGTTTGATCTTCTCAACTGATGCATTTCAGTGCATGACAGGGAAAAGCGGCTGATAAAACTATCATTTGATTCATTTGTGTGTGTTTTATTAACTAACTAATTTTTAATTAACTAACTTTATAGCCACCTAAACCACCTCCGTGGCGGAGTGGTTAGCACAGCGCGCTACGGTTCGAATCCCGGTCTGGTCGTAGGCGTTCTTTGCGAGTATCCCTTCATCAATTTCATCATATCATCACTCATCCTTATTTTCGTGATTAGGCAAAAGTAGCAGAAAAACGAAGTAAAATCCATAGCCAAATTTTATCTTAAATAATAATAGTTCTCTCTATACTCTGTCCCGGGAATCTGTGGAGCAATGCCGCGCATAATGGTTAAGAATGGGAGAAAGAGAGTGGGCGGAGCAATGCAGTACGAGCTCCTGCTAACAGTTGGTAGCTGTTGCAGCAGTTTCGCCTTCGGACACTCACTTCCCCTCAGACGCGTTCTTTGGTTGACACTACTTGCCCAGAGGACTTGTTTTCGATTGCTTGCTCTAGAGATTCCCGGGAATAGTTTCATTTCTTTTAAAATGTAGCATACACTGCATAATTCCCTATCGAATTTAGTTTGTTTTAGGGCATCACTTTTCCTAGCCAAGTGGCAACACTGAAAAAGAATGAGATTTCGAAGCAAATTACCAGGAATTGAAGAAGAACGATCAAAGCTAATCTCCCGCTGGCATTTGGATAACAACACTCACACATTCACAACTAACCACACCCGCTCAAGTGGCCTTCGGACGAAATCCATGGAAAGCGCAAAACTTCAGCGTCAGCTTAAAAGTGACCACATAACGCCGCTCTGGAAACCTGCGAAAGGTCATTCGTTCAGTTCCTCCTCCAGCTCAATCGAGATTTTTCATATCGTAAACGAGGCGGCATTTATTTGGAAGAACACCATGAAAATTTGCCACACAAAACATTGACTCTCGACTTTGAAGTGTTTGTATGAAAAATAATTGCATGCTTTTTTTAATTAAAATCGGCTTTGTTGCGAAAAATAATGAGCAGAATGGCTTCCTACGTAGTACGCAGATTAAAAATTGAATGCCTTTTCATTGGTCAGTATTAGATTGCTGCTTAAGTAAGGATTGTGGTAAACGTTTAACAATTGGCTCTCATTAGGGTAGGTGCACAGATAACTCTGAATGCATCAAATCAAGGTTGATCCACGTTTTATTAATTAGTTGTCACAGTTGAACGATCATCGTGTCTGATCATCTCAACTGATGCATTTTTAGTGTAACACACCATACAGCAGCCGGTGTAACTCCGATATCTGAGTGTATTTACAGGCTTACGCACACTTCAGTGTGATACTATAGTTAGCATATTGATATAAATTGACACATTTTGTGTGGTTCTGTGCGTAGCATGCACAGGAATTCCACATTTTCTCTCTCCTGTGCGTGACCACAGGTGTTGGAGTACCTCCTCGGTTCGCGTAATGGTAACGTTGCCAAGTGGTTCAGATCCCACTTTAAACTGTAGGTCCAGTCCCGATTAGCCTACCTCTACATAGGACATAAAGCAAAATTTAGTCATTCTAAGGCGACTGATGTCGAAGAAGAGATCCTGGGGTGGGAGGGGGAGGGGCTTTGGTTGGTTGTGTGTCTGATGTCGAAATTATGAGTGCTTCAACAACGAGAGACTGCCTTAGCAACTTATAGATACATGTTAACAACACCAAACCTGACCTGTGTAACCTATTCACGTTCACGTATGTTCTATAGAACTCATGAGGTAAACTACCATCTTCAGGGTCAACCTCTAAAAACATTCATAATTAAAATATATGGGGAGCCTATTTCTACCCTTTATCAACGCCATATCTCGGCCACAAATTACAAATGTCCACGTAGAATTCCTTAACATAATAGGGGAATCTATGTCTACCCTTTTCAACGCCGTTGGCTACTCACATTACAAAAGCAAAACAATAGACTTTTACATAAATGATTTCGAGAAAAACTTATATTCGACCGGTCGCCTATTATAGCTGTTTCAAAATTACACCTAATATAAACCTAAATAAGAGAAACCATAAACCTTCCTCAACGTTCCGGATACTCAGACTTTAAAAAGGACAAGTAAACTATATAAGCTATGAGATTTAAAAGGCACCCTCTGACCAGAGGTATGCTCTCGGATTAAAGTAACTAAAGAAATAAACTTTTAATTAATTGAACCTCCTGACCAGGAGAATTCCGAATGATTTAGAATAAAAAATAACTTGACGAGAAGGATGTATATCGTTGATGAGCCTAATTTATTTAACTTGAATTTACACCAGAGCTACACTGACCAGTAACAACTCCAACAGAATTGACAACTTATAAACGATACCAAATTTTAAATTATTAAGATTAAATATTTTTATATGAATCAAATTATTTATATGCCCGCTAAATCCCCTTTAAGGATCATGCTGACCAGCACTAATCCTGAAAGGTGGGTTACGGAAAACCTCGAACATTGTGGAAGGGAGAGCTGACCAGCCACTCCCCACACAACGTCCGTATTCTCCCAGCCCTGGACCACGACAAGCGATTTAATTACCTAAAGATTCCTGAATATACTGATTATTTTGCCAGCGAAACAGCTGGTATTTATACTCACGGGATTGCGCAATTCTTTTTCCTGAACAAAAGATATGGACATATGGAAAGTTATTTTTAGCCTTAACAATTACTCCTTCCAAAAAGGCAACACAATGCAGCAAAATTTACAGACCAAACCGCGCAGCGCTGACCGAAAAAGACCCCATTGTTGATAAGAAACAAAAGAATGCAAGCTTCAACTTGCTTTGCGTTCTTTTTCGCTTGGCAAAAACTGCGTTACAATTTTAACAAGGAAATAAATATGCATATAAAAAGATTAGAACTCCTAAAGAATTTATACGAGGGCTGTCAAAAATAAAAATGAAAGTCACGAAAATTTACCAAAATTTCTTGATCGTAACACACATTAAATTGATTAAAGAAAATTGACTGATTTAGACAAGCGTAACCAATCTCTAATTAATTCAGTTATGATTTACCATCGCAATTTTCTAAACACTTTAATTTGAAAACTGCTACTAGACACACAAAGTCGTAATGTCTGTGCCCATTCTGTAGAATTTAGCCATATCAGTTTTCGCGACAACTTGCATAACTCTTTGTGCAAATATTTACTCAGAGATGGGAGTGAACATAAATAAATGTAACGATACTTTGACCAATTACAGTTTCTCGTTCCAAACTCAGATAGTGTAATTAACTGGACTTCGTGTAAACATGAAAAGTTTTATGATGTTGCTTGGCTTCATCAAAGTTAGAATGTTGCAGTATTTTTGTTATTGTAGATGGTTAACATGTGGGAATTTGTCGCCTTTATTCAATTTAAGTTTATAATTATTCTGTTTATAATGGCCAAATAGGCCAAATAGTTATAATTGTTATTATTACCTGAAGAGGTAAAGAGATTATATAAAAATTGAGATATAACAGCACATATTTATTATCGAGCTCATGTCTAGTTAATAGTCAATTAAAATTTGTATAGAAATAGCTGTTCTACTAGAGAAATTAATGTAAAAAAAATGTTAGTGGATGATTTATTGAATGCCAAAATTTTATGCTGATTTATCAGTAGTACTACTAATTTTTCGCATACACTGTCATCGCAAAGCTGTATAATTACAATCTATGTAGTCCTTGCGGAAAAGAATCAACTTCATATACACAACAGTAAACAAGTATTGTACTTATTTAATTTTGGATTTCGTAAGTCTTTCTGGGGGCACACTCCCCCGGACAACTCTAAATACGTCTTTGGTTTCCACCTATCTTTCTTCTTCTGTTTATATTTTTTCTGTTACATAAAATCTTTCTACTTTGTCTGTGAGTGTGTAATTAATCCTGTTAAGTTCTGCAGTGAGAGGATTTCGTTCCAGCGCCAAGTAGTTCGAACGCACGACGCTAGATGGCGTACGGAATTTAGGTATTTTTCGCTCGAACAGGCGAAACGAGCTGTACACGCTCGATGCCCAGTAGTACACGTATAGCCGTAATTTGTCTGTAATAGATTGCCCTCAAATATGAATCTTGAAATGAAAGACGCAGTGAAATTGACACTTAAGTGAACATAGTAATCATCTGCATGATTTTCTTCCTAATATGAAATAGATGATTGTGGGCTGAAACTGCCAGGTTTGCGATTATTGTCACACTAAAATCATATTACATTGTAAACGTTCGAGCGTAGGAGACTCGAACGAGTACGAACGATCGAAAGTTGTCCCACGCTGTATCATAAATAGCGACGCTACTGAGACAGACTTATAAAAAATCTAGATTTGTCGGGACGGGACATGCAGATAAATGGATCTTTATAACACTGGCACCCAAGTTTCCAATCAAGTTCAGCAAAATGCAAGTAGCTGTTTTTTAGAAGGCGAAAGGATAATCCGTTAAGGCTTAGACCTGATAATTTTCACTTGTTGCTTAAATGATTCTGCATACAAATTGAGTTTGACGTGGAAGAAAACGGACAGGGTCTCATCTTAAACGGAAGAAGAATCTGTGCTTTTTCTCTCAGCTGCTTGCGAGAGAAAATCCCAAAAGATTTGTAACCTTTCTCCGCTCCAGGAAGAGCAGAGAAGATGATGGAAGAAAGTGAAGGAGAAAGTTGGGAAAGTTTTCCAGGAACGAGCCTATCCCATGAGCTTGAGAGTCTCGGAGAATTGAGGATGCTCCATCATATGGTTCGGAGCTTCTTATGATCTGCGGAGGCGATCGATGCTAGGATAAGCTTAAGAGGAAGAATTATGGAGACGGCAGGGAATCAACGAAGATGCTAAAAGAGGCATTCCCAGGGCATTGAATATCGGTCTTAATTATTGCAATGGCATTTACACCGTCGATTATGATCCAAATTTCCTTGTTCTTATCAGCATTGCATGAATTCCGGACATGAGGGGGAGAAAGTTTTAATGACCGAATAGCGTGGAGGGTGACAGTGCCAGGGGTTGGGGAGAACTTTTCAACCCCTATTGCACCACAGCAGATAAAGAAAAATACATAAATAATATAGCTTTTTAGATTAAATATGCATTTTTCTTCCGATTTTGGTTGATTTGAAGCAAATTTCGCCAGATGGAGTAGTGGTAACGTTGTTTCCTTGTAATCAGAAGTCCTAGGCTCGATATCCGGTGGATGCACATTGCACAGTGGATCGGATTCGACTTTAAACTCTAAATCCAGTCTCGGTTAGCCAATGTGTGCATAAAGTGGACTTAAAACAACAAAGCATTCCACGAAAGGTGGTCCTACTTCATGTAAATAATAAATTAATCTGAAAATTGTTAGTGTTTTAATTGCATTAAGGTTTAAATGTTTGCTAATTCATATAAATTGCATAGGGTCATTCAGGGACATCTCGACACTTGGGAGATCCCGACACTTTTAAGAAAAAACCCTCTCAAGCATGTGCTGCCACCTAGTTAACGGTCGAAAAGCACAACTCAGAAGTGCTTCAAGGTCTGTGTGTGCAATTGTTTGTCGACGGTTGGAATACCTGATTTTTGGGGGAAGAAATACCATCCGAAACTCTTTCTGGTGAGTAAGTCATAGTGTCTAAAGACCGTACTATAAGAATAGCATTGAAAACTGATGTATATTTTACCGATGTGTGTAAATTCATTAGATTTACAAAGTGGACGGTGGAAGGGCCAAACGCTGGTGAATATCGCTGTCTGCTCCAAAGAAGCGTGCACGTTCATAAGAGGCAGTGCTGCCATCTAGTTGGAAAAAATGTAACTCTGGGAGATTCCGACACCATGCTATGGGGAGATCTCGACATGTCGAAATGTCCCGAATCTTGCAATTTTCGGCAATGTCTCGTCTACAAAAGTTTTTGTTTCTCTTTCAGGTATCGGAAATGCCTCGAACATACCAATATAAAGGAATTCATGGCAAGTGGAAGCCAGAGGATATGGCGGCTGCGATAAAGGAAGTAACAGAAAACAAAATACTTCTTGCAACTGCGGCCAAAAGATGTAATGTTCCTAGAAACACGTTAAGAGCAAGGGTGGTAACGGGTATTGTGTCAAACCGGCAAACTGGAAAAGGAACAACACTAAGTGCTGCTGTGGAGCAACAATTGGTTGAACATATGCTATTGTTAGATTCGAAAGGATTTGGTATGACAATAAAGGATCTGAGGGAGATTACTTTCAAATTTGCAGAAAGAAACAATGTAAAACATAAATTTAATACCGAAAAGGGAATGGTAGGATATGACTGGGTGTACTCTTTCCTAGAAAGACATCCCAATTTGTCCATTAGAAAAGCACAAGGACTGTCTTACGCTCGTTCAACAGAGATGAGGTTCGAAAATTTTTCGACAATTTAAGGAAGATGTACGACAACCTTGAACTATGGGAAGATCCGGGAAGAATATTCAACGCAGATGAAACTGGGCTACAGCTGATATTCAAGCCAGGAAAAACTATTTCTCTCAAGGGGAAAAAAGACGTTTATCACGCCACGACGGGGGAAAAGGGTTCTACCGTCACTGCAATGGTTTGTAGCAGTGCAACGGGAAGTGCAATTCCACCTTTTGTGATCATGAAGGGTGTCCGACATAAACCCTCCTATGCAAAAGGGTTGCCGAATGGGGCATGTGTCCAGTTGTCTGAGTCTGGGTACATGACTAGTGAAGTATTTCGTCACTTTCTTGACCATTTAAATAAATACAAGCCTCAAGGGAAAATTCTGCTTATTATAGATGGGCATGCCTCTCATTGCAAGGACATAGATGTCCTTGAGAAAGCTACAAATTTGGGGATCGAAATGCTCTGTCTCCCTCCTCATAGCACCCACAAGTGCCAACCGTTAGACGTGTCTTACTTCAGAAGTCTGAAACACTTCTACAATGAGGCATGTAGAAATTTCGTTCATCATCATCCTGGGAAGGGGATCACAAAGGACGATTTTGGAGAGATTTTTAAGCAAGCTTGGGATAAATCGGCAACATCAGGTAATCTTGCCAGTGGATTCCGAAAATGTGGGATTTATCCATACAATCCTGACATACTGGAAGACGATGTCTTTGAGTATCAACTGGTCCCTAGTGAAAATGGTGGAGTTCCAATCATACTGGAGGAAGAAATTGCTCGTGGTCAAGATGAACGATCTTCTTCTGGTAGTTCGTTTGCAGAGCTGTCTCCAGTACCAGTGACAGAGAAGGTTTCTGGACGGAACAGAAGGAAGACCCAGGAATCTGTCATTGTAACATCCGCCGAATACATTCAGAAACTTCGTGCAAAACAAGCCACTCCTCCATCCAAAAGGCGTCAAGGAAGGGCTGCACCCAGTACATCTAAGGGTCTCAAGAACAATGAAAATTATTGTGGTGGTTGTGGTGGGTACTACTTCGACGACACTGAAGGAGAGAAATGGGTGGAATGTATGGGGGACTGCGGTAAATGGTTCCATGAAGACTGTGTAGAAGATGGAAGTGAACCTCAGTTCACATGCCAACAATGTGCCTAGTTGAAACGTGGTCTGTGTCGTGTTTACCACGAGACGCGATACATCTTCTGAAACTAGCGACAAGACGAGACACGCCATCTTTAGTCTTTGCCTTCCGAGACGAGACGAGACGACAAGAGAAAGTACTTCATAATTCCATGCAATCAGTTCATTATTGAATATTTTAATCCAATCTCATGTCTAGAATATTACATTATATATTTTGACATGTCACACACTTAATGCTGGAATGACCCCAATCAATTAGAAGCAATGCATGAAGTCGTGTTCAATGGGAGGAAGTTTTTAATGACTGAATAGCGTGGATGGTGACGGCGTCAAGGATTCGGGATTCGAATCCAGCCCTAAATAGCCCTTACTGTTCCCTATCACACAAAGAAAAATACATAAATAAATACAGTTGTATTCTAAATATGCATTTTTCGTATAGTTTTCATTGATTTGGTTGTGATACGTCGCTTTTCTGCTACTTTTTGGTAATCGCGTCGATGAGGATTCAATATGAAATTGAGTAGATAATTACAAATGAAGGGCTCGGATGTAAAACATGGTGACATTTTAGTCATTTGTGAGTTCATTAAGAAGAGAGGTCCTCCCCGATGGCGCAGTGGTAGCGTCGTCACTTTATAATCAAGGGGTCCAGTGGCGAAGCCTCCTACGAGGCCCGGAGGTCGGGCCTACCCTAATATATGTGTCTATTACGGATTATTTTATTACTTATAATTTCATTAAACGACACTTAATTAAAGAAAACTGAAATTATATGTCTTCCGATAATTACCGCAAGTTTCTCACCCTGACCTGAACTCTATCTGCTTATTCAGCGTGGCCCGCCTGAGAGTGCCTCAGATGGTCCCATAACAACCTATGTGATTCGTGCGGAAAAACATGATTTCACAGGCGCGTTCGCCTGTAACGTAAACGGTGAGGCCGGCCTCCGACTTCCGAAGAGTGCCGATCGTGTACACGCGCGTGACGAAGCAGGCAGTGGACGCACAGAGCTTGTTGAAGCAGCGTTTCCATGGAAGATTCAGAGTGTGCATGGAGCGGGGCACACCGAGCTGCTAACACGTTGCGAAAATGTGTTGCTAACACCTCTAAACCTGGCCTCCTAACCTATCAACGTAGGCATTATTAGAATTCCAACTGCAAATAATGCACGTAAGTATTAAGTTTGGTGCTTTCAGCTTTTTTGAGGAACCGCTTTTCGCGAAGTGTTAACAGCTGCATGTGCCCCACACCAATCTCGATTCAGAGGGGGAAATTATTTTAAAATTATTACTTTGAGGAAAGGGATGTTGAGGCGAAATTTTATTTCATTAACTGAAAACGCGCTACTTTTAAAAGGGGGCAAAGTACAATGCAAACGTATTGAGAAAAATCCATGTTTCTGAAATTTTCTGGTCGGTGTGTTACACAGAAAGGTGTCCGTGTTCTCATTTAGCATTTCATCATTTTCTAAATCGTTAAGAAAAGAGTGCCTCCCCGATGGCGCAGGGGTAGCATCGCCGCCTTCAAATCAAGAGTTTCCGGGTTCGATACCCGGTGGAGGCACACAGTGGATCGGATGCCACTTTAAACTTTAAGTCCAGTCTCAATTAGCCTTACTGTGCATAAAGTGGACTTAAAACACCAAATCAATCAGTCAATCTAATCGTATTATAATTTTAATTAAAAGTCGAGTTTTGAAGAAGAATTATATGCAAAGAAAAGTTAAAAAGAAATAATTGATTGATAGATGTAGTTTATTTTACTTGGGTTTCTGCCATTTTTGGCTAATTGGGAAGATGAGGATGAGTTATGATATGATGACATTGAGGCACTCACAAAGAACACCTATGCCCACGCGAGGACTCGAACCTGAGGACCTTGTCTTAGCACGCTGTTATAACCAATCCGCCGCGGAGGTGAGCATTAAAAAGAAATAAATACAAAGTGACAATCAAGTGATCCATTTCTTTAATGCGAGAAACATTTACTGTTATTGAAGTAGCAAATAATGTTTACAAGCAGCTTTAATATAACAAATGTAATAGGGCTAGAGCCTGACAGAACGGCTCTTTCATTTTCTGACGCGTGGTCAGAACATCGAGTCCCATAGTCACTGTTTTATTAACCTATTTTAATATTCTCCTTCCTGTGCCTATCCTTCCAGAGACAGCACGCTTCGACGCTGAAGGGGTCCCGGGTTCGATACCTGGTGGAGGGACATGGCAAAGTGGTTCGGATTCCACTTTAAACTGTAGGTCCAGCCCCATTTGCCTTACTGTGCATAAAGTGCACTTAAAACACCAACTCAGGACCCATTAAGAGAAAAGGGTTATTAGGGTTGCGTGTTGTGTTTGCCAATTTCAGAAGGCTTCACGGAGTCCAATGCAAATTGTATGACATGGCAATTTGACTCGAAAATTGAAGGATGGCACATTTTACTTTGTAACTCAAAAACTACCAAAATGTCACTTACCGTGTTTTACACCCAAACCCTTCAAATATGTTCGGACAGGACAAGCCCTTCTTCTTCTGTGACATTACGGCCCTTTTAGTTTAGCCTTAGCCTGCCTCAGAACTGCCGACCATTCTCTTCTGTCAAGTGCTTCCTTTTTCCATGCTCGTACACCTACAGTTTTCAAATCATTCTCTACGTCATTCAACTATCTTAGTCTTGGTCTTTCTACAGCTCAACTACCTCCTGGTTCAAAGTGCATTGCTCTTTAAGGTATCCTGTGATCTTCCATTCTGATAACATGTCCTAGCCATTCCAATCTTCTGACTTTTGTCTCAGTTATGATATCAGGTGAACCTACAGATGATTATACTGGCTGTGGATCCAGACGCCACAACGTCGTTGATCTGTAACAACGTAGTTGCCAGGCTGTACTATATCAGAGAGAGATTGACATTTGGCATTTTTCGTAAGGTACTATTTTTGATGCGACTGCCACTCTTATACAGGGTGTCCCGGAAGGAAGTGGTAATACTTTGAGAAATGGTAGTATGGGTGATTCTAAGCAAAAAAGTTCATATGAACATGGGTCCGATTTTGAACAAGAACTGAGATATGAACAGAAATAAAAATGCCGCCACCAACATCAATGCACACACATATAGGGGGTGTGGGGGTAACGCTACACACTTTCTTGACCCGGTCGTGAGTGGGGGTGATGTGGTCAGCAACACGCCCCTGACCGACTTTACCTCCCCCCCCCCAGGTATCCATGTTATTCGACGCTGGGTAGGCGCCGGAGCCGCTTCCACCGTTAGAAAAATACTGGGTTGTCGTTCAAAATCGGACCCATGTTCATATGAACGTTTTTGGCTTAGAATCACCCATACTACCATTTCCCAAAGTATTGCCACTTCCTCCCGGGACACCCTGTATATAATAATGCCTCTCTTGATTAATTTGGATAGCACAAAGTGCCTTTACGACTACTTAAACGTCATACTGATAATTACTTATCGCTGTAAGTGGAATTAAAAGTACACTTGGACAATAAAACGCTTTCAAAAGATAATCGGATTGTAAACTATGGAACCGTACTTTCAGGGTAAATTATTTATTCATTAACTTTGATTTGATGTTTGTTATTCTCTTTTTCTTTCTTCTTTATTGCAAAAATTCTTCGAAATCTTTCTTCCTCTTGCTTTCATTTGTTAATTCGTTTTGGTCACTGTACCCTACCTCAAAAGTCAAGATTATTTTTTTCCCTTTATTTTGCCTCAATTAATTTTCCTTCCAACAAGCCCACATTACACGGTTCTCCTCATTAAAACCAACAATAGATGTCTTACACCCCTCAACCATGCTCAAGTTAAGGACAAATGGTGCATTGTTAGATGAAAATTCAAACTCTAATTTTCACAATTACATTCTGTTTTCTTCATCTTAAGGTGATTTTAATTGGAACCTGTTCTCAGAAAGCGAAAGATAGAAATTAATATACACAGTAGAGTCTCGATAATCGGATGTTCTGTATAATTCGAGGGAAAAACTCACATAAGTGGGTTAGGGCCTCCCCGACGGCGTAGTGGGAACGTCGCAGACTTATAATCAAGGAGTCCTGTTTTCGATTCCCAGTGGAGGAGCATGGAACAGTGGTTTGGATCCATTCCCGCTTAGCCCTTCTGTGCATAAAGTGGACTTAAAATAACAATTCAAAAACTAAGAAGATAAGTGGGTTTGTGAACAGAAATGATGCAACGTCGTGAAGCATAAGACGCTTGATCCTTTCTTTAAAGTGTAAGTTCAATATTGTATGATTGCACTTATCTATGTAACTTATGTTGTTGTAAATCCAATTTTCACATACAGTATCTTTTTATTTCGATTTTTTTCTTTTGATTTTTCGCTTCCCGATTTTCCATATTTCTGAGTATTCATCCAATGTAGATAGTGGATAAATTTTTCATAAAAATTTATTTCATCATTGGATTTTTTATTCTCTCTCCAAAAATAGAATACACAGATTAAAATGCTTCATTAACGTCAGGATAGAATAGCACAATATTAAAACGTTAACTGGGCAACTCGACTTTTTTTGTGAACGAGCGCTCTCGTATGCACGCGTGGGAACTCAGAGCGAGCAACGTTATTGTAACGTTGTAATACGAGGGTCACTATTTATATTTTGAGCCTTGGCAACACTGATCGAAGTTAGGCGCGATTTGACGTTTGCACGGAATCGTCTGGCATTATTGACCATAACGTACTTCAAATGTTTTGTCAATAGCTTCATTTGTGTTGTTTATGTTGCCTTGGAGATTGCGCGACAACAATAAAATGGAATTAACTCGTGAACATTTTCGTGCGATGATTTTTTACGATTTTCGACGTGGATTATCAAGACAAGAGTGCATCGATCAACTTACTTCCACATTTGGCGATGAAGCCCCATCCTTTGCCACTGTGAAACGCTGGTATAACGAATTTAATCGTGGCCGCCATTCGCTCACCGAGGTCGTCCAAAATCAGTTGTTGTTCAAGAAAACATTCATGCTGTGCAAAACCTAATACTGCAAGATCGTCATGTGACATACTGTGAGATTGAGGCAACCATAGGCATTAGTTCCACCAGCATATATAAAATATTACATGATCATTTAGCTGTGAGAAAGGTATGTTCTCGTTGGACCCCACACAATTTGACAAAAACTCAGAAAGACGCTCGCGTCAATTGGTGCAAACAAATGCTCAATAAATACAATCGTGGTGCTTCAAAAGACCTACATAAGATTGTAACAGGTGACGAATCATGGATATATGCATATGAGCCGGGAACGTAAACAGCAGTCGACTGTATGGGTGTTTCAAGATGAACCCAATTCAACGAAAGTTGTTCGCGCTCGAAGCACATCGAAACAAATGGTCGCCTGTTTTTCCGGGAAAACTGGTCATGTTGCAACTGTGCCTTTAGAGGAACGTAGAACGGTCAACTCTGAATGGTATACAACAAAATTTGTTTGCCAGAGGTCTTCGGTCAAATATGGAAAACAAAAACAAACGCCGTCGGATCATTCTTCATCAAGACAATGCCAGCTGTCACACATCTCGTCTAACAACCGACTTTATGAACAGTCAAAAAATCGAATTGATGGGTCATCCGCCGTACAATCCTGATTTGGCACCCAATGACTTCTTCTTGTTCCCGAATGTCAAGAATAAATTGCGTGGACAACGATTTTCGTCGGCGGAAGACGCCGTTGATGCGTTCAAAAACCATATTATGGAGGTGTCTCAAGAAGATTGGAAAAACTGCTTTGACAAATGGTTCGAACGAATGCAAAAGTGTATTGACCAAAAAGGAGAATACTTCGAAAAACAATAAAGCAGTTTTCAATGCCAAATTCCTGTTTTTTCATTGTTAGGCTCAAAATATAAATAGTGACCCTCATAGTGACATAAAAAGCGGGAGTAAGGCAGGAGACTTTAAGGTGAAGCTCGCAGTGCACAGAACGCTCGCCGGTGTCCATAAGTGCACTCCAATCCTGCTTTAATCGGACATTTGCATTATACCATATTCTGAATTGTGTACTTAAGAAGAGGCGATAGTTCCTCTATTTTAATCATTCTCTTTAACAAGCTTTCCTAAAAGAAAGGACTGATTATAATATGTTAGAATGTAGGACTGGTCAAAAGCGCTCAGAATTCTTTGTCATGCTAAATAAACATCATAAAGCCTTTGAAGTTTTTTCGGCATATGCACGTTGGTAAAGGTCGCTGATGTGTTTGAAGCACATTTGAAAGAGCTAGTGATAAGCTCATGTTAATCAACAAAAACATGGATAGAACAACCAATAGAAATTGTTGGCAAACCTTTCTCTTTTCCTCAAAATGCAGCTTGCAACTGGATCATTCCATGCAGTGTTACCACACGAAGGGATATATTTCCCTAGGTGCAGAAAAATTCAGGCAGAATTTTAGGTGAAACTGAAAAAGAGAAATTTCGTGAATAATATCGAAATTGAAGGCAAACTTGAAGAAACTCCGCTTACCTGGAGGTTGAAGTTGCGAAGTGGAAAAATAAGTAATCGCAGCACAAGTGGATGTTGAAACTCATTTTCACACATTACATCAACATCGTTAAAGATAAACCTTGTTACAAATGCATAAAAGGCAGAGTCTTCACAAGAGTTACATATTTTATTTTTTGTAATTTTTCTCAAAGAAAATGGCTACTAATGACAAATGAAAAATCGCACAAATATTATACGAGGTGTATCATAATCTACACCGTACCTTTCTCCTTAAACATCTCTCAAATGAATAATCTGGTAATATAGTTTTACAAATAAACACTCCAAAGGTAAAGGGCCTCGTCTGAGTACCATTCCCGACGTCCCATTGGGACGCTGCTAACAAAATTTTAAAACACGATTGAAATTTGAAACAATGTACTTTTTGAACATTAGGATTTACCTGATGAGTGACTTCAGTCAGAGAACAGCGCGCTACGACACCCGAGGTCCCGGGTTCGATCCCAGCACTGGGCATAAGCTTTAACAAGTGACTACAGTAAAGTTTTGCTATCTCGGGCCGACCTCTCTGGCGGAGTTGTTAGCGCAGCGAGGTACGACGCCCTTGTTCCAGGATTCGAATCCCAGTAGATCATGGGTGTTTTTTGTGAATGTCCCTTCAACGATTTCATCACGTTATCACTCATCCTCATCGTCTCGATTATCAAAAAGTGGCATAATGACGACGCTAAATAACAAAGATCAAGTACTGTCCTGGGCACCTCTCGTGAAACATATCAGGATCCGCCACTGAACGTTTCAACACCACTGAGGTTAAAATTTAACAAAAATATGCGATGTGGACCTCCTTGGTCAACTACGAATCAGATCCGTAGACAATTCAATTCAGTTATGAGATTGCAGTCTTAAGCAACTGGGCTGTCGAACAATCCCTTCGTGGTAAGTCCATCAGAGCATCTGAAATGTTACTTGCGTGACTGTTCGATACAGTGTTATTGATTAGCATCGTTATTTACATAAGAGTTCTGTGCTTGAACCAGAATTTCACTTCACGAAATGAAACCAAAAACAATATATCTTGACTTCCGTGTCACTATTCTTATTCTTGAGCTGTTTACTTCAAGAGTAGTTTTATTTCTTTGATTTTTCACCTAAGCTACATCAACATTGAGTAATTGTGGAAGACTGCAGGGTAGGAAAGTTAAAGAACCACATAATAAGATTCGAGCTCAATTCTTTCTTCCTAGGAAAACTGCTTTGTAGGTTTAAGGACTCCAGCCAACTTCTTTTGCCCTTGAAAGTAGTTCGTAGAAGTCAAGAGTTCGGAAGTTTGCGAGGCGATTCGTTTCTACAGCAAGTAAAAATGGACACGGAACGAATCAAGACACTTCCGATATGTATGGAAGATTATATTGTTATCAGCACATAGTGACGACACGAAAAAATGAGTAAACTGCGGGAAAAGTTGGAGACAGTCAGTTAAGCATTTCGTCCACTGAGACGCGAAGAAACGCGGCAACAGACAGCAACAGAAGTTCTGTTGTCTGTTTCTATTGAAATAAAATGGTGTAACGCCCACTACAGCGAAACGCGCGGAACCGAAGAGCGGAATTTCTGGGCCAGAAGTCTGCAGGTTTCTAGGATGGAAATTTTCCGTTCAATACCGTCTCCAAATGCCCTCTCGTGTAATTCCGCGTCTCTTCGTTTAGCTCCGGCAAGTGTCCGCTCGGCGGCGTGGTTCGGCGCGGTACATGGGCGGACTAACCTCGGAAAGGCACATGGAATTTTTCACTCGGACGTTAGGGTGGTGCGTTTCGGTGTTACTTGGCGATAACCTTTAAACGTACGTATTCCATTCCACATGTTCGTCGAAAGGATTTCCACAATATTTAGTTTTTCCTAGTGTAAACAGTGTAGTTTTATCCCCTTTAACAATATTATATTGATATGTAATACTGTAACAGAAAACATCCCCATTATAGTAGTTCCCATGTTATCATATGCATAACTCCCCATCCTTGCTTCGATATCAATAACTTCAGCAATGTTAAATATGACGTCTCTGTTTTAGTTGTGTGCGGTTTTACCCTTCATGATGATATAAAGTTTGTACTTGGCACTAATTAACCCCTCTGCCCGGAATTTAAATCTCCCGTCTGCTGAACCTCAAACGGTTTAAAATCGCTCATCTTTAGCTTTATCAGGTTATATCAAAAACACATTTCTATATTTTTAAATCTAGATAATATATTTAAATCAAATTTTCAGTATTATTCACCGACAGTGTCTTCGCACATCTTGATCGGTGTGATTTTTTTTATTCATGCATTTTGCACAGTTTTTATCGCACTAAAACTTAAAAAATGACGAAAACTGACACTTGTCATTACAAATAACTTGATAAATTACTTTACATTTATAGGGAAGTTTCATTGTCGAAAATGTACAATTTTGTCTTCCCTCTTCCGCAACGCTTACCAGTTGCGGCCATTGTCGATGTTTGACTGACAAGAACAACGTTGTGCAAGTTGTTTTGTTATTTCCCCGTATATGACAGTAAAGACTAACACCTTTCTGGTAAACTGGTAAAAACAGTTTGTCTACTACCAATAGATAAGATTATAATGTAACAGAGGTTTGACGTCAACCATGCAGCGAACGTACACGTGTACGTCGAACCGCCATTAATACAGAATTCTGGGACGTACACGTGTACGTCGGTCCGCCTTGAGTGGGTTAAAGGTGATGATGTGTTGAAGAATGGCACACTTTTCGGCAACGCAGGAGCAGGGTTACAAGGCAAGCAGCTGATTGCATCACCTCACTCTCGCATAAAATTGAAATTCGACGGAACCGCCAGAAGGTTTTCTCTTCTTGGTTGAGTAGTACAGCCGTAGCGGTGCCGTGCTGTTAGCGAACGTGCTCATATCGAACACGTGCTCTTAGCGAACACAGTTACGGATGGATTTCCAGGTGCGTGCTGTTAGCGAACACGCAAACATGTCCTATCTTATTTGTCCTTGAAACTGGTCAGCATGCAAGTGTTGCTAGTGATAAGCCAACTTCCGTGGAGAGCGGTGCCTCTTGACCTGACCTGACTCACCCCTGATCATTCTTCAATGGACTGTGAAACCAGCAAGATTAGTGAAATAGAATTCATTAAAACGAAGTACGGGAATTTGTGTTTGGTGTACGATGGTTACCAGTACCGAAAAGTACGAGAGGCGAAAGGCGTGGTGACATGGCTATGTACGAAAGATAAGATAGAGAAGTGTAAGGGATCCCTGAAGACAAAAGTCTGAGTTCTACTTGAGGAAAGTTTAAAAGCACGAGCCAAATATAGCTGAAATAGAAGTGAAGAAAAGAGCTGAACATTGTAGGAAACTGGCGAGAGAGTATCTTTATGTACCTTTTAAAAAAAACAGCTTTGGAACAACTGAAAATTGATAATAACATTTACTAATGTCTTTGGAAGTACAAAAAGTAACCTAGGTTGATTAACATTTACATTTTCTATGTAAAATTTGATTTTAAGGAAGATGAACTATATCAGTATTTTAACAAAAACTTTCATGTACTTAACCTAAATTGTTGAGGATCCTTCATTTAGTTAATTTCAAACATAAAATGATTATAAGTTAAATTGGCAACACTTGCATGTTGACCACTTTCAACGACGAACAAGACAGGGCAAGTTTGTGTGTTCGCTAACAGCACGCACCTTCCGGTGTTCGCCACGAGCACGGAATCGCCGTAGCAGAGCTCACATGTGGTCCATCCTTGAGCCCACACAAACTAAATTATTTGGTGATACCAGTGGCTATCCATTACACCAGATAGGGTGGCCAGTCTTAATGCCAGAGTTGTGCAACTACAACGAGCTTCTGAGTCGTTCTGTTGGTCTTTCAGAAAAGTTGATATCAAAATCGAAAGCTCCGAAGTCGACGTTTTAATTGATGAATGCAGAGCAAAAAATTTAACTACATTTTCCAAATTAAGCACTTGCCGAAATGGGGCAGCAGATAAGGTTGCAAATCTTCATTAATCTTGCTGTAAATCTTGGCAGTATTATCAAATTATCCGGCAGATGGCGACACGACACGTTTTCATCATGATTGATTATCATTGTCTTCCTACGTGACCCACTACTGAAAGGTCTGCCAAAACTGCAGCATCTGGTTCGTGCTTGAATTCCGGCATTTCGCCAGATAATATTTGATTTCTGCCTAAACTACTTTTCTTCTCGAACAGAAATCGTCTGGAACACTACCTTCACATTCTTTAATCCAAAGAATAAATGTACGGATCCCAACGTTATCCAATATATATAAAGCCCCAATCCCACCACTCACTCACTCACTCACTGACATAAATGTTCTCCATGAAGGAAGCCCCGGAGGCGAAAAACGCCCGATTACGACCCCCCATGAAATCGTCCCAAAAGAGCGAGAAAATTCAAAAATCTCTCAATCGGCCCTTCCTTAAGGATGAAAATGCCCTTTTCTCACGTCCTTAGCAACCGTTGCCACGGGCATTTCTTTTGCACACATTGTTTCCTTCAATTCTTAATTGTCCAGCTACATTATATTTCTCACAGATAAGTAACACACAGATGAATGAACTCCTGGCTTTGAAAAGGTGCCTTAAACAAGGGTGACATCTACATAATAAGGAGTTTCAGCCCAGATACAATTACGTATATATTGTTATACTCAATGCGTAAATATCTGCATCGTGCTTGTTTCAACTAAATGTTTAGGGGGTATAATGACATGCAATTCCTTAGAGCTTGCCGTGCTTGTTGTTCACCATGGAAACGGACGTTGCTAGGGAACTTAAAGAAAGTTTATTTTCACCCCGAATGCTACTGTAAGGGAATTATGCTAGAGTTTTCGATTGATTGATTGATTTGGTGTTTTAGGTCCACTTTGTGCACAGTATTAAAGTTTTCGAATTTTAAAATGTGAGCATCAGAATTCATTGCAGAGGAGAGATAGAAATTTGCGAAGAATGAAGGAAAACATTTCTTTATTTCAATTATGTTTAAAAATGTAAAACTGACTACAGAAGTAAAATGTTACTTTTCCAATTTAGTGTCGCTATTGAATTCGTTTACATAAAACATCTAACTAACTATCCTGAAACTGTTATTACTTACCCAGCTTATTATTAAGAAAGAAACCAATAATATTTTGATTATTTGTACATATTACAGCGCATACACACATAAATTTACGTTCAAAACTTTCCAAATAAGCGAACCACGTCGGCGAGCGCACGAGACGTGGCCACAGGCCACGTCGAAAGTGCGCGAGTCCAATATATGTAAAGCCCCAATCCCACCACTCACTCACTGACATAAATGTTCTCCATGAAGGAAGCCCCGGAGGCGAAAAACGCCCGATTACGACCCCCCATGAAATCGTCCCAAAAGGCCGAGAAAATTCAAAAATCCCTCAATCGGCCCTTCCTTAAGGGTGAAAATGCCCTTTTCTCACGTCCTTATCAACCGTTGCCACGGGCATTTCTTTTGCACACATTGTTTCCTTCAATTCTTAATTGTCCAGCTACATTATATTTCTCACAGATAAGTAACACACAGATGAATGAACTCCTGGCTTTGAAAAGGTGCCTTAAACAAGGGTGACATCTACATAATAAGGAGTTTCAGCCCAGATACAATTACGTATATATTGTTATACTCAATGCGTAAATATCTGCATCGTGCTTGTTTCAACTAAATGTTTAGGGGGTATAATGACATGCAATTCCTTAGAGCTTGCCGTGCTTGTTGTTCACCATGGAAACGGACGTTGCTAGGGAACTTAAAGAAAGTTTATTTTCACCCCGAATGCTACTGTAAGGGAATTATGCTAGAGTTTTCGATTGATTGATTGATTTGGTGTTTTAGGTCCACTTTGTGCACAGTATTAAAGTTTTCGAATTTTAAAATGTGAGCATCAGAATTCATTGCAGAGGAGAGATAGAAATTTGCGAAGAATGAAGGAAAACATTTCTTTATTTCAATTATGTTTAAAAATGTAAAACTGACTACAGAAGTAAAATGTTACTTTTCCAATTTAGTGTCGCTATTGAATTCGTTTACATAAAACATCTAACTAACTATCCTGAAACTGTTATTACTTACCCAGCTTATTATTAAGAAAGAAACCAATAATATTTTGATTATTTGTACATATTACAGCGCATACACACATAAATTTACGTTCAAAACTTTCCAAATAAGCGAACCACGTCGGCGAGCGCACGAGACGTGGCCACAGGCCACGTCGAAAGTGCGCGAGTCCAATATATGTAAAGCCCCAATCCCACCACTCACTCACTGACATAAATGTTCTCCATGAAGGAAGCCCCGGAGGCGAAAAACGCCCGATTACGACCCCCCATGAAATCGTCCCAAAAGGCCGAGAAAATTCAAAAATCCCTCAATCGGCCCTTCCTTAAGGGTGAAAATGCCCTTTTCTCACGTCCTTATCAACCGTTGCCACGGGCATTTCTTTTGCACACATTGTTTCCTTCAATTCTTAATTGTCCAGCTACATTATATTTCTCACAGATAAGTAACACACAGATGAATGAACTCCTGGCTTTGAAAAGGTGCCTTAAACAAGGGTGACATCTACATAATAAGGAGTTTCAGCCCAGATACAATTACGTATATATTGTTATACTCAATGCGTAAATATCTGCATCGTGCTTGTTTCAACTAAATGTTTAGGGGGTATAATGACATGCAATTCCTTAGAGCTTGCCGTGCTTGTTGTTCACCATGGAAACGGACGTTGCTAGGGAACTTAAAGAAAGTTTATTTTCACCCCGAATGCTACTGTAAGGGAATTATGCTAGAGTTTTCGATTGATTGATTGATTTGGTGTTTTAGGTCCACTTTGTGCACAGTATTAAAGTTTTCGAATTTTAAAATGTGAGCATCAGAATTCATTGCAGAGGAGAGATAGAAATTTGCGAAGAATGAAGGAAAACATTTCTTTATTTCAATTATGTTTAAAAATGTAAAACTGACTACAGAAGTAAAATGTTACTTTTCCAATTTAGTGTCGCTATTGAATTCGTTTACATAAAACATCTAACTAACTATCCTGAAACTGTTATTACTTACCCAGCTTATTATTAAGAAAGAAACCAATAATATTTTGATTATTTGTACATATTACAGCGCATACACACATAAATTTACGTTCAAAACTTTCCAAATAAGCGAACCACGTCGGCGAGCGCACGAGACGTGGCCACAGGCCACGTCGAAAGTGCGCGAGTCCAATATATGTAAAGCCCCAATCCCACCACTCACTCACTGACATAAATGTTCTCCATGAAGGAAGCCCCGGAGGCGAAAAACGCCCGATTACGACCCCCCATGAAATCGTCCCAAAAGGCCGAGAAAATTCAAAAATCCCTCAATCGGCCCTTCCTTAAGGGTGAAAATGCCCTTTTCTCACGTCCTTATCAACCGTTGCCACGGGCATTTCTTTTGCACACATTGTTTCCTTCAATTCTTAATTGTCCAGCTACATTATATTTCTCACAGATAAGTAACACACAGATGAATCAACTCCTGGCTTTGAAAAGGTGCCTGAAACAAGGGTGACATCTACATAATAAGGAGTTTCAGCCCAGATACAATCAATGCGAAAATATCTAAATCGTGCTTGTTTTAATTACATGTTTAAAGGCATGACAGACAATTCTTTATTTAGAGATTGCCATGATTGTTTATACGATAATTGAGATGTACTAGACTTTGTATTTGCGTCACAATTTATTACAGAGGTAAAATGAAAACAATGATCTTTCAATTACGTTTACAAATGTGAAAATGAGAAAAGACGTAAATATTGCTTTTCGAACTTAGTGTAGCTATTGAATTTGTTTATTTAAAACATATATAACTGACTATCTTGAGGCTTATTATTAAGAAAATATACAACAATATTTTGAATATTTGCCCGTACACACATAACATTACGTTCACAACTTTCCAAATTAAGGAACCACGTCAGCCAGAGGCCCTTTTTAAGAGTGAAAATGCTCTTTTTATACGTCCCTATCAACATCCGTTTCCAGGGGCTAGAAATCCGACATTTTTCACTCAAGGCTTTAACAACATCAGCATAAAATAATTAAATTTGAAAATGACATACAGTACCTTCTTTCAATATTTTTCGAATGCCAAACGAATTTACAAAATAAATAATTTCCTTGTTTAAAATAACAAGAAATCTCTTCCAGATACTTCGATTCTTGTGAATGGCACTGATTAATGTACGAGCAGATGTTGCAATGCCGGATTACAAACGTACACGGTCAGATTCGATTGGGGCGACACATGGTTTCAAAAAAGTAAACTAAACTGACACACTACAAAACAATTGTCATCTGTACTAAAACATTATTAACATTCTGAGCTTTTTGACCTGCCTTGGTTGAGTCTTTAGTGCTTTCCGACATTTTTATTATCCTTGAGATCATGGACGCATATGATTCAAGTCCCAGTTAGAAAACATGCATCACACAAGAGTGACATAACATAAAGAGATTCAGTTGAGATATTACATAAACATTTGTATACAACTTACTTCATTGGTATTCTAAATACGAAAATAGCTCTACCATGACTGTTTTCATGAAATGTTTATCGTGTTTGCAATATGTGGGCTGAATCTACCAATTCCAAGTTACACATATATATCCTGCTTTTTCATTTCTTCTTAAAGTCTGTTGACAAAACAAATGAATAGAAAATGTCAATTGTACATGGATAATAGTTGGATTACAATATTACAGTTTTCCTGTATGACGGTTTGTGCTGCTTCGATGGATAATGTTCTGAAAGTTAGACTAGACTAGAAAAGGCTCCACTGTAAGTTACGATATATGTTTTATACAGTATTTTTTGTTAGTGTGTTGTTTTTGAAATGGATACATCAGATGTCTTTACATGCGTTGCAAGCGGCACAACACATCAAGGAGATTTGAGAATCTTCACAGAGGGAAGAAACGCCCAGTGCGTGGCAAATTCTGCATGTGCTATTGCCTGGTATGTTATTTCTAACAATTCATTTTCTACTGATATTATAGACGCCTTACTACATGAAGGTCATAACTTATATTGTCAAATTGTGGGTGATGATATCTTCCTGGAACCAGAGCAGCTGCCGGCAGAGATTGTTGTTCTGTCTCGAAAGATAAACTTGGGAAGAGTAGAACCTGTGCTGGACGGGCGATTTCCACTGAGAGAGTCAAATATACCAGATAGCATACAGGAGTTGGCTGCAAACTTGATGACCGTGTGTGAAAATTCTCCAAACAATTGTGGTTATCTGTTCACAGGACAAACATACACTGTCTCATTTTGGTTTTTTGATGGGTGTTTCTATGTATACAATTCGCATGCAGTGAATGAAAGGGGTGTACATGATATTCATTTCGAATATGACAATTTTGCGCGACTTTTTAAATGTGAAAATATTGAGTGCTTAGCGCGGGTTTTGCTAATAAATTCTGCTGTCGATGGCGTATTACGATTTTATGTTGTGCATCGCGTACTAGTTGAACTCCAACTTGGTGTTCGTTCGGAGGCGCAGGTAGAAAATTATTCCGACGTAAGGACAACAGAGTCAATAGAGGTTGCAGGACAGTCAGAATTGTCAATTGGAAATACCGGTCGGAGTAGAAAGTCAGACGTTTATGTTGGAAAGGCCGGGCGCCCTCCAAAGTTAAAGAGAGGACGGCCAAAAACTTCATCTAATACTACAGCGGAACAACATCGCGAAGCAGTTAAACGATACACTATATCCCATCCAGACATAAACAGAACTGCTGTTCAGCGTTACACGCAGAAACACCCAGAGGTAAACCAGGCAGCTGTTCAGCGTTACACGCAGAAACACCCAGAGGTAAACCAGGCAGCTGTTCAGCGTTACACGCAGAAACACCCAGAGGTAAACCAGGCAGCTGTTCAGAGGTATGCTGCAGAGAACAAGGACAGAAATAGACAGGCATCTCAGTCCTACGAGAAGCGAACAGTAAGGCATATCCCGAATTCTCTAAGGCATTGCGAAGGTATTGCTTTTTACTCAAAAGAGCAGTTACATGTAATTCAGCCTTACCGCCTGAAAAATCCATCATTACTCTCTCAAAATTGTTACAAGTGTAGCTATTGTAGTGCTCCATTGTTTGAGGAGGAGAGAGGGAAAATCCAATGGTGTTGTGGTCAGGGAAGGTACAACGTTGTTAAATTTCCGCAACTTTCAGGTAATTTCTATGAACATCCTGATTTCATCAAAAGGCCTCGGATGTACAATGATTTGTTCGCCTTCAGTGCTCTGGTTATTCCACAAGGTTGGCACCATCTCAAGACTGGGCTTTCCTTCGTGAAAATATTAGGCAGGACTTACCATCGGGTCTTTGACCTTGCCTACAGAGGTCCGTACCCAAACCATAGCTCAATGTATGTAGACGACGGCGAGGAGAGGATTCGTTGGGCAACAAGGGAATTCCTTAATTCAAACGTGGTGAATGCAATATCTGAATATTTGCATGCTCGTAATCCTTTTATAAATATGTTATAAATGCTAAGTGATGAACCATCGGATGAGGCTCATCTTGTTTTTGAAACAGCCACTAGAAAAACTCACGGTCCAGTGCTTGGTGACAGACCACAGAGCATGGAAATAGCAGCTGTAATTAGAACAGAGTCTGAGGTACTTAATCCTCGCACGATATGCATTTGGAAAATTGGAGAAGCCAAGCCTCGCACAATAGATTCCAACCACCCACTGTGTGAGTCCTTCCAGTACCCACTGCTGTATCCAGAAGGAACTCCTGGATGGTACATAAACCGATTGGATAATAAAGGTTGCAAACTATCACAGCTTAAATATGTTCGTAGCCTACTAATGTCGGAAAAGCGTTTCACACAATATGGTAGGTTGTCAGAGACTTGGCTCGTCGATATGTACGTAAGGATAGAGGAAGAGAGGTTACGCTTTCTTAATTACTCTCAAAGGAATACTTCGAGCTCTAGTCTCAGAAGTGCCCCATTAGATGAGGTGGAATCAAGTGTTGTTACAGCCACCAGGAACCAAATGTTGGACTTAGAGATAGGGACATCTGATCAAAGAGAGCATGTAGTGAATACTATCCGCAGAGATGAAACCGTTCTGGGAGAGGGTGGTTTCATACCTGGTCGAATTTACCTCCCTAACACATTCACTGGTGGACCTAGATACATGAAGATGCGTTATTTAGATGCAATGGCATTAGTAGGACGACTTGGTGGCCCTACATATTTTCTGACATTTACAACTTACGGCCAGTGGCCAGAAATCAGGCTATCGACTCATAGAACATGCAAGAGTGAGCCTCAAGTGTGCTGTAGGGTGTTCCATATAAAACTGGAGGAGATGCTACGTGACCTTAGGAGTGGTGCTTTTCTTGGGAAAGTAGTATACATTGTGTGGGTGGTAGAGTTCCAAATGAGGGGATTACCGCATGCGCACATATGTTTCAGAATCGAAGGGGGCGGTCCTAGGCAGTCTACGGATATTGACAGAGTGATACGGGCCGACATTCCAGGATCTGAGGAAGCTGGTGGTAGACTGAGAGAGCTTGTTATTCGTCACATGATTCATGGTCCGTGCGGCCCGCCAAATCGCACGAACGTGCCATGTTGGTATGCTGAGAAACAGCAATGCACAAAATGGTTCCCAAAGCCCCATACACAAGTCACATACATAGACGATAGAGGATTTGTTCATTACCGTAGGAATACTGAAAATACTGCCTTGCTTCAGCAAGGTGGCCGACAGGTAGAAATTAGCGATTCGTGGGTGGTGCCATACAACTCTTCTTTACTGCTGAAATATGAATGTCACATAAATCTTGAGATTGCTTCTGCACGAAGAGTTGTGAAGTATCTTTTCAAATATATAACCAAAGGAAGTTCATTGAGGCGTGTCGCTGTGGTGCCCGAAGATAAGGTTAATGAAGTTGAGCAGTACGTTACAAAGAGGTATATCGGAGCAAGTGACGCAGCTTGGCGGGTACTAGAGTTTAATATAACGGGCAGGGAACCTACTGTAGAAGTATTACCTGTACATCTAGAAGGAAAGCAGTTACTGATATTCCGACCAGGGGAGGAGGCTGAGGCTGTTCAGCGGTCTTCATCTAAGCTTACCATATATTTAAATCGACCATCTTTGCCAGAGTTCGACAACCTAACGTACATTGATTTTCATGAAAAATATATTGTTCATACTAGGCGACCCAAAACTACAGCAGTTCCCATACACATGCATCCTGATGGGAAACATTTTATAACATTCAGACAACGGGGTACTGTGGTTGCTCGTCTTTTCTGGGTTGCTCCTAACAGAGGAGAATTGTATTATCTTCGTATATTGCTTTCTAGATTCGCTTGCCGTACTTTTAGAGACCTGATTAGACGAGGAGGGGAGTGTTGCTCCACCTTTCAAGAAGCAGCCCGAGCACTGGGTCTTATCAATAACGAGGAAGAATATAGAGACGCAATGGCTGAAGCATCAGTATTTATGACTGCACGCAACTTGCGCTCTTTTTTCGTTTTGCTCTGCAATATTGGTGCTCCAGCTTCAGATTTGTGGGACGAATTTCAACACTGTCTCTCTGAAGATTTCCTGGAAAGCATTCGTAATAATACCCTCCGTGCATACAATTTGGCGCTCATCGAAATTGAACGTGGCATGCGCCGCCACGGGACTTGTTTGAGAGATCATGGTCTTCCAGACGTTGAAGACAATTCTACTGAGCTCGGAAGAGAGAGATTAATGTACAATTCATCTTCGCTAAGGACATTTGTAGAATATTCGAAAGCTAAATTATCGGAAGAACAACGCTGCGTGTTTAATTATGTGGACCATATGGCAAGTCAGACTAGTTCATCATCAAAGTACAGTCGTTCACTTTTTATTGATGGCCCAGGAGGTTACAGAAAGACGCTATTGCTACAGGTTATAGCAGCACATATAAGGTCACAAAATGGCATTGTTCTCTGTGTGGCTAGCTCTGGCATTGCAGCATTGAACATGGAGGGAGGTATCACCGCTCACAGCATGTTTCGGATACCTTTAGACCTAGGTGATGGAACGGGTTTTTGGGGTCTCACCAATGGTTCCCAACGTGCAGAGCTTATTCGGGAGTCCACAGTAATCATTTACGATGAGGCTCCCATGTCTCATAGATATGTAGTTGAATTACTGGATAGATCTCTCCGTGATCTGATGCAATCGCAGAGGCCATTTGGAAACAAAATCATTATTTTTGCAGGAGATTTTCGTCAAATTCCACCAGTCTTACCGAATGCCCGATCAGAAATTGATATTGTATCGGTATCATTACGGTCTTCGTATGTGTGGAATTTTTTACGTATATTTAGGCTGACTACACCACAAAGAACTCATGGCGAAGAGGAGTACTCTCAATTTCTGATACAAATTGGGAGCGACAGTTTAAGTCATGGTGCCTGCGGTAAAGGTATTCCTATGTATAATATTCAAGTGGAAACCTGTTTGGAAAATCTAATTGAATTTGTTTTTTCCCCCTGAAGTATTGGCAAACAAAGATAGTTCATCCAAGAGAGCTATCCTCTGTACGCATAATTCTAATGTGGATGAGATAAATTCAATACTTATGCGTTCACTGGATGGAAACGTCCATGATATGTGCAGTTATGATTACATCGATGAGGATGATGCAGATGGCTTTGATGTAGACGTGGAGATGCTTCACCATGCACGTGGGAAAGGAGTTCCAGATCACATCCTCAGGTTGAAGGTGGGAGCTTTATGTGTAATTACGCGAAACCTAAATTTCGACGATAGACTAATGAACGGTACCAAAGTGTATATTGTGGCCATAAGTCCTCGGCTGATCACGGTGCGGCGACCAGGAGACAACCAACACTTCGGCATACCAAGAATAGTGTTTAGGTTTAGTATTGTGATTGGGAGCCCACTACAGATGTACAGGAGACAGTTTCCTCTGCAGTTGTGCTACGCTATGTCCATACACAAAAGTCAAGGTCAAACCTTGGATGTTGTAGGCGTGGATCTTCGTTCAGACTGTTTCGCACATGGACAACTGTATGTAGCGATGAGCCGTGTTAGATCACCTAGAAATGTTAGAATTCTAGTACCCTCAGAAAAAATCATAGACGGTGTTGCGCACGTAAAAAATATAGTGTACAGAAAACTTATTTGTGATTCTTCATAGTGGGAGAGTTAAAGTATGTTACTCGGATACTCCATTAACAAAAATATACATATTGCTTACTTTTAATTAATAAAAAATAATTATCCATGAATGACCTTACAATTTGTTCATGATGTGCTACAACATAAGCAGTAATACATTGTTCTAAATCTCCAAGTACAATGTGTTAAAAAACAAGGTCTGGAAACAGACTTCAAACAAGTTTAAAATGCATATAGGCAACAGTCCAAACATTTATATTTGAGAGAAGAGTCATTTTTACATTTTCCTCAAGATTAATATAAATGAATCAAGTATACGTAGTAAAACATACTTCAAAAGAGATGACATCTACATGAGTCAGTCCAAAGATTACATGAACAGTAACAACTTACTACTCAATATAAAAGTATCTCCATCATGGATGTTTTAAAATTTTTACACATGTAATACTTTAGTTGTTCATTAACCTGGAAACAGACGATGCTAGATAACTTTAAAAGGAGCATCCACGCACACGTACATTAGAGAACGTACTTTTTTAAACAGTAAAAATGACTAAAGAAGTAAATATTGCTTTTTTATTTTATGTCGCTGTTGAATTCGTATGTATAAAACATCTAACTATTTACTTCGAAACAGATATTATTCACCCACCTTACTATTATGAAAATAGACAATAATGTTTTGAATATTCGCAAGATTATTAGAGCCCAGCCACTTACAACGTTACGTTCTAAAAATTTCAAATAAACGATCGTACTTACTCGTTTTCATACTACATTAATACATGCTGACACATTCAACGACATTAGGAGCATGGTGGAACTAAAGAAGTCGCGGAACATCACATCGGCGAGCGCACAAGACTTGGCCAATAGCCACGTCGAAAGTGTGCGAGGGGAAAGACGGAAAACAATTATTTTTCAATGGACATTTCCACTCAATTTTTGTACAACAATATTAAAAACTACACCCTGGAAAAATTACCCCAATCCCACCAATCAGTCACTCACTGACATAAATGTTCTCCATGAAGGAAGCCCCGGAGGCAAAAAACATCCGATTACAACCCCCCCCCCCATGAAATTGTCCCAAATGACCGAGAAAATTCAAAAATCGCTCAATCGGCCCTTCCTTAAGGGTGAAAATGCCCTTTTTTTCACGTCCTTAGCAACCGTTTTCAAGGCTTTTCTTTTTTGCTCACATTGTTTCCTTCAATTTTTATTTGTCTAGCTACATTATATTTGTCACAGATCACACACAGATGAATCAACACCTGGTTCAAAAAGGTGCCTTAAACAAGGGTGACATCTACATAAGGAGTTTCAGCCCAGACACAATTACTTACGTATATATTGGTAAACTCAACGCGAAAATATTATCTACATCGTGGTTGTTTTAACTAAATGTTTAGAGGTATAATAACAAACAATTATTTAGAGTTTTTGTCGTGCTTGTTGTTGTCCATGGAAACGGACGTTGCTAGGGAACTTAAAGAACGTTTATTTTCACCCCGAAATCTACTGTAAGGGAATTATGCTAGACTTTTCGTATTTCAAAACATGAGCGTCAGAATTTTTTACTAAGGAGAGGTTGGAATTTGATGTGAACGACAGAAAACAATTATTATCCAATTATGTTTAAAAATGTGAAAATGACAAAAGACTTAAATAATGCATTTCCAATTTAGTGTCGCTATTGAATTCGTTTATGCAACACATCCAACTAATTATCTTGAAACCGTTATTACTTACTCAGTTTATTATTAGGAAAATAGACAATAATATATTGAATATTTGTACCTTATTAGAGGCCATACAGACAAAACGTTACTTTCTAAACTTTTCAAATTAGCGAACTTATACACTTGCTTGGCTTCATCCAATAAAACATGCAGACATTTTACCCCATCTATAACATGATTACGCCCACAACGTGGCCGAAGATCACGCATGCGAGCGTACAAGACGTGGCCAAAGGCCACGTCGAAAGTACGCGAGTCCAATATATATATAGCCCCAATCCCACCACTCACTCACTCACTGACATAAATGTTCTCCATGAAGGAAGCCCCGGAGGCGAAAAACGCCCGATTACGACCCCCCATGAAATCGTCCCAAAAGGCCGAAAAAATTCAAAAATCTCTCAATCGGCCCTTCCTTAAGGGTGAAAATGCCCTTTTATCACGTTCCTAGCAACCGTTTCCAAGGCTTTTCTTTTTTGCTCACATTGTTTCCTTCAATTCTTAATTGTCTAGCTACATTATATTTGTCACAGATCACACACAGATGAATGAACACCTGGTTCAAAAAGGTGCCTTAAACAAGGGTGACATCTACATAAGGAGTTTCAGCCCAGAATCAATTACTTAAGTATATATTGGTAAACTCAATGAGAAAATATTATCTACATCGTGGTTGTTTTAACTAAATGTTTAGAGGTATAATAACAAACAATTATTTAGAGAGTTTGCCGTGCTTGTTGTCCATGGAAACGGACGTTGCTAGGGAACTTAAAGAACGTTTAATTTCACCCCGAAAAGTACTGTAAGGGAATTATGCTAGACTTTTCGTATTTCAAAACATGAGCATCAGAATTTATTACAGAGGAGAGGTAGGAATTTGATGGGAATGACGGAAAACAATTATTTTTCTATTACGTTTACAAATGTGAAAATGGCAAAAGACGTAAATATTGTTTTCTCAATTTAATGTCGCTCTTGAATTCGTTTATACAAGAAATCTAACTAACTATCTTCAAACTTGCTTACTCACTTTATTATTAAGAAAATAGACAATTGTGAATATTTTGTATATTTGTACCATATTAGAGCCCGTACACACACACACAGTTACGTTCAAAACTTTCGAAATAAGCGAAACGTATATATTGGTAAACTCAATGCGAACATATTTACATCGTGGTTGTTTTAATTAAATGTTTAGAGGTATAATAACAAACAATTATTTAGAGAGTTTGCCGTGCTTGTTGTTCACCATGGAAACGGACGTTGCTAGGGAACTTACAGAAAGTTTATTTTCACCCCGAGATCTACTGTAAGGGAATTATGCTAGACTTTTCGAATTTCAAAATACGAGCGTCAGAATTTATTACAGAGGCAAGGTAGGAATTTGAGGAGAATGACAGAAAGCAATTATTATCCAATTAAGTTTAAAAATGTGAAAAAAACAAAAGAAGTAAATATTGCATTTCCAATTTAGTGTCGTTATTGAATTCGTTTATGCAAAACATCCAACTAATTATCTTGAAACGGTTATTACTTACTCAGTTTATTATTAGGAAAATAGACAATAATATTTTGAATATTTGTACCTTATTAGAGCCCATACAGACATAACGTTACTTTCTAAAGTTTTCAAATTGGCGAACTTATACACTTGTTTGGCTTCATCCAATAAAACATTCAGACATTTTACCCCATCTATAACATGATTACGCCCACAACGTAGCCGAAGGTCACGCATTCGAGCGTACAAGACGTGGCCACACGTCGAAAGTACGCGAGTATAGCTTAATATGAGTGCCAGCGGAAGACATGCGAACTATAGGTTTACTCCTTAGAACATGCCATTAGCGTCACTGCTTCAAGGCCAGTATTACAAATGGTGGTGCAGCAATACATTATGAAAAACATATCTAATTCACTTGGAGTAAGATACGATAGTTTTTTTCATTATCAAGTTTTAATTTATAGTGTTTCCTAAGCGAAGGAAACGAGCAATAGTAGCTGTAAGAAAATTAAAAAAGTCTTTTAAAAAATGACACAAAATAAAACTTATAATATTTTTATTAAATTAATGCACTGAGACAGATGATAAAATATTTTCATTTTATGTTTTGAATCCAAGGATTCAATAAGTTACTCGACAGCGACATCTATATATCTCTCTTGTACACCTTTCGTTTATGTATTGTTGAATACAATTCTAGAATCCAATTATTGACAACAACGCCAAAGATGGGTACTTGTGTTATATTGGCGAATATAAATATAAACAAAAGTTCAATCTTACAAGTCCAGCAATAAGAGTACATGGGCAGCATGCTTAAAATGTCAAGAGAGAACACAAAATACAAAATTTCAGTTTTTCGTAATTTGAAATACAATGCCTCTTTTTATAGAGTGAGAAATGGAACGTTCTCTAACATTAGTAAATAGCTCACAAGTTTGCACCCCAAAATGTCATAAATTTAAATTAATTTTAAGAATAAGTTTCAAAAATGTTGAAGTAAAATAAAGCTAATCAATCAAATTTCACTTTCGTCTGACAATACATTACTGCGGGAAATACAAGATAAAGGGAACCTTTTCCGATGATTTTTCCAAGTTCCAGTCATTATAACGAACGGGCTAAAGGCAAATTGATTAGTCCCTGATTCAAGAGCTATCGAGGGGCTCTTCGAGATAATATAGAGGCAGGGAGTTCTCGGGTTCGATTCCCGGTGGAAGCACACCGCACATTGGCTCGGTTCCTACTTTAAACTGTAGTTCCGATTAGCTCATCTGTGCATAAAGTGAACTTCAAATGAATTTTTACTTCTCATGCCTCAGCCCCCTTCACAATCCAATCGACAAATATCTCTCTTGACATTAGACAACGGGTTTCGGACGAGTTGAGAAACAATTTTGTCCGTCAGAACCTACCGACATCTGTCAAACTACGCTGACTTATTCATACCCTACAGATTTAAACAGACCCGAACCAAAATTCATGTCTGCTCGCTTGCGGCAACTTTAAGAAAGAGAGATCTTGAAGCCTTCATCGACCACTGTTCTTGTCGAAATCGACTGACAAATCAAAGTGTGTGCGATATTGAACGACAGACGAAGAAGTACTTTTCCGCCAACTCGTGGATCCGAAAGGAAGGAACTATGCAATAAGAAGATATTCGATTTCTTCTCCCGCAAAAAAATAAATCATCTTTAGTTCATGATGGCTGACTTTTGCGTCATTGTCGAAAATTCTACAGATTTCCTTCTACGTTGTACCCTCTGCACTCGTACATCTGTACAACAGAAATTTCATTCCCTACAGACGACTGCTCCGTGGGAAGCAGAACGAGAAAATTATTCTCAAGGAAGTTTGAGGCAGAAACATTCAAGTGGAATATAAACGCAACTTCTATCAACAGAGGGCTCTGTTCGTCAGTATTCATTCATTCTCCAATCCTTACCTTCAGATCCCACAAATAGAAAATATATTTCTTTGAAGAAGATCGAACAATTTCTAGGAATAAAATTGTTCTGAGAATGAACATAGAGGATCAATCAATTCTTGCTAGCTTTTATCTTACAGTACACCTCATCACTGCGGAAAAAATTAGAACTCCTTGATTTGTAAGAATTATCCAGAACAAGTTTAATTACCAGAAATGCAAGACCAAAGTCTGTTATTAACCATGCACTTTTGATCCTTCCTTGTGAGAATGACGCTCATATGTAAATTACGTTGCTTTTTGCAATGTTTTGAATATTGTTTCTACTTCAATCACATTTAAATAGTTTATAAATATTTACTGCCTAATATAAATCGCACACAATTCAAAATTTATCGCATTTATTACATAATATCAAAATGGTATGTTTGTATTTCAATATTACTGATTACATAATATGGGAAATAAATTATCAAGAGAAACCTACAACAATTGTTATATATTTATTTGGAATTTACTTTTGATGTTAGTGAATTTTATATTGTACTATTAGTTTACGTAACGTTAGTAAGAAATCCCATCATTTATTACTGTTGACGGGGTTATGTGGTTAATATTCATTCTACGTCGTTGTTTCTTCACTCTTCAGACCCAGTTGCAGCAACTGGGTTCCAAAACTGAGGAGGCAAGGTGACTTTGCCTTGGTAGAGAAGGTCTAACATAGTTCGGGGCAAAAGTAGCCAAAATAAGGTAGTAAATGCCCTCCTAATTGCTGCTACTGTTCACACCCAATATATTGAGGTGGAAAGCACAAGTAAATTAGCTTCATCTTGATTGATCATCTTCATTAGGCGTTCATGATATTCATCTTCATCTTAACTTTGTCGCTGCTACGTCATTGCGCACAACAAACGTAAAAGTGTCACCTTGAAGGTGGTACTGGCTTGGTTTTTAATGCAACCTGAGGCCGTCCCTCGTGACGGAAGTGGTTAACACATCGCGCTACGACGCCAGGGGTCTCGGGTTCGAATCCCGGCCTGGGCATGGAAGTTTGTGAGTGTCCATTCATCAATTTCATCATGTTGTCACTCATCCCCATCTTCGTAAATTAGCCAAAAGTGGCACAAAAGCGAAGTACAAGTAAAATAAAACTGTAACAGTTTCATAGATCGGAGACACATTAAAATCGGATATTTTGTGTTTCGCATGGTTCGTACTTAGCAATTTTGTATTGCGGAACATAGTTCAAGGTGCCATTATGCTTTTTACACAAAAACAAGCGCAATTTTTCACATTCTGAGTGCTTTTTCTTTATTCATTTCTTTGCCTATGGAACACACAATATGGCGGGCACAATATGACTCAAGTTGTGGGTATGCAGTGTTTCAACCTTCTGCACCGAAAAATACCTACTATCGTGTTCGTCTCCGGTGGAAATTATACATTATGCACGGGTAGCTGACGGATAGCCACACGAACCATACACGGATAGCCCCACCAACCATTCACGGATAACCCCACGAACCATTTCCGATAAGGTTAGGTTTAGTTACGTTAGGCAAGCATAGTAAAAAAAAGGGGGGTTGAAACACTGACAGGGGCTTACGTCATCGAAGGTACGCAGCATCCAGTTGTCGTAGGGCAAGCAAATGAAAGCATTGGCAATTTTGAGTCGGTGAGATATTTCTCTTGAAAAATACGTGATTTCCCGGTCAAATATACTCCACGATGAAAGAAAATACCTCAACGAACGTTGTAAACCTTGGAGAAACTCATTTCCGTAAGTAGTTCTTGTGTAAAATTGAAGAAATGTGTCTCCGATGTATGAAACTGTTACCAAATAAAACAAATCAAACAATAGTGCAACCTGAGGAAACTCATTCAAGTCTGTCTGAGTTTCTTTTTCACTGCTACGGGAGCAGAGGGTAATATCGTTCAATAACGTGAAGGTACGTTATAAATTTAAAGAATAAACAGCCCCAGAACAGAAGGAACGTAATATTCAACAAAAATCGAACAATTAATAACTCACCTCGGAACAGCGAGTAGGAAGTGCATGGCGAAAACATGCACTGACATACATACACATAAAGAGAAAATACTATGTCACAGGAATATACAGTCTACGATACACAAGATATAAGGTATTCTATTACTAAACAAACACATCAGGATTAATCTACGTACACAGTACATTACACATTTAAAAAATCCTGTTTACGAAGCATGCGACACGAAATTCAACACAACCGTTGCTTCTCGGTCCTCCATTTGAATTATCAGTTGTTGCCAGGTCCTATTTGAAATTATTTCCTGATGTACATTTACAATTTTACCAACATTAGCCTTTACTCGTCCAATGGGTCACATGTGACCCATGTAAAATATAGGCGTAGTCGGCCGATGGGTCACTGGTGACCCATCGTGCTGATTAAAAAGTTCATGTGCTTTTAGCACCTTCATACTTGTATGTGAGGTTGTAAACGCTGACAGATGTTAAGATAAAACTTTGAAATGTCATGTGGAAGAAAACTCATCCACCCGGGACCTCCCCTCCTTCCTCCGGACTCCAAAGTTACGTTTGGAAGCTGGCGCGAATTTTAAATTTGTACACTTATTTAACAAAAAATGTTATAACTCGTAGACTATTTGACCAATCTACTTCGGGTAACTTTTGTGTTGCAGCTAGAACATCAGGGCATGCAACCGTGCAGGAATCAAAACGCCAAAGGCAATAAGAGGGGTTGGGTGGGCCGCGGCCCCCAACTTTCAATGAAAAAAGAGTTTGCCCTCTCTTCCCCCGCTATTTTTGGAAGCGGACTCAAACTTTAGCCTTATTTTCAAAGAATCGTCCTTTCTCAACCGAATATAGAATATGTGAAAAAACTCCCCATTTTTATGATTTTTTCATTGAGAGTTGGGGGCCGCGGCTCACCCAACCCCTCTTAATAACTTTGGCGTTTTGATTTCTGCAAGGTTGCATGCCCTGATGTTCTAGCTGCAACACAAAAGTTACCCGAAGTAGATTGCTCAAATAGTCTCCGAGATATGTTTTTTCTGAAATAAGTGTAAAATTTAAAAAATCGCGCGCAAAGGCGGCGGCCGGCCAGAGAGAAGTTACTTTCGAAAACCCGCTCCCCGCATAGACGGATCTAGGAAATAGTATTTCCGGGAAGGGCACACTATGCTTAAGCATAACACTCGAAATATAATGTACAGATTTTTCTAGATATTAAAGAGTCTGTGTGTGTGCGTGTGTAAAATATTCACATCAACCCCCAACCCGTGTGAAGACCAGCTAAAGAAAACTAGTAAAAAAGTATAATAGCTCGCTTTAGAATGAACGCAGAGAGTCCGGACTTGGTTTTTCGTGATGGGCACGCGGTACTTTATCAAGTTATGTTCAGATCGCCATAGGTCATCTGGGAAGGGTAACAACCCCCACCCTTGTAAGGAAAAGAAAAGTCCAGCAAGACAATACAAGGGCTCGTTTGGGGTCCAATTTGTGGTCGAAAGCTAATATGGAATTGACCTTCAAAGCGAAATCGTTCGAGCCATTGTAAAATAAAGTACCTGCATCAAGAAACAAACCCAGAACCCTTTGATTATAACGTTATTGATAGCATTAGTATTTTTTGTGAAATAGAACTTCTACGGTATTTGTATTAACAGTACTTACAGAAGGGAATACGCTTGAGAATTCATTTCCTGAATCGAAACTCTAACAAACGTGGGAATTAGCCTAGATTGCTCTATCGTTTTTTCCTTGTAACCAAGTCCAGGATTCGATTTCCGCTGTTGACTTATTCAATTTAGTCCCGATTGAAACGTATTTGTTTTGTTTTTTATTGTCTGAAAAAATAATTTCTGAAATATTTTTTTGGTTCGTTGTAACATAATGCTATCAATATTTTTTTATTACTTACTCATTCCTTTTTGGAGAGGGCCCATGTCCTCGTGCCCCTCCCGCTAAATCCGCCAATGACGAGTAGTATAACTTAACATCCATACCAATGCACGGACTCGAACCTAGGACCTTCAGTGACGAGACGATAGGAAACTGAAGTGCTATTTCAGTATGAAAATGTAGTGGGATTCGGTGTTTACAAGATAGGAAAAGCTACTAATGATCGAACGCTTCACTTAACGACAAAAGGTTACTCTGTAGCCCGTTGCATCATTAAGATTTAAGCAGTCTTTTCTAATTTCCCTTGATATTTAAATGCGAGAATATGATTGAGCGTGAAATTTGATAGGACAGCATATTCCCATTGTAATTTGAACAGAATATACTTTTGTCTGCTCTGTTATACTCGGGAGGAAAGTTCTAAGGATATTTCACATCCAGCGTAACCCTTGCTCATCAAGGAGGAGATTTGTTTTGACGACCTATATTTGCTCTTGTCAACGTCAAAGTAGAAGTGATGAATTGCAGTTTCTAACTAGTTGCCATGGTAACCATCGAAAAAAGAAGCCATTTACTCTCATTTATTTTTGGCAGATCGAAGAATGCTTATTGGATAGGCTCAAGTCAAACTTGTCAACTGTCACCTACCCCATGCTTTCCAATTATAATGGGGAAGTCCCGAAACTCTTAACGGAATAAAAGTACTTGGTCTCGCGAATATATGCAACTATTCTCTGTCTTCTGTAAGAACGAAGTCAGGGTAAATAAACACATGTGACTTCTGAGAAACCCTATTGGTTGTTTCATTGGCACCTGTGAATGAATCTTTCGCATTGGAATAGAGTGCATGTGATAAAACCATATCTTGTACCACTCAAAGTGACTGCTACGAGATTGCAGTTGTGGGAGCTTATACAAGGGTCGTTCAAGATTGACCCAGACTTTTATTTCTAGGAGAAAAATGGAAACCCCTACAAGCACCAAACAACGTGAGTTTTTCAAAAGAATCCCCCTTTAAAAATCCTCGGCTCAATCGCAGAGAATTTTTAAAATTCAAAAAAGAGCTTTGCGTATTTTGGCAAATGCACACAAAACTGATACATGTAAACCTCTTTTTTAAAAAGGGCTAACTGCATACCAAATAGGACCTTTTTACCCCACACAGGCATCCAGTGGTACAATATGTTACCAAAACGTTACAAAAATTTTGTAAGAACCACGATCTTTAAAAGTAAAGTGAAAAAATTGCTATTGGAATTCACATTACATTCAGTTAAAGAATTTCAGGAATTAAATAACTTTATGAAATAAATTTAGATTGCCGCGGTGTATCAGTCGGTAACGCGTCTGACTACCATGCTAAAGGTCCCGGGTTCGATCCCCGGCCGGTTCAAATCCGGGAACTTTTCTAAGGGTGGAAGCCGCCACGGCACCCACCCAGAGTCGAATAACATGGGTACCTGGGGGAAACCCTGGGGGGTAAAGGCGGTCAGGAGCGTGATGCTGATCACATCACCCCCACTCACGACCGGATCAAGAAAGTGTGGGGCTATGACGAGCTGTCATAAGGCATTCTGGTTATTTGAGTTTTGTGCGTGTGTCCTGGGGAAAAGTAGCCCAACTCACGTCCAAAGACGATGCACTCTTATAGTGTGGAGAATTCACGACAGGTAGAATGTCAATGCAGTAATAAAACTTTGTTGCTTCCGTGGTTACGCGAAGAGTCGCTAGATGGCTCTGGCCGGTGTACATATTTAACTTGTAAATGCTCGATTTACGCCTCAACTAATTGTCAGTAGCCTAACAAAGTAAATTCCATTGTTGATTAAGCCCCATGACACTTAACTTGGTTTTGGAATTATCATACTTGTCATTCCTTTGTTTGAAATCCGATTTGCTTGCGGTCTGCTTATGCACGGGGACATTTTGAAGTGCCGGCCGCTGCACGAATGGGCAATTTGCAGTTATGGCGGAAAATTATAAAATTTACAGCGTTTTGATCTAAGTGTCATCGTGTAGTTAAAAGTAAAAAGTTTATTTCAATATGTATTACAATAGGATTCTTAACACATACACATGCATGTTAACGTGTGGTTTCTTAAACATGTAAATTGTTGATTTGGCAAAGACAATCGGGCTGTGCACAAAAGGACGGGGAAACGAGTAGTGGAAGAAGAGGAAGAAAGGGAAAGAGAGCTGTGATTCCCGCGTTATTGAGGCTGAACAAACGGCATCGGAATGAAAAAACGGTGACGAAAATCTGCGGATTTCTGCGTGCACGCCTGAGGTGCACGATTATATTACTTTGCCTGAGGACTGGAAACGTTGAGTGAATGTTCTGAATAAGCACGGATCATTGGGAAGGCCAGCTGGACTTGGAATGCTGAAACAAAACAAGGTGGGATGAGGAACTGATTTTGCCTCGTGATATCACAATGGGGGTAAGCTGCATATGTACTTTTAGCGTTGCATGAGCTCATGTATAGACGTTCGTTGGTAGATCTACCCCTTTGTTAACGTATTTCATAGCATGCTAGCGTGTGATCCGTGTGGTACTTTGGAAAACGAATAAATCATTGTTTGCACCGCGTGGACGAGCGCGATGTGGGTGGACGCCATTGATGTCTGAAAATTGAATTCTTAACATCTCGAGCGAAACCCGTGTGATATTTGATTACATATAAAGTGGTAATTTGGGCATGATAAATATTGGACGTTATATATCACAGAATTGTACTGCATGATGTACATTTGTATTGTTAAATTCTTGAAGGTCACATGGCCATATATGGTAATATTCACGATCAACGTATTGACAGGTGATTCACATATTTTAGTTCAATAAGGAGATACATTCCGTGGTACTAAAAATAGTATATGCTTCAGTTGAGGTTGAAAAGCTGTGTTCAAGTTCTCTTAAATCAGTTGACTGACAATACAAGCATGACACATGTGTAAATGTTCAACTCAATAAATGGGCTCATTGTTTCTTTGTGTTCATATTTCCATTCTTTAACATTTTATTTCAGATGTATTTGGTTGTTTGTGACAGTGCATAAATGTTTAATTCTTTCTTTTCAGAGAGGGAATTCCGCATGTGTCTGTAAATTGTGTTAGTGTTGCTATTATGGAAAGTGGGTGTTGTTGTCTGTAAATTAAGTATTTTCAACTTGGCGTCATAAGGTATAGAAATTTCATTCCGAAGTGATCTGCAGGCGTTACTGGCGTTATCAGGCAAAATTTCTTAGAACAAATAAGTTTAAACTAATCTTATTTAGCTCTTCACAGGGCGTTTCCCCCACACCCCCTATACGCCTTCATGGCGTGGTGCTATGCACAGGGGAGCACTTTTTTTTACCTTTACTATATAATATTGTACTTTTACAGCACTAGTTCACTTAAAGAAATAATTTGTCATTGTATGATTTTACTATTATATTATATTATACTATTATAAAAAAAATCTGCCCAATTGATGTATATATATATATTATGTGCGATGTCAACATAATGTATTTTGTAATGTTCATGCACCAGTGCCCATCAGGGCTACTTTCGATGTGAACATTTCTCAATAAACTCAACTCAACTCAGTATCCAGGCACAGCTGCTATCATTGAGTCACTTTCCCGAGTCCTTTGTCGTAGAAGGAAGTTGACTGCTGTCGTAGACGCTGCAGGACATGTCTTGTCAGTGCTTAATCTGCCTTTAATGTCTTCTCTCTCATATGCTCTTGAAGTGGCTCAAACAAATCTCTTACCGACTTTCATGATGTGGTTTTTACTCAAGCGTCCTGGTTTCAAATCCCGACGGCTTGAGTCTGATAAATCTTCTATCTCAGTTAATCTAGGGATGCAGAAAATCGACTTAGAATAAGTTTGAGTTTTTAAGTGCACTTTATGCACAAATTAGCTAATCGGAACTACAGTTTAAAGTGTGATTGATTGATTTGGTTCGCTTTTCTGCTACTTTTGGCTAATTGCGAAGATGATGCTGAAAGATTTGATGAAATTGATGAGGAGACACTCACAGAAAACACTCATGTCTATGACGGGATTCGAACCCAGGACCTTAAAATGGTATTCGAACTACAATGTGTCTCCACAAGCTGCCGAACCATGATCCCTCTTGATTAGAGGTCGATTACGTACTGCTACACCATCCGGGACCGGGAAATTAGAATTAGAATAAAATATACAGAAGTAGAAAAGGACTGCATTTAAAACGACGACAAAACAAGAAATCTGTTCTGCCACCTATTCAACTAGTTCAGTTGGCGTAGTGGTAACGTCGTCGCCTTGCAATGATGGGGTCCCGGGTTTGATAACCCGTGTGCTTCTGACCCCCAGTTTAACTGTAGGTCCAGTTCCGATTAGCCTTTCTGTGCTACAACGTAATTCTTGATATGCCTGGAATCTCATTCAATTTCACCCCAGCAACGGATGAATCTTTGCCCTCCAGTTATAAATTGTTTCCCTAACGATCTGCAGCTGGTCAAATGAAACCGTACCTAGCGAACCTTGTTAATATTAGTTTTAAGTTCACTTCTGAGAATTCTATTTCCTCTCCACTTAGCTTGAAACTGTTTGTAAATTTAGTTAGCTCTAGTCTAGCGAATAAACGTTCAACGTTTATCTTGTCTCACCTCAATCGTTTGTTTTAACGGGAATGCGAATCGGAAGTTGGAGTTGAAATTTGAAAAATAAGAGGAAACTTCCTTCCTCTTTGAAATTTCTACAAGAATGATCAATTATGGATGAGCAAATGCCGAGTCGTGTGTCTATTTTTAGGAACATTCCCATGTAGTAGATTTTCAATTGTGTTTCAGATCATTTGATGCTATTCATGATTGATATAGTTGATCCAGGTCGGATTTAAGGAGGGATTTGGATGGGGGGGGTTTACAATCTCAGCCCTCCGTCTGTAAACGGGTCTCCACTGTGGTAAAATTGCTCTGAAGAGGGCCACACAGGGAGTCTCAAAAGTAATAGCGCAAACTGACATAGGTGAAAGTACACGATAATAGAAGCAAAAAGTCTCAGTAAACATGGGTCCGCAAACGAGCCGTTTTCGAGATAATTGCGAATGTGTGGTTACAAGCCCCCAGTGACTTCATTGTTTGTAAACGTCGTCCTAGTTGGTAAAATGCTAATAATACAGTAAGAAAAGTGACTCCCACAGTACGATTAGACTGTGTACTGATTGTAGATTATCCATCCTGTTTGATTACAACGCCATCTCTCGGAAATGTTCTGTTTTGTAAACAAAGAGCAAACCTCGGAACGCACAAGGACTAAAGCACTCGGTGTTTACAAAATGCAATCAGTGCCGGCTTCTAACCACACATTCGCACACCTTATTAGCATTTTACCAACTAGGACGACGTTTACAAACAATGAAGTCAGTGGCGGCTTGTAACCACACATTCGCGATTATCTCAAAAACGGCTCGTTTGCAGACTGTTTTGCTTCTATTATCGTGTACTTTCACCTATGTCAGTTTGCGCTATTACTTAAGAGACACCCTGTATACACTCGTTACAAAACAATTTGAATATTGTTATGTTAGACAATAGGTGATAGACAGGGCCTTGTAATGCATCAACACATGGTATCTGTCTGGTGGACGTTCTAGTCTTTTCGCCGACATATGCCACCGTGTCTATTACCTATTGCCTAATATAATTATATTCCAAACTTGTGCCTAATTTAACAATATTCCAAATTTTTTGTGAAGAATGTATGTAGGCTATAATGTATGTATAGAGAACGTACCTGAATATGGAATAAGTTTGTAATATGGAAACTGTAGGATATCTCTTCTATATGGCGCTGTAACCTGGTGGGGGGGATAAATAATGACCAAGCTGTGTAGCACTAAAACTCCGTACCAGCTAACTGTAGACCAGGCGAACGAGAACAAGTCTCTGCGCAAGTAGTGACGCGAGACGTCTCCACCAATGAACAGTGAGAGAAACGGGATTGTGTAATGGGCGACGGGAGTTACCCGATTTGCTGTAAGCGTTGCAAACTTTTGAAAAGGATAATACCGAACGCACATGGCAAACGGGCCGTATTTTTGTGTCCAGATCCGTACGATTGTTTAAGAATTTCTTAGGGAAATATTAGGGATAAAACTGCCAGACCAAATTTTGACAAGCCGTGCATTTAGCGTACGGGCTAAGGTCTGTATCGTAAGTCCGTACATGCCATGAAATTCCCGTACATGTACGGTCAGGACCGTACGGTTGGCAACGGTGCGCTTCACCACTTGATATCCCTCCTCCTCCCCTGCCGCTATTCGCGGCTCTGCTCTACAGTTAGGTGGGACAGGGTATAGTAGTTCATCTATTCAGCCTGTCGTGAAACATGCGCTGAACAGGCGAGAGACGTTCTTTTGTGATATTTGCAATTAGTGGTTATCGAAGGTGAGTTCTTCTTTATGTTGTTTCTTCTCCTAATGTACACGTAAAAGGTAAAGTGCTCCCCTGTGCTTAGCACCACGCCATGAAGGCGTATAGGGGGTGTGGGGGTAACGCGTAATGAGAGTTATTTGAATATAAAAGCGAGGTTTTCTAGCAGGCGCGTGCCCGGGATTTTCGTAAGGGGGGGGGGGGTTATGAATCCAACACATTTTCCAGTTCACAGGTCAAATTTCTTGTAATAAATTAGATAATTAATATACTTGAATTTTTCCCCAATGAACGCAATCAATGTATTTGCTATGGATGCTTCATGTTTTTATTGCATCATTTAAAGCACCTGCTTGAATATTTCCAAATTATTAATATTTTATATTTAATTGCTCAAATATAATTTTTAAACAAAAAATATGTACACTCAACATTGTAACAATATTAAAGAAATTAAGACTACTTGATGTCTTAAAGACAGTAATAAATAAGGTACCACAGTTCAACAATTTAAATTCTGAAATTTAGGCATCGAGGTTTCTGTGCGAGATCTGACAATATATCCCGGTGAATGTTCAGAGCAGCTAACCCACTTAATCTTTCTTCGCAAATGGTATTTCGAAGATAGGTCTTCAACCGCCTCAAAGTTGAGAATGATTTCTCATTTGATGTTGTTGTTACCGGGATTGTATTGTACATAATATGCGCAAACGTGTGTTTACCCAGGGAAATATTACTTCACTGCACATATCAATTGCTTCAAGAGCATTTACTGGACGTGTTTGCATTGCTGCAAGATGACGATACCACAATCTCATTTCAGTGGGAGCGTCGTCGCCTTGTAATCAAGGTGTCCCGGGTTCGATACCCGGTGGAGGCACATAGTGGTTCGGATCTCACTTTAAACTTTAGGTCCAGTCCCGATTAGCCTCACTGTGCATAAAGTGGATTTAAAACATCAATTTAATGAACATTGTACTTGTTCATTTTGCTAAATATTGTGTACATTTTTGGTATTGTATTATTATATTATTGGTCAAAACATTTGTTTGACAGTCGACAAACAAATACGAACCCTTTCAGTAATTAACATTTTCTACTACAGTGTCATTAATATGTCATATTCATTGTCATATTAGGTCTATGGAGAGGAATTTTGTATGTTGTTAACGTTAGGGAACTGCGAAACCAACTGTTGAAGGGGCCACTCCCCCCTTTCCCCTCCGATTCCCAGTACCGCACCGCAGGATCTGTCACTGAGCCCGAAAAATCTTCCCAGACAGTGCTCGAAATGGAAATTCCTAGCCGAAAAGGGAGGGGATATTTGATCGATTTTGGAGATACGAGGGTGTACATCCTTTGATGGATCAACATGGAGATGGAGACAATACAGTAGGTGGAGGATGCTCAATATGCAAATTATTCTAATGGAGGGTATGCTTTGTGAAACTTTCTTAAGTGGAGGCAGCATCCCCTACTTCGACCACTGATGCCAGAAAAGATGCTTTCAGAAAATGAATTTATTACTGCACACACATATTACTTATTGTATTTGTTGCGTTTGTACAAGAGAAATATTCAGAAGATTTATAAGGAATATTTACAGTTCATAGGATGCCTACCTAGTCTATCCCGTGTCGTAATACAAATTGTATCCCTTTCCTACAAAATCATAAAACTGTCCATGGCAACCGTGATTTTATAATGTGGTTGCATACATATATAGTAGCACCAAGCTTTCTGGGACCTCGGAAAATACGTGAACCACAGGTACTAGTGCCACTGCTCCGACGCCAGGGTTTCAAATGCCTTGGTGGATCTATAAGATAGTAATATGGTTTTTCGAGGGTTCGTGAACAAAACAAAAAGTGAATGGTTTTAAAGTCAATTTTATATTCAGATACGTTAATCGGGACTGGACTTAAAGTTTAAATCGGGATACGTACCACTGTGCAATGCACCTTCACAGGGGATCAAACCCAGGACCTCTTTGATTACACCACCATCGGTGAGGCCCCTGAAATCATTTAGGAAACTTGTTCATCTTTATGTTCTCTCGCCCTGTGGAAGTTTATTGGTGATATAGGGTGACATCCTACACACGTCTTCCAGACATACACACGCGGGCACCCCCCTCCACTGCACACACACGTTTGTATGCTTACAGCACATGCTGTGCCCTCCCAGAAAAAACAATTCTAAATCCGCCTACGGATATATGTGCTATCAAATAATGAACGTCACTTACCTCGAGAGTTCCTTGACATAATTTTGCAACAAGGTTTGCAATATCTTCTGTTATGCCTTCTTGTTGAATATCAGAGTCTGAAAGTTCGCACGTTTCACTCTTGCAATTCGGATGGAATTCCTCTGAACTTAAATCGACCTTTTCTGACGTTCTATTTGTGGAAGGTGAAGCTTCAACTTACATTTTTTGTTTATTTTGGAAATAATCTAATAATGTATTTCTCCTCTTTTCTCTATCCATCTTTAGTTCCACGTCAAAAGTCTATTACACACGCAGAAACGTAACACACAACACAACCACTTCGACTTGCTACCTTGCAGACTGCAACTCGCTACAATCCCAGTGAACACCAGGACTTGGGACAAAGATACGGGCCGAGTGTTTGTGGGTCCTGGAAGTCGAATGTCTGAACCATACATCCAGCTTGGTCCAGCTCAAATTACGTCACCAGTGTTGACAGCAACCAGTACTGTCAGTGTCAGTAGTGTTGGCAACTGCTAAATTATTTACGCACAAATTCAAGTGAGATCTTTCAAAATGTTACAAGAAAATTCAATAAACTGAAGGCTGGAAATTGGTTGAGAAAAAATATCTAATTTGTAAACAGCACAAGAGTAAATCGTATAATATTTTGGCATATTAATTGTTTTTATTTTGTTTATGAAACTGACTGGGCCAGTTGGGCTATATAACGCATCCCTCACCCCTCCCTTCCTCCCGGCATGCTATTGTACAAAACATCGCTTGCCTCCTTCGTAAAACCATCAGTGGCGTATCGTTATAGTACGCCCGTACGCCCGGCGTTCCCAAATATAAAATTTCAAAAATGCTAAAATGCTGTGATTATAAAGTAAAACGTGACTAATTTAAAATATGTTTGACCTTCATGGCATTATAATAGCTATTTTTCGCGATCCGCTTGCAACGCTCCACTCTCAACACTCGTTCTAGCATCTCTTTTCAATGCCTTTCCCGGCCGGACGCCGAGCAGGTTCGGCGTACAGGACTCCTATATTCCTTGCTGCCTTTATGGAGGGAAAGCTTCCATTTCTACAGCACGCGCGTAAATGGGCTCTCTTACGCTGGCGTACGAGAGGTCTACCGTGATTGGTTCATGTGATCCTTCCTGCCTTCTGAAGCAGACGACAGCGGTAGCATTCCTACCCGGTTCTTCGCTCTCATGCAACTCGTGCTATGTGATGCTACAATACGCAATATTGACTGACGTAACTTTACCAATCTCAAATATACTGCTTCTTAATGGTCACTGCATTGTATGATTTATCGCACGAACAGGAACTAAAAGATCAACACAGTTTTTGTGAAGTAAGTTGGTGAAGTCCTCGTGGTAGAAATTCAGCCTGTTGCTGCTCTACCACTTAACCCGCAAAACTATTAATTTTTTTTATTGTATTTTTTCGTTATTATCTAACTGCTTAATATTGTGTCAATGGAAATGTTTAGCATTCATTTGAAAAGTCTTAACATCGAATAGTCTCTGGACAAAATTATTTTAAAATGTTTATCAGCATTCTCAAGATGTAATAAACAGTGGTCTGAATTACTAATCGGCACTGTTACGTCAGTAGAGTGTACGTTATTTGGATCATCCACTTTGCTTTGCACAGTGCGCCAAGACGACAGAGGTCCCTGGTTCAAATCCCAGCGTGAGCACGAGTGTTCTTTGTCAGTGTCCCTTCATCAATATCATCACTCATATTCATATTCGCGATTAACCAAAAGTGGTAGAAAAGCGAAGTAAAATAAACCAAATCAATGAGTAGTTGGATCAACCACAACAATGATGTCTGCTGTTGTTCAAAGGCGCTTGTGATTCAGGTAGGTTTTCTAATGACTTGCGTCATGCAGAAAGGTATAAAACATGTAACGACCCTGCTTGGTCGCCATTTAATTATTATTAGACCTTGCGTGGTCACTATATTCTTTTTAATCTGATGAAAGAGTTAAGCGGAATGTCCCTGCGAGGCGTACGCTTTTAGTTTAAATGTATTCAGTAAACGTTAACGGTCCCACCTCTACGTTTACTAGCTTCACTCATTATTAGACCCTGCGTGGTCACTATATTCTTTTTAATGTTATCAATTATTGTCATTTACATTGTTCAGCGTGTTGTTTAGAATAGTAGAGTCCTGCGAGGCTCATTATTAATTGTATTGTCTGAATGCACACAGTTTTAGTTTATATTGTCACGTGCATCTAGTGATTTTCCCACTAGTGATTTCTCAATGTCAAAACCTTGATATTCCTCAGTACGAAGTTTGCAATATGTAAAAACATGAGTTAGCAACGCGTACTTGTAGTTTAAAATTTTCACCACCCATGCGCCACCGCGAGTATAAAACCCAGCGCAGCGAGACCGGAGCTTAGTTGGCTCCCTGATGTCAACAGGCAAACATCCAGGGTTAACTGGCCTCCCAGCCTGAGAACTAGAAGCCATCCCAGAAGGAAGGACGGAGAAAGAAGAGAGAAGAAGAAGAGCATAGCAGCAACCTACCTACCTGGTCCGCTCGCTTCGGCTGATAGGTGCCCAGGTTCTACCTGCCCGGCTTGTCTGGGAGCACCCGGACCTTCCTTTCTAACCTGCCGTCTAACACACAATTACCACACTCTAAACACTTCACTTAGGAGGACGGCAAAAGTCTACCCATATGCGCTAACTTTTTGTCAGCCGTAGAACATGGACTCAGAAAATATCTCAGGGCTTGCTGGGTGTAAGGAAAGACGTTGCAAACACCAGAGTTCAAAACATTTGTGGCATAGTGAGGCATCTAATTATCTAGCTAAAACATGCATGGATGATGTTTTATTGAAAACCCAACTGACTTCAGGCAAATATACAATACCTGTGGCGACTAATACCATAAGTAAGTTATTAAGCAAGAAAGGGCCGACCCTTCCTTCGGACTTGGCGTTCCCACCCGAAATGTCCATGCTACGCCACTGAAAACCATGCTTCGCTACTGCCTGCAACAATTATTATTATTATTATTATAATTATTGATGTTATGAAATAAATATGCATGCAGGTGCGATATAAGATTTTGACTTACTTTGCCTACTAATTTTAGTGATTCAAATCTCACAGAACTTTGCTCTGCTGGCATAAATGGTATAAGATGGGGAAAGAAAGAAATAGGAAGTTAGCAGCACTGTCGTAACAGGAAAGGAAGGGTCAATCTCCTAAGAGGGTCATCGTGGGTGAAAGAAAGGGGAGGAGGGATTCCTTCAGTTTGCATTCCAAGGGTTACGGCTCTTTTCTTGACCATACTGAGAAGGAAATTCTCCTTCCTTTTCAGTGACTAAGGAATGAATGAATGCCTGTGCATTGCTGTAACTCAACTCCAATATTATCAAAAGTAATTGAAGATCAAATACATTTCCCATTGCCAAATGTAAACATTTTACAATATTGGCGATTTGGTACTCAAACACATTTATGAAATAAAATTTATTTTTGCTTTGAATTTTTTTAAATGACGAAACCAATGGGGGGGTTTAACCCCCACCAACCCCCCCCCTGGGCACGCCACTGTTTTCTAGTGTATGTATTGCGAGGTTTCAATGACTCTGAAGTTGTCTAGGACCGACGTATGTGGATATGAAAACAAAAATGGGCAGGTTCATAATATGGAATACCATAGGGAGTTTCAATATGGAATAGTATTCCATATATAGTAACAACCTCTGGCGCAACAGCCCGTTCAGGGTCCGAGCCTACCTACCGACATCCGGCCTCTTTCCCACCATACAACCAGTTATAGGGGACGTGTGGTCAGCACGATGAACTCCCAGTCGTTCCTGTAGGTTTTCATGACCGAGTTACTCTACTCAATCGTAGCTCCCCAATTTCCTCACGATGGTGGATGGCCACCGGTCCCATACACAGGCCGAAATTTCAGGAGAGAAGTTGTTACACTTTCCCCCAGGAGATTCGAACCTGCATGTCTCTCGTAATCCAAAGCATGTCTCCTTATTAGACCGCACGGCCGCGGTGCGGAACATTCCATTTATAGATTCTTTCTATAATTTTCGTTCTCTTTTTAGAGATGACTTAGAAACGAAAGGTATGGGAAGAACGGAATATGATGCTTTCAATTCACAATGTAAGCAATAAAAAATGGGTAATCTTCTGTAAATGCAGCAAAATTCCATAACGTGCTCGGAACAACTCTATTTAGGACTATTTTAGTTGCATCAAACCAGACACCACAGGAAGAGGTATTGCGGAGGATGGGAAGGAAATATTTGTTTCACCCGAGTTGGGAGAACAGTTGATGCAGTGTCTTAGCAGCAGAAGTTGTGGGTTGCTATTTGTAGAACACCTCTCGTTCCTGTCCCATCTACCATCTGCTTATAATTCAACGTCTGCCTACCATAATATCACTTCAACGTTACATCTGGCAAAGACAATAACTCCATCGACGGTTTCTCCAGTGCCAATGGTACAAATGAATGGTTCCGAAAATTTTGGGACTTCATAGTTCATAGGCCCGTAAATACTGTAGATACTGTCTTGGAAATTCCAGATACCTCGTAATTACTTTACTTGTATTTACCTCAGAGATATCGACTTTTACTAGTATTGCATGTACGAGCCCTTTCTTCCTGATTTTCTGTGGTATTCCAGGATTAAAGAACATTTTTTATGATAGAATTTTGACATTTTTTAGTATTCCAATTACTTTTTTTTGTTCCTGTTGTGTTTTTAAGGTAACTGAATTGTGGATACTCTAAGAAACATAGAAGAATTGGTATTTCATAATTAGGCACCTTCCTATATATTTATATATATATTTGAAATGTGGTGAAAACATAAAAAAACTACTATCTGAGATCATCCCAATATTGAACTTCCAGTTACATTCAGCAGTTAATCTAAAAAAGTCATTTTGCATCCATTCATACATTCACACCATTCAGCACCACGACTAGCTTAGGTATTGAAACAGGCATCGAATTCCGTGTTGGTAGAATATCGCGACAAAGTATGGAGCCGATAGTCTGAAGGGTTTTCCTTGCCATATAGAACGACGCTGGATTTTTTTACGTCTCGCAAAGATGTGATGTCCCGCGTGGAGAGAACATATTGGCAAACTCGTAACGAAAAGAAACCCGTAAAACGAGGCTCTGAAAAGTTAACGAACGATCATTTTGGTTGTCGTCCAAGAAACTAATATGGAAGTCAAGAACATAAATATAAAATGGATTTGCCGAACGAGACTGGCCGAAAACAATAGTGAGACAGGGTGAGAGTAAGAGTGGCTGGACAGTGATTTTTGTGACCACCTGTGACGCCGTAACTTCAGACGTTTTAAGCCGAAACTTTTAAAACAAATCGACACCTCGGAAAAGAGCTTCAGTTCGAACATGGACGACGAAAAACAGATTTGCCCTATGGCACTAAGTTCCGTAAACAGGGATACAGTGAGGTGTTCTGACATCATTGGAGTATTGAACCAGATTTGAATCTTAACGAAATCCATCGAAGCGTTCAGTATTGCCGACTTTAAACCTGCTTTTGAACAGCCAATCTGCGCAAAACAAGCATAAGATATAGAAACTGAAACAACCCACTTTTCATTATTTATGCGACATTTATCACAACTTTCGAAAGAATATGGATTACTATATCATTTATTAGACAGTAACGTTTCGCATATTGTCTATTGCAGACTTATCTGTATTATCTGCCAGTTTCTCCAAATAATATTTGAAGTACCAGAAGGGAATAAACATCCTCACAGGGCCATCACAGTGGAAAAAAAACATCCGTAAAAACCACCCAACTTGAAATTCCTCTCTTTTTCCATGCAGAAGGGAAACTTTCCGGATTTCCCACAGTTACGAAAAGTTTTACAAGGAAGAACCATCGCATTTTTTAAGCATCAGAAAATTCTCTGAAAAAGTTGTTTTCCCCCTTAGAAGCAAAAGAAAATTTTGTTACGTCATCTCTTAACACACAAGATTTACATCACTCAGTTACGTTTACGTAGTGGGGATAGAGTGGTGTTTGAAAAAGGGGGTGAGGGAATTCTCTCATTAATATTTCTGGTACGTAACCCTATATTAGTCTTAGGTAAAGTTCACGTGCAAATAGCAACGTTCCATGAAGACACGTTTACCGGATGTGGCGATATGCCCTCACGATTGAGAGTGATGCGATCTGTGGAGACTACTTTTCTTCCCATTCCTCTTTCTTCTTCCTTCTCTGTTTCTCTCTACATTCCTGGGCCTCCCCTATGGCTCAGTGGTTGTCGACCTCCATGGTGTGCTACGACCCTGGGGGTACGTACTTAAATGTTATTTACCACGTCTACAGAAATATCTTAATCTCAGGGGATAGGTTCTTTATTCGAGAATTCCAAATAAGAAAGCGTTTTATAGCCAAGAGGATATAGTTAAATGCGGATCTATATTCTGAAAACTGTACACAATAGAGAGAAAATATATAGCGAAACATGTATATACATTGAAATATATATATATTTGCTGATTCCAAATTTACGTCGGTTATATTCTTCTTATAAATATATTATAATTCAAAGGAAATCTTCTTATTTTCTTCTCACAATTTTGGGAAAAAGGCTTCTTCTTCTTTCCTTCCTTCTATTTTTGGGAAAAGGCTTCTTCTTCTTCCCTATCTTTGATTTGGGAAAAGGCTTCTTCTTATTTTTCTATCGTTGATTAGTGAAAAGGCTTCTTCTTCTTTTCTTCCTTCTATTTTGGTAAAAGGCTTCTTCTTTTCTATCTTTAATTAGGGAAAAGGTTTCCTCTTCTTTTCTTCCTTCTATTTTTGGAAAAGGCTTATTCTTCTTTTCTTTCTTCTAATTTATTGTCTTTCCTTTTAAAGCGTAATCTTATTTATTACATATATGCGCTCGCTTTCCCCGCTTCTTTGGCATTATACAAATGACACAAGCTATACTTACAGATAGATTAGGGGCGTCTAAACTGACTGTAGCGCCACCTCCTATGTAACGACCAAAAGGGGAATAGCCCAGGATCGCTAACAGCAAGCGCTGCCTATGGCCCAGTGTGTGTAATAAGGAGCGCAACCGTAAGTGCTTCGGGGCGTCTAATTTGGACACAGCGCCACCGAGGGACGGACAAATACAAAAGCTGACGATGTTCTCCTCGTCAGAGGTATTAAATCAAATTTTGATCACTAGGATCAGAAAGGAGATACATTTCTGAATTCATTTGCTCACGTATTTACTTTCCTGATTGTTTCATATACGAGAATATTCTTAATTATCTTAATTGGATATTTACAACATTTTATTCACTCCTTCTATAATTTTTATACTGTTCCTTTATGTATTTTGCATTTACTATAATATGTATAATCACTCTTCTCCGCTCCTAGTTTCTACAATGAACTCTGCTCTTCTTTATATAGGATGCTGCCATCTATCGTCGCTCTCGGGAAACATTTGTTCCTTGCATTTTTAATTGTGTCGTCGGAACTGTCACGTGACAGGTGGAGTGGTTAGCGGAGCGCGCTACAACGCCAGGGGTTCCGGGTTCGAGTCCCGGGTAAGGCATTGGTACTTATGTTTGTCCAGATGATAAGAAATTGAGAAACTGTAACAATTGAAAAGTGTAAAAGTGAGAAAAAGTGTGAATGGTTGGGGATACCTCCATGTAGGGGTTATTTCCTTTCCAAAAAAAATGTTTGTTGCGTCGTCGCCTTGTAATCAAGAGTTCCCGAGTTCAATTCCCGGTGGAGGCACATAGTGGTTCGGATCCCACGTTAAACTGTAGGTCCAGTCCCGATTAGCCTTACTGTGCATAAAGTGTACTTAAAACACCAAATCAATCAATTAAATCTCTGTACATTCCCTTCTCCATTTCTCCTTTTCTTCCTTTCTTTATATCTATTGCTTCGTGTGTCTCTCTCATCCAAGCTTGCTCTTTTTTTACTTTCTATCAATTTTATACGTACTATCACTTTCCTTCAATTTCTGCCCCTCTCTCTCTCCGAAACAGATGGAAAGTGAGCTAAAATAGTAGAGATTTTGTCCATTCCTACTCTTCCTACTCACTCTGTGTTCAATCATTAAATCAAGTTCTTTTTTTTAACATATTATTTTTACCTATGGATGTTCACGTGATATTTCCGCTTCAGCCATATATGCTAGTGTTCCCAAACAGTCGGGTTGCGGCCCGATACCTGCACCTATCATCAATTATACCGTTCCGCTAGAGGTTCTCATGAAATCTGTCATTAAAGATTGCGCAGCAATTTCCATGAACAAATATTTTGTGGTGAAAATATTCTGATTAATTGGAATTTTCCGGCGTTCAAAATGAAACATGCCAATCGAAATCAGCACTTATCGACTTCGGATCGGTAAGTCGTCATCTTGTACTCAAGGGGTCCCGGGTTTGATACCCGGTGGAGAGACATGGTGCAGTGGTTCGGATCTCACTTTAAACGTTCTGATTAGCCTTTCTGTGCAGTTCAAAAATTCAAGTTTAATAATGTTTGCTTGAAGATACTACAAGATTCCATTAAATCCAGTGGTTGATAAATCATTGAAACCAAATTTTACATTTGTCAAGAACCTTAGAAATAATTAAAGAATTACTCTCTATGCTATTATTTATTTATTAATATTTGATTTCAAGGTACATATTGATTAATACATAAAATTAAAAAATAGGTATTTGCGAGTAAAATTGTCGGGATCGAGGTATCGATTTTTTTAAGTATTTACGAAAGGTTGAGAAACACTGATGTGTGCAATATGTATATGTACCGAGGAGGATCAAGGAGTGAATTAAGCTATATCAAATACCTTACCTTACAGCCTTTTTCGATTAAGTTCTTCCGCTCTGTTCAATTTGCAACCGGCTTTACTTGTTGCTTCTCAACGCTTCACTGAAATTGTATCTGCCTGTGGAAATTCCTGGAGCAGATTCTTTTCCCAGAAGGCACGGAGCGGGCAGCTGAGAAAGTACAGCTGTTTCACCACAGAGTCTCTCTGGTCGAAGGCAGGATGTAGTAATAAGTTTTCAGAATTCGGGCGCTCTAAGGAAATACAATTAGTCGTAATTAGAATTGTTAGTCAGGAATTGGTTTCCATGAGAGCAGATGCTCATCCATTGGAGCAATCCGAAGCGTGGGAGAGTGAGAAGTTCCGAGCTGCCCAGAGATTTTTTTACGAACTTGGTAATGGAATTACGCCTCGATTCTATAGCAGTGGTGCCGAACCAAGCGAATTAAGTAAGGGTTGGCAACATCGTCGTCTAATAGGAAGTAGTCGATGAGGCCTCTGGGTGAAAATAAATCTCGGAATTCTTTAACTTTCAAAGGATTCGTAATTATGAGAACGTCATGTATATTTGCCAAAATTTAAAAACATTATACATATATGTATATCTGCACTAATGAATATTCTAACATTACCACACTGATGCAAAACTCCATGCATTTAATTGTATGATTTGTTCATTGGTACAGATATAAGCATCACACAGAAATTAGTTGTATGAAATACCTTTTAAGGATTATACTTTCTTCTGAATTTAAGGACTCCATTCTGTGCGCATGTTGACGACTGCTTTCGTTCCTCCTGCAATTTGTTTTGATCCTTAATTACTCAGAACGATTTGCCGGAATGAAATTACTTTTAGATTAAACCCAAGTCTAGTCTATTTCGTGGAATAAAAAATGAAAGCATACATTAATTAAGTGTCCGTAGGATGGTTAACGAACATCGCACATATATTTGTATCTACAGGATGTCCAAAAGAAAAGCTGCAATCGTAGGGAGGTTTAGAGAAGATGTTCGAAATGACTCCGTTATCGCAATGTACAAATTCAGACGATGCTACCGTTCCATTAACACTTGGCTGGTGATGGTAGTATCAAATTGCTCACAATAGTGCCCGATTCTGTATGCTAGGTACTGCAGATCGTAAGTCTTCTGAGTGGAAATTGTATCTCTTAAATGTCCGCAAAGCTGAAAGTTACGTGTGGTGAGGTCTGTGCCTCGCAGCGGCCATTCAGCCGTTTCTCAACGACCTTTCCAGTTCTCTGCAAACTGGCGATCAAGGTATTCTCGCACAAGAATGACATAATGAGCTCGTTCGCCGTTCTCCTGGATAATCATGTATACTCGACTGGGCAGTGCATCAGATCCAACATGTCACCCGTGGCAGTTACAGAAACGGACAAACAATCCGATTCTTCCAAATTCCAGAGAAGACCATCAACCTGTCGGCACCTTGCTCTGTCTTTGGCTCAAACCAGTTTGGATTTGTGGGAAACCAATAACGAGCACAGTTGCCGGCCAACCCTTTGATGTCGTTCCCTTTCCATATGGTACTTAAACATCCTTATCTAGATATTGTTCTCATTTTGGTGTTTAATACATGCATATGGAAACACTCGTTTCATCGCTTCACATTCCAGTGATACATTAACTCTGCCGCCAGTACGTCATTGCACACAATAAACTTAAGGCTCCTTCATACATTTGACGAAAGTCATATCTGAGGAAGAAGAAGAAAAAAGGAGGGTCATGTGGGTTGGTTTTTGCGTGGCTTACTCTGTAACGTATCTCGGACGTAACCGAGTACGTCACGAGATTGGCAGTCTTCACAGTTTGCTTGGGTCTCAGCTTCTACTTCCTCGTAGAGCTCCGACACAGTAAATAGTCCCTAACGAACCTACACAAGTTATGTTAAAGAAACAGCGAAATGATTTTAAAAAAGTATAAAAGATCACCTACACATGGAAACAGATCTTCATATGAGATCGTTGAAGATAGGCATTCGCTGTTTACTGTTCACGGCTGACGGGAGGGCAGTTGGGGGTAGGGGGAGTACCTGAGGAGAAACAAACACAATCGCTTGCAAGGGAGGATGGACGAAAATTTGTTTGTTGTGAAGCAGTTGACCGACCATCTGGCGCGCAGGCGAGCGAAGAAAGCAAACATGAATTATCGTTCTTTTAACACGTAACGAATTTTTCATGGATAGTAAATCCGTAATTTGATGACAAAAGATTCTCAAACATTCATGAAATGGAAGATAGTAAACACAGCCGCGCTTTCATGTCTTGAATCTTGGATATATTATTATGTGGGAGAGGCAGGGAGGGGAAAAGGCACTTTCTCTCTCTCTCTCTTTAATCTTCCATAAAGAGCAATGAAAGAAAAATCGAAAACTGTTCCTGTTTTGTACCTACAGTTCCTAAATAGAAATTACAATTTTTGTAACTATAATTGGCTTGCGCAGAATTTTGTCGCGAGGTGTTTCAAGTTTGTTTAGCTTTAGTATTTATAGTAATAATAACAATACATTGTTTTTGATTGATTGATTGATTTGCTTTATTTTACTTCGCCTTTTGTGCCACTTTTGGCTAATTTGCAAATATGGTGATGATATGATGAATGAACACTCACATACAGTGGCGCAGGAACGGGGCGGGGGGTACAGGGGTACATTGTACCCCCAAATTTTTAAAGGGGTACTGTACCCTAGTAAATCGAGTTGTACCCCCTTTTGGTAATTTTACAGCAGACGGAAGGTACTACTGTTAAAATAACCTATTTTCAATTCACCCAATAAAAAAGTGTATATTGTTTATAATTTATGAGCATTATCTTTCTTACCACAGAAATTCAATCCATTGCAAACTTATTCTACTACATTCTGCTTGCTACTAGTTAGTTCATTGACCTGTGTTCTTGGTAACCTCCTTAAGGAGATGAAAATTGTTTAAAATGTGTGTGGAACGATGGAACCATATTTGCTCTCAGAAAACCATGCTGCAGACGAATGCTAAAGAAGTGGTCTCGTCGATTCGAAGATAAGATACAAATCTTCATCAGAAGAGTATATGACTGACTCCATTTTCTTTTGAATGTTTAAAATGTAATTTTTCGAAACGAAATATTTACACAAACGAGACGAGACACGACAGACCAACTTGGGGGGTACAATGTACTCCTGTACCTCACCCATATTTTCCATAACTTTGTAAGATGGTGTACGGAAAACTATACTTAAACCTATATTTTAAGATATTTTTTTTGGAAATAGAGTCCCGATTAGCCTATTTGAGCATGAAGTGAATCTAGAATAAGTTTTAATAACTTCAGAGTGGAAACCGAAACAAAAATAAGCACAAACAAGAACGAGAAGGAACTCGCCACACAGGAGATGAGATGAGGCTGTGACAATTCTCAACTCATCGCATAGCGATATCATTCCTAGGTGAAATTAAATTTTTCCTAGACATTTAAACAGGATGCAATTTGCGACTTTATCAGGGGGACTTATTTTTACCTATGTATTAGGGTATACTTATAATTGGATATTAATTGCTTATAATCTAATTGTGATATCGAATGCAACACAAACACAACGCCATTTTAAGTTAAACCCTAAAGTCAAACTGTACATTACATTAGTCAGATGAATGAACGACATAATTGAGATTCACTGCAGGTTCTATTGGTATATTTTGGATTGGATGGATTCACAAGGTGTTTGATTCATTTATTTTATTTATTTTACTTGGCATTTCTGCCACTTTTGGCTAATCGCGAAGATGAGGATGAGTGATGATATGATGAAATTAATATACACTCACAAATAACACCCATGCCCAGGCCGGGATTCAAACCTGGGACCTCTGACGTCATAGCGCGCTATGCTAACCCCCATCGTCACGGAGGCCGGCGAGGTTGGAATGCGTTTTGGATTTTCTCTGTAGATGCGAAAATCTTTAACTGTGACGCGCACATGCTTTTGCTTACATTAAAGTTTACCTTTTCACATAAACGAGAAATTGACATGTCACCCAAAAACACACGCATGCACCTGCATTTAATACCATTACATACGAAAATAAACCTTGGCCGACTCTTCATACTGTCCACCAACGATTGAAAAGAAGAAAAAAAGTCTTGAGCATATAACTTTCCTTGTTTCCTCTGAGATCTGAAGGATTTCAGTTTTGTATATGTAATGATAAAGTGCTTGTAGAGTGTCATTAGGTACAGCTAATTGTAATTATATAAGAAATAAATGCTTTGTTAAATGTTTCACAAATATTTCAAACTTCGACTTCTTACGAGTTGATCGGGAACCATCTCAACTCGAGTTTTATTTTCTTTTTTAATACAACGCCCTATAGGTGTCTGAGAAAATACCAAATACATGGCTTCTAAAAGGCATTGGATGTGGTACACATCTGCCATAAATTGTTTAAGATATTTTTATGCGTAGCTATGGCACTTTAAAATTAGAATGAAAAGAACTGAAGTGGAACTCCATAAGTATTATATATTTAATAATGTAATTTCTATATCAATTGGGTGGGAGATGATTATTCCTGGTTGGGGTGGCCCAAGATCCTCCTCATCCCCTTTAATCTCAACCTGCATTAAAATGAATAGATGTATCTTTGTTCGCAATTTTCACATTTAAAACTCCTGATTTTCCGTTCCGTTAAATTAAAACAAACCCCGAACGAGGTCCAGAGCTTTATATGTTTCAGAATTTTTATCTGGTTTTAAAATCTGTTTGTTTTTCTTAGAATTTAAAAAAAAAACAAGAAAAAAATATTTATGCAAAATGTGCATTAAATAACAGGACATTCGTGTGTGTTGTTCTAAAATATAATATTTCACATTATACTTAGATATCAAGGACGTATTTAAGGGGGGGTTCCTGATCCCCCTCCCCGAAAGACTTACCAAGTAGTAAAAGTAAATAATCAAAATATTGTTTAGCTTTTGTTCGATGATTATTTCCGCTGAACTTATTGGAAGGCAAGGAATTTGACGCATACAGCCTTGAAGGGTTCCAAACATTTATGGACACTACTAATATCATCCATAAAATATTAATCAGGAACTTTACTTTTCATTAATTGGATCCAACTCCTTTTTTGTTATTTAATAAATATTCAATTATTTTTCTCTTTGACATTAAATTCCTTGCCAGGGCAGTTGTTTTTATGCAAATCTTGGCGATCTTAACTACACGTAAGCTAGATAATGAATACGTGCTGTTATATCTATATTATTTTACTATATTTTACCTATTCATGTAATAATAATAATTCATTATGAATTAATTTACATATTTAATTAATATTTTAATTTAATTAAATATAATAATAATTATTATTGTTGTGACACTTGGTTTGAAGTAGTATGTGTGTGTGTGTGTGTGTGTGTGTGTGTGTGTGTGTGTGTGTGTGTGTGTGTGTGTGCGCGTGTATATATATATATATGGTGGGGAGGGTGAATTTTGTACCCCCAAAATGCAAAACGTTCCTGCGCCACTGCTCACATACAACGATGCCCAGGCTAGGATTCGAACCCGGGACCCCTGACGTCGTAGAGCGATGTGCTAACCACTCCGCCACGGGAGCCGGCAATACATTCTTTTTATTATAACATTTATTAACAATAGTAATCTAATAATATGAACTGTTTATATTTTCGTGTGACACTAGTTAGTTTAAAACAGAGCACGAATTAAACATTTCTTCAGTTTGCCCAGTCAGTGATCACAACAGGTTCATTGAATGGACAGTGTTCCATAAGATATACACATATCATTCTGATCATGTACAATTAACTACACGTATGCTAAAATTGTAGTTTTACAACTTCGCTTTTACAACGAACAACCCTCACACTGGAAGAGCAAAGTTGTGCGTTACTGAATTAGTAGTCTTTCTGTATTATTTTCTGCAGATAAAGTTTATTTCGTGGTGAAGAGTAATGAATGGGATGATGAGAACAGACATTTCCATCTACATCGCAGGGAACGGAGTAGACTGTTTTTTCTCGAGGTACATTTATTTTTCTTGCTTAAGTAACAGTTTCTTATGTAGATATACCGGGTGGGCCAGACTCAATTAGGCAGCTTTTGATTAGATGTTATTTTTATTTTTTCTTCATTTTATTTTTATTGACAAATATTAACAATTCCAACGGCTATAAAATTGTTACAAAAATGGAATCACACACACATAAGTCATTGATTTTTAAGATAGTGGTCGACCTGGGCACCATCTAAGTCAACACAGGCTTGTAGACGCAAAGCAACATTTTCACACGCCTTCCTACACATGTTAACCTGAACATTCTTGAACTCCTGAACAATTACCTCACGCATATGTTGCTCACTGTCAATGGGATTAGCGTACACCTTGTGTTTGAGGTAACCCCAATGGAAAAAGTCTGGTGGGTTGATGTTGGGTGATCGGGCTGGCCAGTCCACAGGCCCTCGACGGCCAATCCAGCGATCAACCTCGTTCACAGCATACCGTATGATGCAGCCATGTATCGACAACAAAATGTACTTTCCAATTTTTCCGTATGCTGTTGGATTTATTGGTTACTAATGTTCGAAAACTGCCCAATTGAATCTGGTCCCCCCTTTATACTATTCCAATTTTTGCTTATTTGAAGTACAAATAACAAGGAAAGAAAAAAAATCTGACAAACAGGTAAAAAATTACTGGGCTACAAAAAATAAAAAAATCATACACGGACACAAACAATGAGCTTCTTAAATATTCATGAACAGCAGTGCACGTAGATACACTATATAATACAATAAGAACAAATACATACATGACAACGAAATTCTCACAATAATTGGAAAGCGACCTGTGTTTCTGTACATTACGTTACATAAGCTAATAATACTTTGCGAACAATTTATATGACAAAATCAGTCTCAAAGGTAAACATATTCTCTGTTGCTATACAAAACGCCTCCTGTGCACTGCAATACATAAATAAGATCAAATTCATGAAGAAATTAGCCTCTAAATACTTACTATAGTAAAATCTGTTGCTGTACGTTATGTGTAGGCCTCCCAGAAATAACTACTTCCAATTATGCCACAAACAGTGCATACGTTACCTACAAAGGTTACCTCGTTTAGAAAGATTCTCCTTCTTGATCAGTTTGCCGGTGGGTTTTTTTTTCCCTTCTATTTTGGGCTTGGATTATTCTCGTGGGATTTCGGATCTGCATTGAACATGTGTGCCGTGGATAGACAAGTTTTGGTAGTAGACACTCAACATAGAATTGTTGTAGCTCCGTTTCCATATTCTTCTTCCAGAATTGATCATCTCTCTGGATGTATTCTATTTCAACACCTTTATGTGTCCACAGACCAAAGATACAGTACCTTCTCCGTGTAATAATTACTATTACCCTACACGTGGTAATAGTAATTATGTGTGGTGTTCACGATATTGGCGTTAAGCTCTTCGTCAAATTTCCAGAAAGTTACTTTCTTCGTCTTGATGGCATGTGCAGGTGTTACATGTTTGACAGAAAAGGGACACTTAATTTCGATAATTGCATAACGAAATAAATGTTAGATTCAGTGAAGTTTCTGATAGATATTGTATACATATTGTTATGAGTTGTAGTATACATAAACCTTCTTTGTAATATCATTCAAAGCCGTGCTATCCCAATATAATCCTTGCCTTCCAATAAGCTCAGTCTCTTCAGATAAAGCTAACAACCATCATATACAACAAATGCTAAACGAGTATTGTTATTATTTTATTACTTGGTAATCTTTTCGTTTGGGGGAGGGGGTCCAGACGCCCTAAATAAATCCTTTATGTCTTTCAAAGCCTTATGATCTCAATCCTAATCGTTGCCTTCCAAAATATTCAGAGTAAAAATAGTAGTACTTGATAAGTATTTCGGGTGCTATACTTCAAAGCCGTATTATATTTATAGCTATAATCCTTCCCTCCAATACGCGTTCAGAGGAAATTATCCATCGAATATACAAAAATTGCTAAAGGAGTAGATTTACATTATTTAATTTTAGTACTTCATAATCCTTTCGGGGGGGGGGGGGGTCCGGACCCCCAGCAAACTTGTTCTACGTATTATAGCGTAATATTTGCCAAGGACACCGGTTTAATTGAATTACTCAAAATAACGTTACTGGTTTACGTACGTACAATGTAAACGTCTAATGGAAACCGATAAATACTTCCCCATTTGATGATGTAGTAAACGGATAGGTATTATTTATATTTCATTCTGAACCCTTACTTTGCCGGCGATTTTGTAGCGCTTGAAACTTCATTGTTGTTTCTGCAGCAGACGATTTTCTCGGAGCCCACATCTTACACCAAACACACTTGCTACCGTCACCCATATTTTGCAATTGAACACGTCCAGTTGACGCAAGCACACTTCCCTGTGTCTTGCGATCATGTTTTGTCTTCACGAGCTATTTTGTTGTATCCCTCCGCGTTCTAATGTGGGTGGTGTTTAGAACGCTTCTACCTACCTGCACGAGATGTCGCCACAGTGCAGGGACACTTTTACGTATTGCAAGGGTTTCGTTTTCCTCAAACAGTCTCAAAATAGGAAAACTGACTTCTAGAGTGATGATGTTAATGTCAAGTACATTGCATGACCCCAACAAAACAGTTTTCCATAAGCTTGTGTGGTTAACGAGATAATTGCATGTGAAAATTACGGTTTTTCCCATTTTTATACCCAATTTACTTATTAAGCAGGGTATTTTTTAAAATTTCTGCTTTGTAGGAATTACGCAGCCATATTTTCTGAAGGATAGAAAACAAACCCCGAGGTCCTATCTTTGCTCGTAACTTAAAAATCTGTTTAAAACGGAACGTCTGCACTACGCGTTTTCGTCAATGTATGAAGGAGCCTTAAAGTGTCACCTTGCAGTTAGGCCGGGGTTGATTCCATTGTCTCCTTCCCAGAAGTCAACCTCGTTGGGAAAAATAAGAAAGATCCGGTATTCCAGAACTTCGAATAACAAACCGCTGCCGGATGATTAAATTGGGCTTTCCATTAAAACCACTAACGCCTAATTAGTCTCTCGTTTCTCTCTGTTCGCTACGAGAAAAAAAGTAAATATTCTGTGGCAACAAAGGAACGTTATGTATACGTTGCAAAAGCTGAATAGAAAGATTCAGTATTACATTTACGGTTCCATTAATCGTTACATAGAAAAGAGTAGCCTTATCTCGCAATATAAGCATGGAACGGATAAAATATAATTCGTATGATGCTAAAAAGAATGTTAATTTCTATTACCTTCGCGAGATGTGGTATGTAAGCTCGAAAATATTTTAATTTTCCATATTTTTATACATATTACACTCTAGAAAATATGCCACAGAGTTACCACCAAAAGTGGAGTACACCCTAATTAGTGTAACGCAACATCTAATGGAGTGTTAAAGGCCACCATACTTGGTTTGGTTTGGCAGCAAATGGTGTAACAGCACACCAACGATGTACTAAATAGTACCAATTCCGCATTAACAAGAAAAGAAGTGTTGCCACTTTTGGTGGCAACTGAATTGCATATTTTTTTAGAGTGTAGCTTTTAGTACATATTTAACTAGCTTTTAAATATAATTTGCATAACTTTTCTCACATACATCCTATATGCATGCTATATTACTACATTTTCTCTTGTTGTGTTCAAAACCAAAGATTTTCCGTTCATCTGTTTTCTGTTCGTTTTGTACACACTGTTTGCTTTAAATATTGTCAAGAGAGAATGCTATTGTTGTCAATAATAGAGAATCTTTCGCGGTGAAATCCACTGCATATTTTAAATGTGCTCTCATTACTTACTTCATGCAAAATTGAACGCAGTTTCAGTCAATGTAAATCTGTATTTAGGGACAACGACCGGAAATTAACGTTTCAATACTAAAAAGGAAGTTCGGTAATCCATTGTTTTGGTAACAAAAGTAAAGCATATTTGGCATTGAAATTTAGCATTACTATTAATGTCATGTAACCCCGTACGCATTTTATTTAGCCAGATGAGCCACTTGCTTGTAAATATTGTCATTAGTCATATTTAATTCAATATTTTGATTAGAATATCTAAACATTTATTTGGAGCATTCCATTCGGACGGGACTACATTTTTGACATTCAAGTATCTATTCTCCTGATAGTTAAGCAACATTTTTCTTACAGTTTATGTGCAATGAATTATGAAACTAAACACTGTTGATTAAACATAAATACCCTTAGAATACTTTCCAAGATTTATAGCTACAAGTGAACAATTTTGCGTCACCGATGGGACAGGTAAAACGCTGCCTGTTTACTTAACAAGAAATTTATTTAATTTCTGTGGATTTTCAAATTATGAAAAATAAATTATTTAAGAAAGAAAAGGAAATTCACATTTTGATATTCTAGTGGAGTTGAGGGGGAATTGTAACAGTGAAAGGAGATTTTTTTTATTTGTGTCACTGGCGGGACACAAAGCAAAACAAAAGTAAATCAAAAAGTTAAAATAAACTAACAATAATGTAAAATACCTTCTACCAATTATGTATAATACCCAGTGGCGGCGATTAGTGGGGCTAGGGGGGTAGTTGCCCCCCACTTTTCGTCACTTTTGCCCATGCACTGTGCTAAATCTTATCTACAAAGGGAAATATACTGTCTTTGGAACCCAATCGCCGCCACTGATAATACCTGTGTCATTATCCAAACGACAAGTCTAGATTGTTGAATCATTAGATAGAATAAAGTTACAACATTTCATTGAGACTCCCAGGCACATTGACATGAAATGCTCCTTTTACATATCTAACACTTTTTTGGTACATATAAATCTGTTCCCCGAATATGAGCCTTGGTTTTAAGCCCGCATATACAGGGTATTAAAAAAGTACGCAACCTTATGGGAAAAAAAATTCTTATTACATTTTTTACATTAAGTGCTGGAAGTGACTGCCGTTTTGTTCTTCACACAAGTGGACACGACGAACCATGTTGTTGAAAGCCCTTTTCAATGTTTTCTGTGAGATGTTACCAACACAGCTACGAATATTCTCTTTCAATTCCGGAATTCTGTGCGGATGAGTAAGGTAGACGAATTCCTTAAGATAACCCCACAAGAAGAAATCTGGTGGCGATAAATCTGGAGATCGCGGTGGCCATAACTCCACTGAGATCAGTCGTCCTGGAAAACACTCTTCCATTGTGTTCCCAGCTGTGTGGGCTGGGCATTGTCCTGTTGAAACCATGTGGGTTCCAACTGCTGAGCTGACAACGTGTTAACAAATTCTCTAACCATTGTCACATACCGTTCAGAGGTCACTGTCTGTTCAAAGAATGTAATGAACACGTGACTACGTGATATGGCACACCAAACGCTAATTTTCTGTGAATGCAGAGAGAGTTATTCAGCACCTATGAGATTTCCCATAAGATTGCGTCACTTTTTGAACACACTGTACTTTAAAATAAGAATAGCTGATAATAGTGGAGTGAATGAATTGTTGATTCTGAGATGTTATGGGGAGAAATATGAACTTACCTGCTCAGCATATAAATGAAGTTGAATATACAGTTTAAAACAGCCATCATGAGGTCGGCGAAACTCAGATTGACGAGGAAATAATTGGTCACTGTGCGCATCCTGCGGTGAGCTGAAACAGAGAAGAGAATTTTGTACTGGAAGCCACTAAAAATTAATAACATCTTAATATCATTAATAGCAATAATATTAGTGCTTGTTGTACCTTTGAATTAGTTCTTCTCAAGTATTCCAGTTTTCCGACCAAAAGTTGTACGGATCTGTTCTAATATACTTTCCCACATCTTGTACTTCGACCTGTACACGCAATAAGTAGTTGCTTACCGGGCAATTGGCCGGCCCCCCTGGCAGACTGGATAGCACATCGCGCTACGACGCCAGGGGTCCCGGGTTCGAATCCCGGGTTCGAATCCCGGCTTCGAATCCCGGCCTGGGCATGGATGTTTGTAAGTGTCCATTCATCAATTTCATCACATCACTCATCCCCATCTTCGCGAATTAGCCAAAAGTGGCACAAAAAGCGAAGTAAAATAAAACAAATCAATCTTATCGGGTAATCCTTGTTTAGGATCTAGAGTTCTAATTACGAGTAAATAATATTTGTTTCTTTATGTCTCTTCTAGGGCTAAGCAGATCCGACTTTGATTTTTATTGATTTATTTATTTTATTTTAACTCACTTTTTGTGGCACTTTTGGCTAATTTGCGAAGATGGAGATGAGTGATGATATGATGAAATTGATGAATGGACACTCGCAAACATCTATGCCCAGGCAGGGATTCGAACCCGGGACCCCTGACGTCGTAGCGTGATGTGCTAATCACTGCGCCACTGGATCTGACTCACTGTGATTTGATTTCTAGCTTCTTTTAAGTTGACTTTATGCAAAGATGGGCTAATCAGAACATTACCTACAGTTTAAAGTTGGATTCACACCACTGTGTGCATCCACCGGGTATCGAACCCGGGACCCTTTGATTACAATCCTACGACGTTACCATTACGCCCAGATACTGCTTTCAACCGACACCAATACTTGAAAATTTGAACAATTAAGAATTATTCACAATTTCAATTAATATTAATAACCAAGTATTCTACTGCAGTTAAATACATAAATTTAATAGGGTTTTGCTTTAAAACATTCAGGAATTACTTCGGAGTATTAAAATGGCTGTCTTTATATCGTAAATTTATTTTTTTCTCACAGTACTGATGCAAAATAAATGAAAACTTTAAATTTTGCCTAATTTTTGACAATTAATACCATCGAAAGTGCCGCACGAAATTTTAGCGGACCCTGCCAAATGCTCAAACTCCAGAAAATATCGGCTGATATCGGCGAATAATATCTAACCGATACCTGGTGTCGGCTGATACCGACACATTGGCATTGCTGTCGTTTCTTCTTGTAATTCTTAAGCCGAGTCTTGATTAGCCTATCTGTGCACAAAGTGGACTTAAACTTTTCCGTCAAATGAAGTGTAGGTACTTTTTGTCTAGTACTGAACTTTCATGTTAAGTAATTCTAATAAGATGAATTAACTCGAGTTAACAGAATCCAGAGAAAGGTAGTAAGGAATATTTTCTTTGTCGATAATGTTTCTGGTTCCTCGACCATTCTTCTAGAGATGAGGGTGAAGGAGTGTGGTCATTCTGTCGAAAGAAACTACAATGAGAAAGCTAGTGGATCGGAAATAACAATTCTCCCTTCTAGGAATCAAGTCCGTGAACCACAAAGGATTGGATCCCTTTATTCCTAAGGGCGAAGAGAACTTAATGAGTGGGAAACCTTTCAATCTCAAAAGCTCGTAAACTCAAGGCCGTCTATCATTTCTGGAAACTGCGTTTGTTAGAAATTGCTGACCTTATGATTTTCTTACTCAAAGTGACTTTACGGTACTTTAAGGTCTTCAAGTTTCGATTCGACTTGGATGGAGATTTACAGAGTAAACTTCTTTCGAGAGTTGCCACTAGGGATGAACGATATCGGAAATTTGATATCGCGATATATCGTCAAGAAAATATCGTCATAGACGATACAATACGATATTTCTTCAGTATCGTGATATCGACGATATATCGTCTTCACCATATATATCGCCAAAATATCGTGACGATATATCGCCAGCACGATATATATCGCCAAATATCGTGACGATATATCGCCTAGTTGATATCGCCTCGACGATATTTTTTTTAATATCGCGATATATCGTCTGGACGATATATCGCCCAACACTACACTCCATTTAAATCAGTGTTTGGACGTTCGAAATGAGTATTTAGCATTATTTGTTCCGTGGATAATTTGCAGTTCATCACTTTAAAATCGATAACATTTATTATTGTGAATTCAATATAACAACATTGTGAAAATGATGTATGAAGTTTAAATGTAAAAAAATATCAAGACCATGCATCTTGATTGATATTCATTGTTGGAAATATTTATTATGTCGCGATGTCATTACAGTATATGCCCTTATAATCTCCTTATCCAAATGTCAAGCAGGCCTCTACTAATTTTGTCGCTTTTCTTCAAAACGCCCCTTCTCAAACTCTGTCATTGCTGGGATAGTTGTAAATCACAAAACCATAAACAGATGTATATAGGGTCATTCGAGGAGAGTTGCCACACCTAAGAGACAATTGGCTGAAAAACCTACACTTTTTAGTCTAGTGATATGGTTATATTTTTGATCCAACCCTAATTTAGTCTTGCTTCCATGGATCATTTTACAATTTCTGTAAATGAAATACGACCTGCAATTTGAGCCATTTCTTAAAACTACTCTCCTAAGAATTAAAATTGAGATGCCCCCATATGATGAATATTGTTCAAAGTAAATCGAAATAGTTTAAAATAGAGTTTCATTGTGAAAAACATGTATATTATCAAAAGCCAGGAGCGTATATTCTAGGCTAGATAGGCTATCTACGAAGCCTGAAATCTAGAGAATAAAATACAGGAGAAAAATCGATCAGAAATTGTAAATAATATTATTCATATCAGTGAGATGATGCTGATTCTGGAGTTGGCAACCTGATTTCTTATGAGTTGGCAACCTGATTTCTTATGAGTTGGCAACCTGATTTCCTATGAGTTGGCAACCTGATTTTCTATGAGTTGGCAACCTGATTTCCTATGAGTTGGCAACCTGATTTCCTATGAGTTGGCAACCTGATTTCTTATGAGTTGGCAACCTGATTCCTTAGGAGTTGGTAAATTTATTTCTATTCATAGCCTAGTACCACGTGACATTGTGAGATAGCCAGTATACGCCACTGTCAAAAGCAATATTTTTGTTGAATAAAGAACAAAATATTTTGAAACCATTACATGACATATAAACAAGAGAGAAAAATACTTTTTTTTTAAAATAGAAAAAAATAATTTCTGGAGACACCCGTGTAACAGTATAAACCCTCTGACTTCTACAGTTCTGAATACAAATTCGAGACTCTGTACCATCCATTCTCATCGCAGCGATGAATTTTGAGTTTTGTTTTAATAAAACATTAAAATGCTGACCTTCCTCTTAAGAAGACCCTGTTAGAGAGTGGAAACTTTATGTTTTTAGTGTATATTTTTATACAATAAATTTTCCCTTGGTCAGCATTTTAATGTTTTATTGAAATGGAAACGAAGCTAAACAGTGTTTGTTTAAGTTCACTTCCTGCTCAGATAGGCTAATCGGGACTGGGCATGCAGTTTAAAGTGGGATCAGAACTACTATGTGCCTCCACCGGGTATCGAACCGAGAGCCCTTGATTACAAGGCGACAACGTTACCACAACGCCATCAGGGGGGTCTATCGCAGCGATGAACGTGGCTTTTATCGAAGATATAAAATAAGGTGTCTACCAGTCTTGAAAACTTGGAAATCCTGGAAAAGTCAGGGAATTTTATTTTTTCTGGAAAAGTCATGGATATGTGGGAAATATACTGTTTCTGGAAAAATCTACATTTTTGCAGTAGTGCACTGAAATAAGTTTTTTGAACAAAGAACACAAAGACAAGGAAGGCATTTTAAATTTGTAGAAATTGCATATTAAATACTCTAGGAGAAGGGGTCATGTTTTGAACTATTTTCATGTAGAAATCGACTACAGTAAGTTGCTATGGGCATTGACCACTTTCTTGTTAAAATTTTTGAGCTGTGTTTGGTTGATATTAGGATTGATACATATATTACTAAATTTTACTATAATTATGATCTCGAAACCAGGGGTTCCCTGTTCGAATTCCGGCCTGGTCATGTGTGTTCTTTGTGAGTGTTCCTTCATCAATTCCATCATATCATCACTCATTCTCATCGTCGCGATTAGCCGAAACTGGAAGAGAAGCAGCGACGTTAAATAAAAATTAAATCAAATATAATTGTGTATTAATTATGCTGTAATTGTTGTGAGATTTTATGAAGGAGAGTTTTATTTGTTTATTATCAATCAATACGTGGCAAAGCTCACCCCTGTATCCAACAGTAAATTTCTGCTCACTTAGTCTTCTTGTTATTACTTTTAACTTGTGAAGTGATTATTCTAAAAGCTTGTTAAAGTTGGATTCTATGCCTAATGTTTAACTAGGGTCTACATGAATTGTCATAATGACTTGGTATAGAATTGTGGTTCATGGTCTGGTAAACTTGGAAAAGTCAGGGATTATTATTATTATTATTATTACAAAATTGTAGACGCCCTAAGAACAAGCAGAAAGTAAATTACCTAGCACAATCCACATGACAATGGCGTTCCCGCCAATGGCGACGAAGAGCATGAGGGCGAAGACCGTTGTCCAAGCGAGTTGCTGCCACCACGCCATGGAGGTCTTCCGCCTGGAAGGTGAGGAAGAACTGGTGATGTCGTCCGCTCCAGGAAACCTGTCGGAAATGTTTCCGTGCTCCAACGTCCAGTTTGTGTCCGCCACACTGTACATGACGTAATGCAGAGTTCTGTTCACGATAAACTGCGCACTGGAAGTTGTCAGCTCGGCCTCCCCTCCGAAGGTCACGAATTCGAGTCCCGTCTCCCCCAGAACGTTCGGCGAGTCCGCCCCTTCCATCTCATTGATGCGGAAAGTCTCTGACATTAGACTTTCAATCTGAAACAATAATAATATAGTATTATTAACTGTTATTTAGTGTACTATAAATGGAAAAAAATGCTTAGAAATTTTACATATAAGTAAATTTGACTTGATACACTTGGCTAAATTGAGTGTTAACGATCTGCAGTGATGCCTCAGGCGATAAAGATACTTTAGAACGTTGCTTACAAAACATGTCTTCATATAAAAATGTCAATGTTTACCAGTGTCGTTTTCTCCCATGTTTTCTGGTTTACCGTCGGCAAACTAACTTTTTCAAACAGAAAATGCAGTAAAATTTGAAGTTGTCAGATTTCCCTTTAATTTACTTGCATGCCTACATTGGTGTGAATATATTATATATAATTAGCATATAATAAATATATACAATAAGTAAGAATTGTTGCAGTAAATTAGGTTAAATTTTCAGAATGGGCAACTGATATTTTACAAGTAATTTAAGTATAATATATTAGTCTTAAGAAGTTACTAGGTTTGCAAAACAGGTAATTCAAAATTATTATTGTGAATCCAAGATCAACAATTTTCAAGACGAAAACAGCCAAATAACACGTTCGAGTTTTCTAGGTATCTCAATATGATATAAGTACTGTCCTTGTAGAGCTTCAATTGAAGAAGAAAACACTTTAGAATTGTTTTTTGTGAAAATTTGCGATGTCGTTCAAACTACATCATACGAAGATTCCGTTCCCTTATTCCCAAAATACTAGCAACGCCATGCACACGACCCATTGACTCACGTGCCAATTACGTTTCCAGCACGTTAATGATATACCTTTATTTTAGCAACTTTTGATTGTGGTTTGCATTTACGATTAACACAGAATGTAGAATTTCTTTGGATTTAAGAAAATATATTCTTTCTAGATATACGTAGTAAGTTATTTTGATAAATGTAAAGATTATTTTCTGACAGTTTCTGAAATACTGATAGCTGACGCGAACGAACGGAATGGACACCTCTTTCGGTTTTGCTGATCAATATACAGTAAAACCTCGTTAATCCGGACTAATGGGGGGACAAGTTGACTGGTTTAACCTAAAAGAACAGTAGAAAGAGTATTAAAACTCCATTTATAGCAACAAAACACTTTTATTATGGGAAGTTCTCCCATGGACGTTTCACGTATTCTTAGCCCTTACGGAGCAATATGACGAATGCAATTGTTGACTTCTAGCCACATTTAAAACCTTGCATTCTATTTTTTGGGGGGGGGGGGCTTTTGCTTGTCCGGATTAAGCGAAGTCCGACTTATCGGTTGTTCGGATTAACGAGGTTTTACTGTAGTACTATAAAGCTGCCCACATAATATGAAAGGGTAAGCCAAGGAGATTAATGTGCTAACGCTGTAGTCGCTGCATTAATATCTTGGAGCCTATGACGTCATACTTGAAGCACTTACGGAATTCATTCAATAACTTCCTGAGAAGTGCTCTCTCGGTCTTTCCTCTTGTTTAAGCTGATGAACACTATAATTATCCTGATATCGATTTAACCAACTTAAGAGAGCATTATCTGAATGTGGAGCTTTCCCATATTGAATTTTGTTGTGAACACTGACTCAAATAAGCACATTTCTTTCTCTTGAGAAGTCGCCATTTTAAGGCGAGACGTCATACTTCCCCATAGGTCAATGCGTCAAGTACAGTGTTACTAAATCAAAGCTTGCAGTGTGGGCAGTTTTCTTTCGTTTTCGATCTGGATTCATATAGGTCATAGAAATGGAGACAGTGATTTTGAATAATCGTTATATTTAAGTATTACTTCACGCAGAATTCTAAAAGCATCAAATCTATTTGATGCACCATCAATACATCGAATGATGCTAGAATCACGTTTACATACAGTATGTACTATTTTTGTATATCCTTTGTAAAGGTAACTCTAAATGCAAATCAGTATGTTTTTCTGTGTCGAGCTGTAATGCATCTATTGATGCTTTTTTATGAACCTACCAGCATGTTTCTCGATGATGCTCTTAAATATCTGGCCTGAGCTACAGACCTTTTTTGTTTCAACTGAAGTAGTATTGATGTACGATAGTGGATGTTGCTATTTAATATTCGCAATTAATTTGTATGTACTTATAACTAATTTGCACGGGTTTTAATTAATTCGCACGTACTTAGAACTCATTTGCACGTACTTAGAATACTTTACATTTATGTATTTGCATGTTTATAACTTTTTATGAATATATAATTATTTATTTTATGAAAAATATGTATATAGAAGGTAATTAGAGGTACTAAACGCTATGCATATGTTTTTATATTCATTACTGCAAAGTATGTAATGTATAAAATGTTAATATTAATGTTTATAGTATTGGAAATAAGTTTTCTATGGTTTATGAACCGCTATGAACGGCGGTAATGGGTGTAGGTACAGGTCCAATTACGATTGGGGACGGTCCCGGTACTCGAACCCGCGATATGTAACGGTAATAGTAGTGTATATTGAGCGCTTCAACGCAACACTTTGGAGGTATTCCTTTTTTTTATCAATTGAATATCAGTTTTTGACATATTTTGACAATTTTTTGTTGATGTTTTAGCGTTTAGCGATGTTTTTAGTACAATTTTCAATGCATAATTTTTTTTCCCACTCACACTTGGTAGGTATATCACGATCTTACGTGATACAACTTAACCTATCCTTTTTTCTTACGATTTTTTAATTTTTTTACGATCCTAAGTGATATAACTTAACCTATCATTTTTTTTATTTACGCACCGAACTAACCTACAAGGGACTCTGTTTGTTTTAATATTTCAGTATTTTAAGTTTTTTTCACATATTTTTTATATAACCTAAAATGTGTTGGATGTTGATTTTTTTTTTTAGTATGTGGCAATTTTTGTTACGAATATTTTAAAACTGTTCCGTCACCCTCTCGTTCTTCACGTCGTACGCGAAGGACTTCTCTGCAATCAGGATGACGCTGCACACGGTATCATTGGGCAGCGTGTCGTGGAACTCACACACGACCTTGATGTTGGTATGATCGTTGACCACGACCTGCTTCCTCTTCGTCGTGTTGATGACGAACGTGGGTCTGTGGGTTTTGAATTCGCTGGGCGCGTAGTACATGTCGACGTTTCCCTCGGTCACGCGCTTGTAAGAGGTATAAGCTTCGTAAAGTTTGAGGTAATCATCTTTGGTCATGTCGAGGTTGTAATTCTCGCGCGGGAACACTTCGTTCCTGCCATTCTTGAGATAAACGTTCTTGATCTTGCAGTCGTCGAATTCGCAAACAGATTTTTCCTAAGTCTTACCGTTTCCAAGATAACCCCACTTCCGGTCGCCATTTTGGATTTCCGAGCATAGGTTCTATTCATACTTTTTCTCACATATAGGCGTACATGATAAATTCGCAAACAGATTCTTGCTAAGTCTTACCGTTTCCAAGATAACCCCACTTCCGGTCGCCATTTTGGATTTCCGAACATAGGTTCTATTCATATTTTACTCACGTATAGGTGTACATGATGAATCCGCAAACAGATTTTTCCTAAGTCTTACCGTTTCCAAGATAACCCCACTTCCGGTCGCCATTTTGGATTTCCGAACATAGGTTCTATTCATACTTTTTCTCACGTATAGGTGTACATGATGAATCCGCAAACAGATTTTTCCTAAGTCTTACCGTTTCCAAGATAACCCCACTTCCGGTCGCCATTTTGGATTTCCGAACATAGGTTCTATTCATACTTTTTCTCACGTATAGGTGTACATGACGAATCCGCAAACAGATTTTTCCTAAGTCTTACCGTTTCCAAGATAACCTCACTTCCGGTCGCCATTTTGGATTTCCGAACATAGGTTGTAGTAGTATGAATGCTTCGTTCTGGCTGGGTCCTTTGACCTACTTTTTATTTTACGACGTTTTACGCACTAAACTAACCTACAATGAGAGAAAAATGGATAGAAAAAGCGCTGGCATCACTTTTTAAGCTATTTTTTACCTCCTGCAAATTTTGCTCTTATGCTAACTCGTCCTTTGACCTACTTTTGAAATGACTTACGACATTTTCCTATAAGGCTGCCTCCTCATACTGTAAGGTCCCCCTCAGTGTAATCTACCACGTAGTAGTGTCACAAATGTACCTTTGACGCCAACTCTGATTTCTTGACCCCACGACCACCAAAACCTCAAAAACTCACTTTCTCTCCACGTTCCGCGCCTCATTTATTGCGCTGACGATGTTTCACAGCGTAGAAAAGCAGTGATGAGTGAAATGCACTCTCTCATCCTCTCATCCCTGAAAGGATGAATGCACCTTATCGTAATTTTCCAAGTCCGGGACCAAATGTTTATATATCGTGACCTTTGTAAACCTCTCGGGGGAACGATGTGCCACACGCGCGCGCGTGCCTCTTATTATTTCTGTATTGTGACGCAAGCAAACAAACAAAATAATAATTGTTATATAACCTCGCCAGTTAGAGTTTCCCCAATCTAGTAAAGTGGATTGGTTGAAATCTCCAAGGCGTATTTTGCATTTTTTTTTCAAATATGAACACGTTAAAACTGAACTGTCTCGGATTTTTGAGTTTTGTATTCGCCCTGAGAAAATTCTATATAAAATAACATACCTGAAAATTATATTCACAGTAGATTGATTTTTTTTGAGTTTTGTAATCACCTCAAGAAATTCTATATAAAATAACATACCTGAAAATTGTATTCACAGTAGATTGAATTCTTGAGTTTTTGTATTCGCACACAAGAAATTCTATATAAATAACATACCTGAAATTCTATTTACAGTAGATTGAATTTTTGAGTTTTGTAATCACTCCAAGAAATTCTATATAAAATAACATACCTGAAAATTGTATCGCTATATACTAGACTTTTTGATTTCTGTGATTTTGGAGAAAGCAATGGCATCCACCACCAGTTTCAATCGTAAAAATGATAAAACTGAATGTGTTACTTGTGGGAAGCTAATCTCAAGGAACAATTTATCGGTACACAGGGCAAGATGTAGCGAAACAGGTTCGAGAATTAATCGTTCGTTACCTTCTAAGTCTTGTGCTCGATGCGGAAAGGTGATCAGCATTGCACATTTAAGTAAACACCTCAAAATTTGCAAACCATCGACCGAACAAGGAACATTGAAAAGAAAAATCGATAATTCAGAAACGGAAGCTTCCACTTCCAAGCAAATTAAATTATCTAATGAACGCAAACCAATTAGATCTGCATTCAACGACCAACTCCAGGATTTTTCAATTAAGTCAGAACCAGGCCGTGACATCCTTAGTTTCTTGGATGAAACGAAAACATCTGTACTAAATATTTTAAAAGATAAACTTGAAAACAACTCTATAAAAGTATACGTTGTTCTGTTTTCTGAATACGAGAAAGTTGATGGTACAACGAGTATTTTTTATCATCGTACAAAAAGCCAGACTCTTTACTTTGCCTACGTCGAAAATTTGGACAACTTCTATTATAAAGTTTCCAACGAGCTGGTTAAGAAACATGACGATTTCGAGGCTAAAGGGTCGGGATGGTCTCTGTGTGGAAGTCCTCACACGTTAACCGTTTACGTGAACCGATTCTCGCCTCTTCGCGCTTCCAGCTACGTTCCACTTCCACCGAACATTCAACACAAGAGGGCTGTGTTAAATATACAGAACAGCGATAACAAGTGTTTCCTTTGGTGTATATTGGCTGCACTGCATCCTGTTCATTGGTCAAATCATCCAGAACAGGTTTCTAATTACAAACAATACGAGACCGATTTTCAAAGTGTAATGTCAGACAGTAGTGTATATTGAGCGCTTCAACGCAACACTTTGTAGGTATTCCTTTTTTTTATCAATTGAATATCAGTTTTTGACATATTTTGACAATTTTTTGTCGATGTTTTAGCGTTTAGCGATGTTTTTAGTAGAATTTTCAATGCATAATTTTTTTCCCACTCACACTTGGTAGGTATATCACGATCTTACGTGATACAACTTAACCTATCCTTTTTTCTTACGATTTTTTATTTTTTTTACGATCCTAAGTGATATAACTTAACCTATCATTTTTTTTATTTACGCACCGAACTAACCTACAAGGGACTCTGTTTGTTTTAATATTTCAGTATTTTAAGTTTTTTTTCACATATTTTTTATATAACCTAAAATGTGTTGGATGTTGATTTTTTTTAGTATGTGGCAATTTTTGTTAAGAATATTTTAAAACTGTTCCGTCACCCTCTCGTTCTTCACGTCGTACGCGAAGGACTTCTCTGCAATCAGGATGACGCTGCACACGGTATCATTGGGCAGCGTGTCGTGGAACTCACACACGACCTTGATGTTGGTGTGATCGTTGACACGACCTGCTTCCTCTTCGTCGTGTTGATGACGAACATGGGTCTGTGGGTTTTGAATTCGCTGGGCGCGTAGTACATGTCGACGTTTCCCTCTGTCACGCGCTTGTAAGAGGTATAAGCTTCGTAAAGTTTGAGGTAATCATCTTTGGTCATGTCGAGGTTGTAATTCTCGCGCGGGAACACTTCGTTCCTGCCATTCTTGAGATAAACGTTCTTGATCTTGCAGTCGTCGAATTCGCAAACAGATTTTTCCTAACTCTTACCGTTTCCAAGATAACCCCACTTCCGGTCGCCATTTTGGATTTCCGAGCATAGGTTCTATTCATATTTTACTTACATATAGGCGTACGTGATTAATCCGCAAACAGATTTTTCCTAAGTCTTACCGTTTCCAAGATAACCCCACTTCCGGTCGCCATTTTGGATTTCCGAACATAGGTTCTATTCATATTTTACTCACATATAGGCGTACATGACGAATCCGCAAAAAGATTTCTCCTAAGTCTTACCGTTTCCAAGATAACCCCACTTCCGGTCGCCATTTTGGATTTCCGAACATAGGTTCTATTCATATTTTACTCACGTATAGGTGTACATGCTGAATCCGCAAACAGATTTTTCCTAAGTCTTACCGTTTCCAAGATAACCCCACTTCCGGTCGCCATTTTGGATTTCCGAACATAGGTTCTATTCGTACTTTTTCTCACGTATAGGTGTACATGATGAATCCGCAAACAGATTTTTCCTAAGTCTTACCGTTTCCAAGATAACCCCACTTCCGGTCGCCATTTTGGATTTCCGAACATAGGTTCTATTCATACTTTTTCTCACGTATAGGTGTACATGACGAATCCGCAAACAGATTTTTCCTAAGTCTTACCGTTTCCAAGATAACCTCACTTCCGGTCGCCATTTTGGATTTCCGAACATAGGTTGTAGTAGTATGAATGCTTCGTTCTGGCTGGGTCCTTTGACCTACTTTTTATTTTACGACGTTTTACGCACTAAACTAACCTACAATGAGAGAAAAATGGATAGAAAAAGCGCTGGCATCACTTTTTAAGCTATTTTTTACCTCCTGCAAATTTTGCTCTTATGCTAACTCGTCCTTTGACCTACTTTTGAAATGACTTACGACATTTTCCTATAAGGCTGCCTCCTCATACTGTAAGGTCCCCCTCAGTGTAATCTACCACGTAGTAGTGTCACAAATGTACCTTTGACGCCAACTCTGATTTCTTGACCCCACGACCACCAAAACCTCAAAAACTCACTTTCTCTCCACGTTCCGCGCCTCATTTATTGCGCTGACGATGTTTCACAGCGTAGAAAAGCAGTGATGAGTGAAATGCACTCTCTCATCCTCTCATCCCTGAAAGGATGAATGCACCTTATCGTAATTTTCCAAGTCCGGGACCAAATGTTTATATATCGTGACCTTTGTAAACCTCTCGGGGGAACGATGTGCCACACGCGCGCGCGTGCCTCTTATTATTTCTGTATTGTGACGCAAGCAAACAAACAAAATAATAATTGTTATATAACCTCGCCAGTTAGAGTTTCCCCAATCTAGTAAAGTGGATTGGTTGAAATCTCCAAGGCGTATTTTGCATTTTTTTTTCAAATATGAACACGTTAAAACTGAACTGTCTCGGATTTTTGAGTTTTGTATTCGCCCTGAGAAAATTCTATATAAAATAACATACCTGAAAATTATATTCACAGTAGATTGATTTTTTTTGAGTTTTGTAATCACCTCAAGAAATTCTATATAAAATAACATACCTGAAAATTGTATTCACAGTAGATTGAATTCTTGAGTTTTTGTATTCGCACACAAGAAATTCTATATAAATAACATACCTGAAATTCTATTTACAGTAGATTGAATTTTTGAGTTTTGTAATCACTCCAAGAAATTCTATATAAAATAACATACCTGAAAATTGTATCGCTATATACTAGACTTTTTGATTTCTGTGATTTTGGAGAAAGCAATGGCATCCACCACCAGTTTCAATCGTAAAAATGATAAAACTGAATGTGTTACTTGTGGGAAGCTAATCTCAAGGAACAATTTATCGGTACACAGGGCAAGATGTAGCAAAACAGGTTCGAGAATTAATCGTTCGTTACCTTCTAAGTCTTGTGCTCGATGCGGAAAGGTGATCAGCATTGCACATTTAAGTAAACACCTCAAAATTTGCAAACCATCGACCGAACAAGGAACATTGAAAAGAAAAATCGATAATTCAGAAACGGAAGCTTCCACTTCCAAGCAAATTAAATTATCTAATGAACGCAAACCAATTAGATCTGCATTCAACGACCAACTCCAGGATTTTTCAATTAAGTCAGAACCAGGCCGTGACATCCTTAGTTTCTTGGATGAAACGAAAACATCTGTACTAAATATTTTAAAAGATAAACTTGAAAACAACTCTATAAAAGTATACGTTGTTCTGTTTTCTGAATACGAGAAAGTTGATGGTACAACGAGTATTTTTTATCATCGTACAAAAAGCCAGACTCTTTACTTTGCCTACGTCGAAAATTTGGACAACTTCTATTATAAAGTTTCCAACGAGCTGGTTAAGAAACATGACGATTTCGAGGCTAAAGGGTCGGGATGGTCTCTGTGTGGAAGTCCTCACACGTTAACCGTTTACGTGAACCGATTCTCGCCTCTTCGCGCTTCCAGCTACGTTCCACTTCCACCGAACATTCAACACAACATTCATCTGACATTACACTTTGAAAGTCGGTCTCGTATTGTTTGTAATTAGAAACCTGTTCTGGATGATTTGACCAATGAACAGGATGCAGTGCAGCCAATATACACCAAAGGAAACACTTGTTATCGCTGTTCTGTATATTTAACACAGCCCTCTTGTGTTGAATGTTCGGTGGAAGTGGAACGTAGCTGGAAGCGCGAAGAGGCGAGAATCGGTTCACGTAAACGGTTAACGTGTGAGGACTTCCACACAGAGACCATCCCGACCCTTTAGCCTCGAAATCGTCATGTTTCTTAACCAGCTCGTTGGAAACTTTATAATAGAAGTTGTCCAAATTTTCGACGTAGGCAAAGTAAAGAGTCTGGCTTTTTGTACGATGATAAAAAATACTCGTTGTACCATCAACTTTCTCGTATTCAGAAAACAGAACAACGTATACTTTTATAGAGTTGTTTTCAAGTTTATCTTTTAAAATATTTAGTACAGATGTTTTCGTTTCATCCAAGAAACTAAGGATGTCACGGCCTGGTTCTGACTTAATTGAAAAATCCTGGAGTTGGTCGTTGAATGCAGATCTAATTGGTTTGCGTTCATTAGATAATTTAATTTGCTTGGAAGTGGAAGCTTCCGTTTCTGAATTATCGATTTTTCTTTTCAATGTTCCTTGTTCGGTCGATGGTTTGCAAATTTTGAGGTGTTTACTTAAATGTGCAATGCTGATCACCTTTCCGCATCGAGCACAAGACTTAGAAGGTAACGAACGATTAATTCTCGAACCTGTTTCGCTACATCTTGCCCTGTGTACCGATAAATTGTTCCTTGAGATTAGCTTCCCACAAGTAACACATTCAGTTTTATCATTTTTACGATTGAAACTGGTGGTGGATGCCATTGCTTTCTCCAAAATCACAGAAATCAAAAAGTCTAGTATATAGCGATACAATTTTCAGGTATGTTATTTTATATAGAATTTCTTGGAGTGATTACAAAACTCAAAAATTCAATCTACTGTAAATAGAATTTCAGGTATGTTATTTATATAGAATTTCTTGTGTGCGAATACAAAAACTCAAGAATTCAATCTACTGTGAATACAATTTTCAGGTATGTTATTTTATATAGAATTTCTTGAGGTGATTACAAAACTCAAAAAAAAATCAATCTACTGTGAATATAATTTTCAGGTATGTTATTTTATATAGAATTTTCTCAGGGCGAATACAAAACTCAAAAATCCGAGACAGTTCAGTTTTAACGTGTTCATATTTGAAAAAAAAATGCAAAATACGCCTTGGAGATTTCAACCAATCCACTTTACTAGATTGGGGAAACTCTAACTGGCGAGGTTATATAACAATTATTATTTTGTTTGTTTGCTTGCGTCACAATACAGAAATAATAAGAGGCACGCGCGCGCGTGTGGCACATCGTTCTCCCGAGAGGTTTACAAAGGTCACGATATATAAACATTTGGTCCCGGACTTGGAAAATTACGATAAGGTGCATTCATCCTTTCAGGGATGAGAGGATGAGAGAGTGCATTTCACTCATCACTGCTTTTCTACGCTGTGAAACATCGTCAGCGCAATAAATGAGGCGCGGAACGTGGAGAGAAAGTGAGTTTTTGAGGTTTTGGTGGTCGTGGGGTCAAGAAATCAGAGTTGGCGTCAAAGGTACATTTGTGACACTACTACGTGGTAGATTACACCGAGGGGGACCTTACAGTATGAGGAGGCAGCCTTATAGGAAAATGTCGTAAGTCATTTCAAAAGTAGGTCAAAGGACGAGTTAGCATAAGAGCAAAATTTGCAGGAGGTAAAAAATAGCTTAAAAAGTGATGCCAGCGCTTTTTCTATCCATTTTTCTCTCATTGTAGGTTAGTTTAGTGCGTAAAACGTCGTAAAATAAAAAGTAGGTCAAAGGACCCAGCCAGAACGAAGCATTCATACTACTACAACCTATGTTCGGAAATCCAAAATGGCGACCGGAAGTGAGGTTATCTTGGAAACGGTAAGACTTAGCAAGAATATGTTTGCGGATTCATCATGTACGCCTATATGTGAGAAAAAGTATGAATAGAACCTATGCTCGGAAATCCAAAATGGCGACCGGAAGTGGGGTTATCTTGGAAACGGTAAGACTTAGGAGAAATCTTTTTGCGGATTCATCATGTACGCCTATATGTGAGTAAAATATGAATAGAACCTATGTTCGGAAATCCAAAATGGCGACCGGAAGTGTGGTTATCTTGAACACGGTAAGACTTATGAAAAATCTGTTTGCGGATCCATCACGTACGCCTATATGTAAGTAAAATATGAATAGAACCTATGCTCGGAAATCCAAAATGGCGACCGGAAGTGGGGTTATCTTGGAAACGGTAAGACTTAGGAAAAATCTGTTTGCGAATTCGACGACTGCAAGATCAAGAACGTTTATCTCAAGAATGGCAGGAACGAAGTGTTCCCGCGCGAGAATTACAACCTCGACATGACCAAAGATGATTACCTCAAACTTTACGAAGCTTATACCTCTTACAAGCGCGTGACCGAGGGAAACGTCGACATGTACTACGCGCCCAGCGAATTCAAAACCCACAGACCCACGTTCGTCATCAACACGACGAAGAGGAAGCAGGTCGTGGTCAACGATCACACCAACATCAAGGTCGTGTGTGAGTTCCACGACACGCTGCCCAATGATACCGTGTGCAGCGTCATCCTGATTGCAGAGAAGTCCTTCGCGTACGACGTGAAGAACGAGAGGGTGACGGAACAGTTTTAAAATATTCGTAACAAAAATTGCCACATACTAAAAAAAAAAAATCAACATCCAACACATTTTAGGTTATATAAAAAATATGTGAAAAAAACCTTAAAATACTGAAATATTAAAACAAACAGAGTCCCTTGTAGGTTAGTTCGGTGCGTAAATAAAAAAAATGATAGGTTAAGTTATATCACTTAGGATCGTAAAAAAATTAAAAAATCGTAAGAAAAAGGATAGGTTAAGTTGTATCACGTAAGATCGTGATATACCTACCAAGTGTGAGTGGGAAAAAAAATTATGCATTGAAAATTGTACTAAAAACATCGCTAAACGCTAAAACATCGACAAAAAATTGTCAAAATATGTCAAAAACTGATATTCAATTGATAAAAAAAAGGAATACCTACAAAGTGTTGCGTTGAAGCGCTCAATATACACTACTGGTAATAAATGGTTTTAGTGTACAATGTATATAATAATGTATGTTATTATGGTATGAAAGACGATGGTACGACACGCTAGACAGAATACTGTCTCCGAATCTCGACTCCGCTCTGATGCCAGACAGAGAGAATGAATTAATATTCCCCGCAGGTAGAGGAGAAAGGAATTTGGGGAGTGTGCGTTCAAGGTCAAATAACGTCAGAACGTCAGAACAAAGAAGGAACCCGATTGACCAATCAGAGAACGCGTCGATAGATTTTCAGAACCGGTTTTTTTTCCAAGGTTAACCAGTACGCAAGAACAGAGGAAAGGTATGCAATACTGTAGGGCAGGGGAGGGATTGAACCAGACAACAAAGGATGTCTGGAATGCGCAGCAAGGGTCAAATTTTTTGAAACCGTGCGTCGCTTGCATGCTAGAACATGTTTCTGTTTAAGTAGGCCAAGGTTACCGAGAACACAAGAAAAAAGGATTTTTGGATACCCAATTAGATTGGAGCGAGAACTTTAATTTGAACAAGGAGAACGAAGCGTAAGGGTTTATTATCTGTACTAGGAAGAAGGGAGAGCTATCAGGGACTGGGCCTACAGTTTTCACTATTTGCTTTTATCACGGGGTAACGAACCTAGGACCCTTTGATTATTGATTTAGGTAGTAAATTTATGTTACTGTGTGCTATTTAACATAACATTGAGTTTATTTTTTTACCAAACTTTGACTTTATGTCAAATCTTTTACAAGTTTTTATGTATTTTTACCAAAATAACACTATTTGTACTATTCAGGCAACATTTTTTATTAAATTTTGGACTCACAAAGACAGTTTTTCAACTTTTAACTTATTATTTTACAATTTTATACCTATTTTTAACCTAAATAACACTATTTATACTATTAAGGAAAGATTTTTAGTTATATTTTCGACACACATAGTGTGTGTTCTCAACTTTTAACCAAAATAACACTATTTGTACTATTCAGGCAACATTTTTTATTATACACTGGAAATGAGTATATAGATCTTGCTCAGGACAGGGACAGATGAAAGGCATGTGTTGCTGCAGCCATGAACATTCGGGTTTAAGAAGGCTAGAGAGTTAGTTAGTTATACATTAAATAAGCATAATATTTGGATTGTAAGTAGAGCATATAACAAATGTACAATGCATTGTGCGAAAACTATGTCAACTTTGCATTATAAGCAGAAAATTAAACCAGTTTGCCTTAGAAATACATTTTAAGAATAGCCCAAAATAGCATGCGTAATAGAAAATTAAGAAAACTTTCTGATGCATAAAAGTACTGACTAGTGCTGAATGAATCAATTACTGTAAAATATTATTCTCTGATTCAAGTAATTTAACTGTAAACATCATCTTTTGTGTGTAGAATATAATTGTTAGTTGCACTGATAAGTACAAATATTAACTTTATACGCCTTCATACACTCTAAATAACATAACTTTGATATATAAATTATTAACAATTTGTTAAAAATTAAGTTAAACTGTAGAATTGTTTTCTTAAATAAATATAAAGTAGTAAAAATACTAAACAAATAATTCCTTCTTTTCCTATTTAAAGGATGCCAAACAGTGTAAACCAGTTGTTAGTGGCTAAATAACATAAAATTTGAAGGCAGTAACAATATTTTTTAAAAATACTGTTTTTTACCTAACTTTGTGAATTAAATACTAGTACATTTTGTCAAATTTTGAATAAAATAGCTATACCTATTTCTTTGGTATTTGTACTAAAGTGAAGAAAATGTTACTAAAACTTGGCTAGTACAGTAAATCTGAGAGTTTTAGCTTTATTTGTCCGTAACTGGATTTAATTGTAACTTGTTAATCTCGTCAAACACAATCTTTGCCTCAATTTTGGAAGCTAGCTGAACTTTAGCGTTTCGAATTACATATAGTGAAGGCCTCTATAGTGGAAAAATACATCCAGTCTGTAAAAATTTGAAAATGTTGTCTCCTTCTCTGTCGAACCAGACCAAGAGTGTTCTCAAGTGTTTCAATATATTTCTTAACATAACTAACTTTTCAAGAAAAGAATACCTTGGGTCCATATAGCTTAGTTGGTATAGCGTTAGGCTTTTTTAACCTATCTGTCCGGGGTTCGAGTCCCTGTCTGGGCGATTACAATATTTAAATGTTGTCATCGGATCTTGTGCAGAATGGATATAAAATATGTTTACAGTGTAACAGATTATTATTTATCTTAAAATTTTGCAAATAAGCTTTTAAGTTTCTCAAATATCAGCATCTTTAGCTAACAGTACAGCATAACCAGTATGAAAAGTTCTGGTGGTAGAACCTACACCTACTGTAATATCTCTGTGGTATTAACTTACATGAAGCCCATAACTTTTGGGACTTTTTCTCCTCCGTTACATTTCCTCGCCATTTACCCTTAGCGACGCGATTAGCCTCAGAAGCAAAAAAGAAGTCAATAAAAATACTTACATAGAAAAATCTGTTTTTCAGATACTTTAATCGGGTAATCTGCTTTTGCGTACTTCCTCAGAAATATACACAATCATAGTTCTTTATAAATTTAGCACCTGATATAGAATAAGTCGAAGTCTAGTTAGAGTTGGCCTGTAAGTACTTCTGGTACATGTAGTTACTTGAAAAAGCAAATATTGGTTGTGTAAAAAATAGCCTCCTTGTGAAACAGTAAAAATCAACCTCATTTCCTCGTAATATTAGCTGTAAATGCTTCTTGAAGATTAACAAAGCTCTGGCGTCTGGTCCTACGTCACCTACAATCCTTTGTAAGGTTCGTGTTGTCCTATAAATTGTCGATATACATACTAAGTCCCTAGTTACAGCCTAAGCTTTTAGTTTCAATCTGAGGATTTCAGTGTTCAGATAGTGATTGTAGCCTCGTATAATAAACCAAATGGAAATAACCCAAGTGTTGATGCACCCAAAACACCAGTAATACTTCAAAAATACCTTGAAAAAGGCTATAAGGCTAAATTATTCTTCTAGCATAGAAAAAAAGTTTAGCAAGTGGACGTATGGTCCATATAGTCAGTCGTCTGTGAACTTCGTCTTGTCCTGTGAATTGAGAATATATTGATAAATGGTTATATATATTTTTTAAAAAAAAAACAATGTTGGTAAACGTCCAGTTGTAGACCCCTCGGTAAAAGAATTTCAGTCTTTATAGACACACAATAATTTTCGTTACACTAAAAATTTGGCAAATAGTCGAAATGTTAAACATTTCGTGGACTTTATCCAATAAGCCTTAGCTAGAAATACAATAACAGCGTTACAGACATTAAAATTAAGCAAGCTTAGATATTCTAGTGGCACATAATAAGTATAAAATATCCTTTAAAATACTGTGACAAATAGTTGTGGGTTATCTGAGATCAAAATTTTCAAGCCCTCTCTCCTGCATAAATAGGCTCTAGAATTCACTAAGCCTCAAAATAATATTAGGGTACATAAAATAAAAAAAAACAGATGGAGAGTGGTGCTGATCGCATCATCTCCAAAATAGCAAAAACAAAAGTATACAGAGCCCTATCTGATATATTTAGAAAACTTTTACCTAGTACAACAGTAACAAAATACTCAGCAAACTCTAAAATAAACAAACTTTCCTTGTTATTTGAGTAATAATAAGCCTAAACTTGTAAAATAAAAGGGTAGAACTTGCCAAAACATACTTTTGCATCCAAAATATAATTGAAAACTCTTTCTTGAATAGACTAACAGGTCTTACTTTGGTAAAATAAGCATAAAATTGAAAAATAAACGGTAAAACTTGACGAAACACACTTCGTGTGTACAAAATTTAATTCAAAACACATTTAAATTGTGTTATTTGAGTAAACGTGGAGAATAATCCTGTAAACTTGGAAAAAAAATCTCTCTCTCTCTCTCTCTCTCTCTCTCTCTCTCTCTCTCTCTCTATCTCTCTCTCTCTTTTCTGTGTGTGTGTGTGTGTGTGTGTTCAAAATGTAATAAAAAACACGTTCAAATCGTGTTATTTGAGTAAATATTTGGCTAAACTTGTGAAATAAACAGATACAAATTCAAAACTCACACTTTGAGGGTCTAAAATGTAACTAAAAGTCTTTCCTGAACAGACTGAAATGTGTTATTTTGGTAAAAATAAGCCTAAACTTGTGAAAAAAAATAAAAGTTGAAAACACACACTTTGTGTGTCGAAAATATAACTAAAAATCTTTCCTTAATAGTATAAATAGTGTTATTTATGTTAAAAATAGGTATAAAATTGTAAAATAATAAGTTAAAAGTTGAAAAAATGTCTTTGTGAGTCCAAAATTTAATAAAAAATGTTGCCTGAATAGTACAAATAGTGTTATTTTGGTAAAAAAATTAATATAAAGTTGTAAAATAATAAATTAAAAGTTGAAAAAAATGTCTTTGTGAGTCCAAAATTTAATAAAAAATGTTGCCTGAATAGTACAAATAGTGTTATTTTGGTAAAAAAATTAATATAAAGTTGTAAAATAATAAATTAAAAGTTGAAAAATGTCTTTGTTAGTCCAAAATTTAATAAAAAATGTTGCCTGAATAGTACAAATAGTGTTATTTTGGTTAAAAGTTGAGAACACACACTTTGTGTGTCGAAAATATAACTAAAAATCTTTCCTTAATAGTATAAATAGTGTTATTTAGGTTAAAAATAGGTATAAAATTGTAAAATAATAAGTTAAAAGTTGAAAAAATGTCTTTGTGAGTCCAAAATTTAATAAAAAATGTTGCCTGAATAGTACAAATAGTGTTATTTTGGTAAAAAAATTAATATAAAGTTGTAAAATAATAAATTAAAAGTTGAAAAAATGTCTGTGAGTCCAAAATTTAATAAAAAATGTTGCCTGAATAGTACAAATAGTGTTATTTTGGTAAAAAAATTAATATAAAGTTGTAAAATAATAAATTAAAAGTTGAAAAAATGTCTTTGTTAGTCCAAAATTTAATAAAAGATGTTGCCTGAATAGTATAAATAGTGTTATTTTGGTAAAAAATTAACGTAAAGTTTTCAAATAATAAGTTAAAAGTTTAGAAAATGTCTTTTTGTGAGTCCAAAATTTAATAAAAAATGTTGCCTGAATAGTATAAATAGTGTTATTTTGGTAAAAATACATAAAAACTTGTAAAAGATTTGACATAAAGTCAAAGTTTGGTAAAAAAATAAACTCAATGTTATGTTAAATAGCACACAGTAACATAAATTTACTACCTAAATCAATAATCAAAGGGTCCTAGGTTCGTTACCCCGTGATAAAAGCAAATAGTGAAAACTGTAGGCCCAGTCCCTGATAGCTCTCCCTTCTTCCTAGTACAGATAATAAACCCTTACGCTTCGTTCTCCTTGTTCAAATTAAAGTTCTCGCTCCAATCTAATTGGGTATCCAAAAATCCTTTTTTCTTGTGTTCTCGGTAACCTTGGCCTACTTAAACAGAAACATGTTCTAGCATGCAAGCGACGCACGGTTTCAAAAAATTTGACCCTCGCTGCGCATTCCAGACATCCTTTGTTGTCTGGTTCAATCCCTCCCCTGCCCTACAGTATTGCATACCTTTCCTCTGTTCTTGCGTACTGGTTAACCTTGGAAAAAAAACCGGTTCTGAAAATCTACCGACGCGTTCTCTGATTGGTCAATCGGGTTCCTTCTTTGTTCTGACGTTCTGACGTCATTTGACCTTGAACGCACACTCCCCAAATTAATTTCTCCTCTACCTGCGGGGAATATTAATTCATTCTCTCTGTCTGGCATCAGAGCGGAGTCGAGATTCGGAGACAGTATTCTGTCTAGCGTGTCTTACCATCGTCTTTCATACCATAATAACATACATTATTATATACATTGTACACTAAAACAATTTATTACCGTTACATATCGCGGGTTCGAGCACCGGGACCGTCCCCAATCGTAATTGGACCTGTACCTACACCCATTACCGCCGTTCATAGCGGTTCATAAACCATAGAAAACTTATTTCCAATACTATAAACATTAATATTAACATTTTATACATTACATACTTTGCAGTAATGAATATAAAAACATATGCATAGCGTTTAGTACCTCTAATTACCTTCTATATACATATTTTTCATAAAATAAATAATTATATATTCATAAAAAGTTATAAACATGCAAATACATAAATGTAAAGCATTCTAAGTACGTGCAAATGAGTTCTAAGTACGTGCGAATTAATTAAAACCCGTGCAAATTAGTTATAAGTACATACAAATTAATTGCGAATATTAAATAGCAACATCCACTATCGTACATCAATACTACTAACTGACGCATTTACATTTACACATGTTGTCATGTGTGTAGGTTGCAGTTCTACGACAACGTCGGATTGAAAACATACTGTGAAAATTTCTTGAGAAGTCTCTCTTGTCTGAAAGTTCAAGTTCTAGCAGAATACTGCCTGACGTTTTTCTTTTGCTATCTTTCTCTCTGCACATTTTTTTCCTTTTTCTAAAATGCTAGCGGCACGTTTTGTGAGAGAGTTCGCGAAGGCAGTGTCAGATGCCTGAGTAAATTGAATCAGTTCACTGAAAATCTGGATTTGGCACGAAACCACTTCGCTTCCTCTTTAAACCTCCGAGTGAGGAAGACATCAGTCGTTGTCCCAGACAGGATTGGAGGGGGAAGAGGAAGAAGTCCTATATAGGCTATTAGTAACCGGAGAGAAATAGTATTGTGCGAACGCGGAAGGCGTGCCTAGCTCGAGTGAACGAGTCCAAACAGGGGAACTCCCGAACACCATTATAGTACGTACGTCGGAGCCCGTTTCCGTAATGATAGCAACGCTCGCAAATACAGTGTTTGACCAGTTTTTTGACAAGCTTTACTCGAGTTTCACACCGACGGGACACTCCGGACTGTGGAAATGCGTTCACTACACACACATGCGGCCAACAGACCGAGGCGACACGGTGCACATATATATAATCTGTGGTGCAGCCAGTGGAAAAACAATAATGTCCGAATGACACGCAGGCAACAAGTACCACATTCAGCTTGTCCTATCCCTTCAGTTCGAAAGATTGCATTTAGTTCTAATGTTCGTTTCCGGTGACACGTGTCGCTTCGGTCTGGAAACAAAACGTCCGCAAACTTAATAAGAACTGGAAATATAGTTCATAATGAAATTCAATATTCAATTTCTCGCTTTTCTACCTTTAGAGCTTAATCACGGCAAGGATAATAGATTCAAAAAATGTATAACTATAATTCCGTTAACCAGGATTCAGACCTAGGACCCCTGGGTTTGTGGCGTGTCACCCTAAATGGACGATAGCATACTGTAAACACGGTAAAAATAATTAATTGCTTCACACTTGTATGATTCAAGTCTGATTCGAACGCCAGTTCGGTATCTTTGACATAGGTCGAGAGAAAGCCGACCGGGCGGAAATCTCAAAACCAACGCCTGTGTTTCTTAGAAACGCTGTTGTCATGTTTACCAGCAGTGTTTAGACATCCAACGCGAACAGCGACGACGTTACACTCCCAAGGCCTCCAAATTTTGTGTGTGTCTGTGTATGTGTATGTGTGTGTGTGTGTGTGTGTGTGTGTGTGTGTGTGTGTGTGTGTGTGTGTATACGAGGGTCACCATTTATATTTTGAGCCTTGGCAACACTGATTGAAGTTAGGCGCGATTTGACGTTTGCACGGAATCGTCTGGCATTATTGACCATAACGTACTTCAAATGTTTTGTCAGTAGCTTCATTTGTGTTGTTTATGTTGCCTTGGAGATTGCGCGACAACAATAAAATGGAATTAACTCGTGAACATTTTCGTGCGATGATTTTTTACGATTTTTGACGTGGATTATCAAGACAAGAGTGCATCGATCAACTTACTTCCACATTTGGCGATGAAGCCCCATCCTTTGCCACTGTGAAACGCTGGTATAACGAATTTAATCGTGGCCGCCATTCGCTCACCGACGAGATTCGCGAAGGTCGTCCAAAATCAGTTGTTGTTCAAGAAAACATTGATGCTGTGCAAAACCTAATACTGCAAGATCGTCATGTGACATACTGTGAGATTGAGGCAACCATAGGCATTAGTTCCACCAGCATATATATAAAATATTACAGGATCATACAATGGTGGTGCTTCAAAATACGTATATAAGATTGTAACAGGTGACGAATCATGGATATATGGATATGAGCCGGAACGTAAACAGCAGTCGACTGTATGGGTGTTTCAAGATGAACCCAATCCAACAAAAGTTGTTCGCGCTCGAAGCACATCGAAACAAATTGTCGCCTGTTTTTTCGGGAAAACTGGTCATGTGGCAACTGTGCCTTTAGAGGAACGTAGAACGGTCAACTCTGAATGGTACACAACAATTTGTTTGCCAGAGGTCTTCGGTCAAATACGGAAAACAAACAAACGCCGTCGGATCATTCTTCATCAAGACAATGCCAGCTGTCACACATCTCGTCTAACAACCGACTTTATGAACAGTCAAAAAATCGAATTGATGGTTCATCCGCCGTACAGTCCTGATTTGGCACCCAATGACTTCTTCTTGTTCCCGAATGTCAAGAATAAATTGCGTGGACAACGATTTTCGTCGGCGGAAAACGCCGTTGATGCGTTCAAAAACCATATTATGGAGGTGTCTCAAGAAGATTGGGAAAACTGCTTTGACAAATGGTTCGAACGAATGCAAAAGTGTATTGACCATAAAGGAGAATACTTCGAAAAACAATAAAGCAGTTTTCAATGCCAAATTCTTGTTTTTTCTTTGTTAGGCTCAAAATATAAATAGTGACCCTCGTATGCACAACCTAGCAAACATAACCGCAACCTCACGTTATGAAATCTCTAAAGAAACTAAATTGGCAAAATCTCCTTTACTCCACGTGGACTTGACAAGTACTGTCAGTCTTAAAATGGACGCTATTGGTGGGAATGGTTTGAGGCGCGGATTTACTGGGCTCCACATGGCCTTGACATATAGTTGTCAGAAGAAAACTGATCTTTCGGAACTTCCTTTGAAGTAAAATGGCGTTAGAATCACGGCTCGAACTTTGCAATGTCCCAGGATTAATTAATATAACTAAACCTCTTTGGCGTTTTGTGACGTTCGGCAGAACTAAAGATGGCAGTGATTTACATTTTCCTCATTTAACCTTTCAAAATCTTTTCCTCCTTTTCCGAACATAATATTAAGTCATCGTTTGACAAACATAATTTCCTTTGAACAAATCTCTCTAAAGCTTTGGCCGAGACCAACTAAAGATGGGGAAAATTAATGAAAAACTTCCTTGTCGTTGTAAGCCAATAAGGCACGATGCATAGATTTATTCTTTGCATTTTCTGAAATCGTTAAATATCCTTCTGCCGGCTACATCCAAGTGATTAGAAAACTTTCAGTGGAAGCAACCGTGGACGAAGTTCAATGTATCATTGTTCAGCTTAAGGGCACGCTGCTCCGGAATGTCCATTGGCGTTGTTATTTTTCTCTCATTTCACTTGTGGAAAGTTAGTTTGACGGTGGTGACGCAGAACGACAGTTCATGATTAAGTGTCTGGACTTGTAATCACTGTGCTTCTTTTTTTTACCTAATCAGCGTTTCAGGGACGCAGCCTGTCTCCGTCTTTTGAGTAGTGTGGTCCGTCGAAGCTCCCTTGGAAATTGACATCCTTCACTTCAAATTAGAAAAATAAAAACCTTATTGCTATTATTATTATTACCGATAACGTTCAGTTAATTAGTTTCTCACAGAATAATGAAATTAAGTAATGCATTAGACGGAAAAATTGATTGAAAATTCATAAACCAAATTGGAAGTTCATCTTTTCTTGATCTACCATTGAATCCAAGTATTAGAAATGGTTCCATGAGTTTTCAGAATTCCAAACGCAAGATTTTGATGTAAGAGATTATAAAATGTAAATTTTATGGTCAAAGTTTCGTCTTTACTTTCACAGTTTTCTTAAAGGTCTTTGATTGTTAATAACAAAATAAAATAACTATGCATTTCAGTGTTAAATGTAAGAAACATAAAAAATAAAGAAAAGAAGTTGTGTCGGATTTTCATTCGTGAACTAAAAGAAACAATCAATTGGCAATAAAACAATGGTTTATTTTTAGTTTTATTATCATTGTACCATTCAATTTATTTCACAAACTGAACACCCCCACAAAATTTTATGGCGACGTCCATGGTAGTCCCTTAACACAGGGTATGTTTGGTGAAGGCGTCAATATTAGCAGTTAGAACGAAAAAGAAAAAAAAATGCATTAGAGGATTATTTAGCTCTGACCGCGACTTCATCTTCAGGGCAAGAAGATCGGTTTGGTTACTCATGTGGACAACTTCCCCAAACATATCCGGCAGACATATGACCACATAAACTATCCTGGAGTCGAACATAGAACCAGTCTTTGACCGTCCTCCGTGGCGCTCGACGTCAGGGGGTCCAGGGCTCCAATCCCGGCCTGGGCATGGGTGTTCTTTGTTGATTGATTGATTTGGTGTTTATAGTCAACTTTATGCACAGTAAGGCTAATCGGGACTGAACCTACAATTTAAAGCGAGAACCGAACCACTATGTGCTTCCACCGGGACTCCAACCCAGGACCCCTTGATTACAAGGCGACGAATATACCACTGCGTCATCGGGGAGGCCTGGGTGTTTTTTTATGTCTCTTCATCAATTTAATCATATCAACACTCGTCCTCATCGTCGCGATTAGCCAAACCAGCAGAAAAGCGAAGCTACATAACAAAAATCAAGGCTGTAAAGGGTGACCTTCCACGTAGCGCACCCAATTGTCAACCTCACTTCCACGTAGTACACCCTTGACTGCATTTTGCAGACGAACGAGACTCTGGCGACTGACCCTGGCCAGTATAATTCTGTGCGTTGTCCTGTGTCTTGTCCTTATGTGTACTGAGTGCCTCTTTACAGCCTCAGCTTATAACCGAAGTCAGAATGTTTTGATATTTTAGTTCAGGTAAGGGACTGGACCCCGTATAAAGTGACGGGTGCAAAATAGCCTAAGTGATGACGCAGCCAAAATTTTAAATTAAAGGAAAAAAATAATAACAAAAATCAAACCAAATCAAGAACCAGTCTTTGAAACGTTGATGTTTGCCACAATCCAAGTGCAGTGGTCAAAAGTCCAAACAATTCATTATGAATCAACCACCGGCTATCAAGAAGAATCAACAGTTGCCTTTTTTCGGAGAGAGAATAATAAACGAAGCCTCCAGGCCTGCGGCGGTTGTGCAGTGGTTATATTTAAATGAGGACAGCTACATGAAGGCAGAACTGCCGGAAAGAGCAGCTGGACACTGAGATCCTTCTGACATTCGAGAAACTGTACATGAGTGCGCTCTTGCTTATGGTTGCATCGTAAACATCTGCTGATGAGTGCCGTAAAAGTGGAAAATTTGTCTCGCCATGCCGGGCTGAACAGCTCCCAGCGAGTTCGGTTTATGGTTCCAGTTTCACGTGGAGCCGAGAGAAAGCGCAATGCATTTATAAAGTACACACAGAATCTGAAATGCATGAGATCAAGGCTTGTGCATTTTTATTGCATCAATTTACACAGTTAAACATGAAAATGTGTTTTATAATGGTATTGTATGGATTCTTGTATTGCTGCATTTTAGCCCATGAAACAGAACAGAACCTGATTTCAAGTATCCTTTGATCCACTACAAATGCATAATAAGCAGTTTTTTCACATTATGTGTTTCAGGAGTCAATATATTAGTGTCAAATTGGTACAATTTGGGTTCGTGTATAGTAATATATTGTAAAAGAAAACACCCAAATCCTCACTTAACGAAATTCTTGAACAAGCCCCTCCCTGTGTAATTAGAAACGAAATCTCCCCAACTAATTCCGTAGCGCTTCCACGGTGCTGGACATATTGCAGAACACGAGAAAAGAATAAAGGAAAGCCGCCGTCAGTGATCTATTGATCAAACTGTTCCCAAACTTTTATTTTGTTTCGAGACTCAGAAGGGTTAATTAGATTCTAGTTAACGTCTATCCCGCAGAGAGTAGCTGTGTGGTGGACACAAAAAAATAAAGCTTGTGGTTAAACCTTTCCCGGGTGTAAAGAGTAATTGTCCTAGAAGCTAATTCTCTTCATCGTGAACAGGGTCATAATGTTTATGACAAAATCATTTATGTTGATTCTTTATTTAAATCGATTATTCTTTTTAAAAAACACGTTTAAAATTATTTGTGTGGTTTTAGCACCATACATATAGATAGTCAGTGGCGGATCGTAACCACACATTCTCAATTATTTCGCCAACGGTTCGTTTCCAACCCCACGTTTACTGAGACGTTTTTGCTTGTACCTTTCACGTATCCGTTTGCGCTATCATTTATGATACACCCTGTATAATTGCAACTTAAAACATTTTTATAGTCTTTGTAGTTCAATTTTGGCAATTCTTTTAACGATAGTTTGCAAAAATCAGCTGCCATGTTTGTTTACAGATGAAACTATTTGCGGTTTAACATGATCAGTATTTGCATATTATTCTATACAAAATGTTTGCTATTTTTTGCCTATAAAAATTATTGAAAATTAAATCAAGATAAATTTAAGGGTGTTTACAGTAAACATGTTACATTTTCTTTCGTGTGAGTTTCACACCAGTACATATATTTTGTTTTCTTTCTTAGAGCCTAATAAACACCATTACATTATTACGAGGTTAATGTGCTTTCAACAAAAGTGATTCTGATATCTACAGAATTCTTATGTACATTTTTCTATAAACTATTTATTTTAAGTGATACGATTTGAATCAACCTTGGCCGTGAAACTTGTTCATAACTTCAGCCTTCAATCTCTGCAAGAAGAGAAAATCGTAGCTTAAAATAACTCTTTCTCGTTACAGGTTGCTGCGGATGGCACCAGTGCTACTCATTCGAATATTCAGCTTAGCAGTTTGTGCGTAAGTAACTCTTTTGTTCTTTCTTAGGATTAGTTTGAAGCACCAAGGTTTCCGGATTCGAGTTGAGGCCCGATCATAGGTGCTCCAATATGAGATTCATCTTCATTGATTGATTGAATTAAAGATTGTGGGTGCGTCAGCACTTAGGCTATTTTGCATCCGTCACGGGGCCCAGTCCCTTACCATAACGAAATTAGAAACGTGTTGCCTGGGTCAAACTCTGATGCTGTAAAGGGGCACTCAGCACATATAAGAACACAACACACGTCAACACAGCCTCACAGAGCATTATACTGGTCGTAGGTTCAGACGCCAGAGCCTCGTTAGTCTGCAAAAGCAGTTACCTGGGTGTACTACGTGGAAGTGAGGTTGATTTAGAGAGAAATTCCTATGCCAATTTCCTGCCTTATTTAGTTCAGAGCCGGACCCCCGTGGCGGAGGGGTTAGCATATCGCTCTACGACGCCAGGGGTCCCGGGTTCGAATCCCGGCCTGGGCATGGATGTTTGTGAGTGTCCATTCATCACATCATCACTCATCCCCATCTTCGCAAATTAGCCAAAAGTGGCACAAAAAGCGAATTAAAATAAAACCAATTAATCAATCAATCAATTAGTTGTCTAGAGAACTGTTTCTAAATCGGTTGACATTTGGGTGCCTTACACGCCCGAGATTCCTCTTGTCTATTATATCTCACCATATTCATTCTCAACACCGCGACGCAAGGTAATAAAAGTTAAATATTAATATATATGAAAGGGACACCCATGACTAGGTAGTTAAAAATTCGAGACGAGACGAGATTGACCATGTGTCATGAGACAAACGAATATTTTCGAGACGAGACAGCATTTCCACGAGACGAGATAGGCCAAAGTCTCGTCTCGTGGACAACACTATGCCTAGGCCAAGAGTCGAACCTGGAGTCTCAATATGATTGGTCACCGAGGCGGTTATAATGGTAATAAACTATTTATAAATGTTTGTATTCTTGGGCTACCGCAGATTCACACACACTCACCCCTTCCCCTCACACACACATATATGTACATCTTTACCAGCATGTAACAAGAAAATGTGTGATTTATTTTGCAATTCTATGTATAACTATATTCAGGATGATTTATTTGCAAAGGAAATAATGTGTGTCAGGTAGGCACTGCAATATTAGGAGCTATATTCCGCACACACGTGTAATTTGCCTTGTGAAACATCATTCAACGGTCTCCTGGTTCGACATTTGCAGTTAAGAGGCGGTTACACATTTGGTATGCAAATATGTATCTACAGAGGGCCTTATTTGTAGATTGTAACGGTTCATCTCACTTAACACGAGACTCCTATATACAGGGTGTCCAAAAAGTCACGCAACCAAGATTTCGAACGTACGTAACCTTTGTACAAAAAAAGCGATAGATACATGAAACGTATACTGGATATTAACTTGTCTTTGCGTATATTTTTTAAACATTAAACAAGAAGATCATGGTCTATATGAACGCTCAATATGTAGAAAAATTTACTAAGGTGTAAGAAGGTTTTTGTACGAAGTAGAAACAAACCTGAATAATAAACGACAGCTGTGGACTCGCTTGCAAACATTTTTTATTTGTATCGATGCTCTGTGTTGGTATTTATCGCACTGATAAAAGAACCATAGATGTGTACGTATTTTATGCATTAGACGATTTTATTGGCGTAATTATGGCATATTCATAATTTTTTTTTTTTTTTTTTTAAATTACGAGGTGTATTGGCAACATTGGTCGTATCAAAGAGCAGCAACACGTGTGCCCGACATCTGTCTATATTGTTCAATCAATACCCAGATGAAATAAAATATTTGAAATTTATCGTACCTAACCTACACATCTTTCTGTACAATAAATTTCAACTTTTTCTCTCAAAACGTAGTGTTGGAATAGGTGTAAATATAGCAGACTCTTGGGACAATGGATAATGTTCAGCTGAAGAAATTATTCACCTGGAGTCTAGAGACAATGGATAATGTTCAGTTGAAGAAATTGTTCCTCTGGAGTCTAGAGACAATGGATAATGTTAAGTTGAAGAAATTATTCACCTGGAGTCTAGAGACAATGGATAATGTTAAGTTGAAGAAATTGTTCACCTGAAGTATAGAGACAATGGATAATGTTCAGTAGAAGAAATCGTTCACCTGAAGTATAGAGACAATGGATAATGTTCAGTTGAAGAAATTGTTCACCTGAAGTCTAGAGAGAGTGGATAATGTTCAGTTGAAAAAATTATTCACCTGAAGTCTAGAGAGAGGGGATAATGTAAAGTTGAAGAAATTGTTCACCGGAACTAGAGAGAAGAGGCGCTATCGCGAGACATAGTGTTAGAATAGACGTTAGTAATAGATGCACTATACAGTGGATAATGTCCAATTAACATTGCGTGCTCATATTATTGCATCATGGTTTTAATTGCCATGGTGACCGCTGCCAAAAAATATTGAATTCGCCGGGTTTGCAAACGGTAAAAACTTGGAACCCGTTCCTGCTTCAGTCTTCAGCAAGGATAATTCCCTTGGGAATTTGCATTGCAAATCAGCACCGGGTATCCTCTTCCAGAGACCAGGCCGCGGAGCAATAAAAAGTCGCTTGCGCTCAACAGAAGCACAAAGTTCAACATTGATAAAGTTGCGATTCCACCCTTCCCTGCTGCTTTCTCGCCTTCCTCTTCGGTGCTATCGCGCTTAATCATTTCAGAAATTAACTTTCATATCCGCTCGTTACATCGCAGCGGCGGCAAAGCTTACCCTGGGCTCTTCTTTAAGGAGCTTTCCTAGTTTCTGTCACAGCGTGAACTTCCTATGGACTTAATGGAAGTTCATGCTCGTGGAGAAAGTGTTACGAAATCATCTTTGCAAACCTTCCAGCGTTTCTGCAGACTGGATACGGTACCAAGCAGAGCTGAACAGCAACAAAAGAATAAGTTGGAGCAGAGTAAACATTTCGACGTCCTGAACAATGTATTCAGGTGTTTTGAAGCAAAAATAAATAAGCATTGTTTCATCCATTCATTATTTATCATCACGATGGACCCATAAAGAGACAGCTTACGATGTAAGTGAGTGAGTTTGAGTTTTATGCAAACTTTGTGCACAGTATGGCTAATCAGGACTGACCTACAGTTTAAAATGGGATCTAACTACTATGTGTCTTTAATGGGTATCGAACTTGGGACCCCTTGAAGAGTTCTCTCAGTTTTACAGAGCACCAGTAGAAGGTACAGCACGATGGATTCGCTGTATAGCAAGCACAATATAGCTTAAGGAAATGGGCGGCCTCCGTGGCGGAGTGGTTAGCACAGCGCGCTACGACGCAAGGGTTTCCGGATTCGAATCCGGTATGGGCAATGGGTGTTATCTGTGACCGTCCCCTTCATCAATCTCATCATATCATCATGAATTCTCATCTTCGCGATTAGCCAAAAGTGGCGGAAAAGAGAAGTAAAATAAACCAAATGAATCAAACCTTAAAGGAAAGCGAATGTGGCAGTTTCCGTCCGTATTGATGCCATATTGAAGGAAAGATATTCCCACGCAAACCCTAAGGATTGAAGAAAACGTATCTTCCGCTGAGCTTCATGCATCCTACAATCACACAGCCTCTGCAATGCGTTAGTTTATCCATCATCGGTCCCGGGAATTTATGCATAACCCATTCTTCGCATTAGCGATATTTCACGGCTGAATCCACCTACAGATGATTCCGAGCTGGAGAATTCGATCTCCGCACTGAAGCATCGAGCTCCTGTTCTTGGAATCCGACAGCATGAATGCCCATGCAGGAAGATATCGGAGGCATGAGAGATATGCGCAAGGAAAATTACCAGAATTTATGCACATTTTGTAACCCTTCATGAAACAACAACCCCATTCTCGTTTTTTTCGTTCTATTTTTAACTAGAAGCTAGGGAGGAAAATTAGATATCGTGCACTGGAATTACAAGAAAAGGACGACAATGAAAAGGGGAAAGCAGGGAGGCTAGAATTTTATTAACGATGGTAATAGGAAATTTCCGGCAACGGAGTAATGATTTATTGACGTCAGCTTTCGCAGTGAGTACGATGAGTTGCAAATATCTGGCTGAAATATTAGTAATATCTGCGTTAGAGGGAACGACGTGGCCAGTGGCGGGTGTCAGACACCTCTCTCGTCCCTACTTTCTTTAAGAGGAAAAGAGAGAGGACGTGGAATTTCGGGGAAAAAGTTGGAAAATGTAGGAATGCTTTCTATAAGAAAGCACGATTCCCCCTTACGAAATTATTGGTCCATTCACAAGCTAGTTCTGGATTCGAGTACGGTCATTTATTTCATCATTATCACTACTATCGTAATTATTGACTGATTCAATTGATTTACTCGTCACTTTTCTGCCACTTTTGACTAATCACGACGATGAGGATACATTCTGACATAACATTTAGATATGAAACAACACAAGCTCCACAGAGGATTCTACTGGCTGCAGGTCCAGGCGCCAGAGTCTCGTTGCCTGCAAGTGTGGTTTCTTGAGTGCTGTGTGAGGAAGAGAGACATTTGGGTGAGGAAGAGAGACATTTGGGTGAGTTCACAGAAGGAAACGTTTACACCACATCATAATCATGTGTAATTTAGTTGCGAGCTAAACTAAAGTCCGCCCGGCCAAAGATTGGACTTGAGGAAACCCAGACTTGCAGCCTCCAGCTCAAGGGGGCGAAGCGGTGTTGCTACCGGTTGCTACACGCCTGATTTTTGTCCAGTCGTACACGACACCTCTTCCTGCCAACAAGCCCCCTTCGCTCGCATTTCAGGAATCTGAGACCCATTCGCTTGCTACGTGGCGGCAACCATTATGCTTCGCCGTGCTGGCTTTGTTGAGGGTGCCACCTGTTTCGAAAACGACCCAAAACGAAAAATTTGGCAACGCAGAATACCACGAGAATTCCCTCTCACCAAGGCAACTGAACAAAACCGATAGGTTCAGCTGTTCATGTGACCCTCCGTGGCTTTCGACAGAAAGGACAAAAATAGAATTTCCAAGTCCATTCTTTGGCCGGAAGCATTGTAGTTTGTACTTTGGGAACTCGTGCATATCATGATGCCCTTCATGATCTACGTGATGAATCTGCCATTTACTTGACACTCTAATTGCACGTCAGCTGTCTCCATCTATGTCCCAAATTGCCTTCACAATGCGCAGTGAACATTGATTATCCGGTTCTAACTGGAAATGAAGCTTTGGAACACTCGCACCAAACACGAGTTAGCTGACCATTAGGATACCAAAGAATGAAATGTAAATAGGAACTGGTTATTGTTATAATACTTTGACTTTGATGGGGGGGGGGGTTATGTACTGATGATTTTCCCCGTAAATGACCGTTAGCTAGAAATCTCGACAAACGCTCAGATATAACTTAACAACATATCAACTGTGTGATCAGAGACCAACACCAGACTAGGAACTATTAGGCGGATAAACCTTCTGAGGTTTAACAACAAGCCAGTTTAGTGGCGTAGAGGTTAATGTAGTGCGCTAAGAAGCCATGGTTCCCAGGTTCAAATTCTGCATAAGAGGCTCTCGCGTCTCATTGTGCTTGTTCCTTTATCTATTTTATCGTTTCAAGATTCATCTTCATTGTCGCGATTACCATAGAGAGATAAGGCGGCGTAAAACAAACAAAACTACAAATATGAATTCCTAAGAAAACTAATAGACTGCGAAGCGAGCAGTGGTACTTTAGCGTTGTAACGGAGGCGGAACTGGGCTAGGCAGGAGGCTTTGTCGGCAAGCGCAGCCTTAAGACCGAACTGTGCTTCTTGAATTCAGCAGTCACGGCTCTCCAGAGAAACAGCTAGGCTTAACTCGAGGTTACCATCATAAGTAGGGTGCGGAATTTTGCCTATTTACCTTATTTATTCCTTTGTAGTAAACAGGCTTTAATGTTTTAAGCTTGTTTAATGCTGTTTCTGGTTCGAAAGTGCATTTTTATACTTACCTATAAATCCCTAGCGCCTATTTTGCTTAATCGTGCCTTAAAATGACTAATTGCAATTTTCCCCTACTTCAGTTTTTTTAACTACCTTTAACTCCCTACATAGGGAAAGGTGCCTTCGTTGAACTGACTGAAACCTGGTTTTTGCCAGATTTGAGGGTCGCAAGGGATGTCAGATCATTGTAGATTTCTAATGTGCCCCAATCAGGATAAGGAAACTGGACAACTGGTTGGTGACTCATCCTTGGACAAGACGACGCCAACCCACCCCTTTCTTTTTACCAGCTGAAGGCTTGGAGTCAATCAGTACACCGAAGTTTCCGCGTGCAATTCCTGAGCTGGGCAGGGGTGTTTCGTTGTCAGTGTCCTTTCTTAATTTTCATTCTGTCGTCCTCCATCCTCATTGTCGCGATTAGGCAAAATAGTGGAAAAACAACGTTAAATAGAAAACACATAAAATATAGGTTCACAAATGAGTGACAGTTTTTTTTAAAGACCGTGTTTTTAGCCAACTTTAGTGCACTTTTGATTTTCGGGTGTGTCTTTTAAGTGAATATTTTTGTACCTTTTTGAGAGGTTTTCAGTGCCTATAAATCCGCACCCTAATCATAACAAGCAACATCCAGCTTAGGCCTATATGTGTATGAACAATCTTTGACAATCTTTGCTACCTGGCTTTCTAGAGCTCAGCCCACTACTATTTCTAGAAGCTCTCTTGATTGTCCTCACGATGGTAGGTTAACACGGAACCGAGAATAAAGACTGAACCATTCGCATCAAAAAAGAAAACGCCAACATGGCTACGTGGGAGGCTATGAATGTTGAAACTTAACTTTCTGTTCTTTCAGTAGCTCGACCAGATTTTTTTTTAAAAAAAATCTTCAAATTTATGAAAATAAAGCACTTGAGAGATGTACTGAAAAAACTGCGCTACACGTTCCTATTAGCTCTGAAAGACCTATGCGTTTGTTGTGGCTTCTTTTACTTCAAAATACTCTTTGAACTATCTATGTGTGGGCTATCTTTATACACGAGATTCTCGTCCTCGTGTTTGCGGCTTTCTTTGATATTTAATATTTTATTTCCAGGAAAAGCAATCTCGCTTCTCTCATTGTGATACCGAACAAATCCAGGTGGGCTGGTATGTTGATGCGCTTGTATTCTCGAAGTTGCGATGACATTTCCAGACATCCAAGCGGTTCTGCATGGATTTCACTCTTCACAAGTGAAGCTGCGGAGACGTTTTGTGCAGATTACTGTCGGAAAAATTCCCAACTGTGATCGCCCGCTACAGGGATAAAACCGGGGTCACCCACATGGAATTCATACGCCCTGGAACCTGCACTCAAGAGTATTGAGCGTTTAATAATATATGTTGAAAGATTCTATAAGATTTTACATACTCGAATTTATTCATGCATAATAATATATATCTAGTTGCGTTTGGCATATAAACCTTCGAGGTGATGTCAAAAGATAGAAATTGCCATCCAAGTGGAAAATTGCAAGGGAACACCTGGATCAAACCTCTATATATTATATATCTGATTAACTATAGCTTTCCTACTGGCTTTGAATATGCTTTTAAGAAGAAAACCAAGCGAGAACGGACGGAAAGACGGCCCGAAGGAGATTTTTTCTAGTCTCCAGATTCCTTTCACTGATTTGCATCGTTCAGTGATGAGAATACATCAAAGTGGCATAACGTCGCGAAGGCAAGCAGGCAGAAAATGAAGCAAAACCATAAAGACAAATTGCTCGCAGGAGAGGTGCACGATATAAATTTCTCTAATTGAAATGTCACGAAGAGGAACCAAGGGTTACCTTTGTTGTAAAGGGTGGAAGGAAAACGCAATAACTCATATGCGAGGGAAAGCGGAGAAGAGAAAGAGCGAGTGAACATAAGAGGAAGAAACAAGACAAGGATTGAAAACAGAAGAGAGAGGGATAGAGAACAGAATAGAATCAGAGCTATCAGAAGAGTGAGACTGAGCGAACAGAAGAGGAAGTAAGATTATATTAAGCTAACAAAACAGGAAGAGGGAACAAACAGAAGAGAGAAGAAAGAGATGGAAAACAGAAGTAAAGTGAGGAAACAGGAAGGAGACACAATAGACAGAAGGTATAGAATAAAGAGGAAAGATAGAACGAACAGATAGAAAAGAGAAGAAAAAATTAATAGAAATAGAGAGAGAAGAGAAAGAACGAACATTAGAGACATAGATAGTAAAGAGAAGAGAAAATTAAACAGAAGAGAAGTAGGTAGAAAACCAAAGAACGAGCAGAAAACAAATTTATAGAAAGGAGAAGATGCAGAACAAGCAGGAGGGAAAGAAACCTATCTGAAGAAAAAATCAAACAGAAGAGAAGGACAGAAAGACAAGAGGAGAGCGAACAGGAGAGTGTGTGAGAAGAGAGGGAAAGAGAACGAAAAAGAGAAAAAGTTGGGAAGAAGAGACGAGCATAATATATAGAAAGAAGGACTGAACTTCATTTCTCTCGGTCTTTCTCCTTTTCGTTCTGTCTCGCATTCTATCAATCTCACTCCAGTATGCCCTTAAATATATTAACACTTGGACGAATGGCAAGTTCAAATCTGGATATATACCCCTGTCGAAATAGGATAACCTCACATTTACACTAGCCTGCTGGTCGGATCGTTAAAATACAATACTTTGCTATTATCTTTTAAGTGAACAAATATTGACAACGACTTGTTTTGTTTGCTTCTCCAGGGATGTACTTCTTACACTTGCAGTTTGTACCATCACTTCTGAATCACGCTGTACTTATGTACTGTTAATGGTTGTCACACAAAGTCGACGTCGCTCGAATAACCTTCACATATCGGTGAGAACGGATAGTTGTTGAAAGACAAAGTACAAAGGAAATGTGCGTATCAAGGGAGAGATTCAAATCCTTGTTTTCTGTATGCTAAGAGTTAGACAAAGGTTTAACAATTACTGTTTCAAGGTCGCGTCATGTACAGCAAAGTTACTCAAAACCATGGTTTGAGGGCCAAAAGTTTGTTAGGTTCCTGTTGTTGCCTACATTTTAACCCCAAACCTTATAGTTACCAGGCAAGCAGATATTCCACTTTAGTTCCTGAGGAAATTCGTGAGTCCTCCCAGATTCAGATTTTTTAAGGATTTGCTTGCTCTTCGAACTCCTCTTCACGACAATCGGAGAGGCTTTCAACTAATCTCATCTCCATCTGTGATAGAAAACTCAATTGAAAATGAAATTGGAATTTACAGTTCAATTCACTGGCAGGGAGAGATGGACATTCCAAGGCTCTTGCAGGTCACGGGAAACCTCCGTGGTGAAGTGAGATAAAAACAAATAGTCCTAGGTTCGAATCCTGCTTAAGGTATGAACTTTTCATCTGTTTCATCACTTCAACATTCATCTTCATAGTGGTCTTCATTTTAAAATTATACTATCTTTTCTATTCTTACCTAGTCTTGTTTTAAATTAGCAGAGTAAATATAACTAATATTGATAGTAATATTGTCATATTATGAATTTAATGCGGCTAATGAATACTAGAAACAAAAGCTGGTAATTAATGATATACATACATATAAATACATACATACATACAGTCTGTAACAAAATAACTGCACCACTTAACATGGAACGCAAACTGCGTTTTAGGTGATGTGTAGACAATTATACCGATCATATTTTACTTTAGATTGATCCTGGGCCTTATTTTATGTCTGGATATTGACCTTTTGTCATTTTTTTTATTTTCAGTAAAATAATCATTACATGTTGATTTTGAACAAACTGACATTATTAATAAATCACATTTCAACCACAATATTTTTATTACCTAGTTTTTTTTTTTTTGCAAAACTCAACTCAAAATTCAAAGCTATAAGCAGGGAATAATCCATTGAACATTTAGAGAAACATGAAAATTATTACAACACAAATCGCACTCAGAACTTGGTATGACACCCCTTACAGGCGGCAGCCATTTGCACACAGACGTCAGAGACACCTGTTGGTAGAGAGTGGAATGAAAGACAGCAGTGCAAAAATAACAAACAGGCGGCAGCCATTTGCACACAGACGTCAGAGACACCTGTTGGTAGAGAGTGGAATGAAAGACAGCAGTGCAAAAATAACAAACGGGCGGCAGCCATTTGCACACAGACGTCAGAGACACCTGTTGGTAGAGAGTGGAATGAAAGACAGCAGTGCAAAAATAACAAACAGGCGGCAGCTATTTGCACATAGACGCCAGAGACACCAGTTGGTAGAGAGTGGAATGAAAGACAGCAGTGCAAAAATAACAAACAGGCGGCAGCCATTTGCACACAGACGTCAGAGACACCTGTACAGCAGTGCAAAAATAACAAAAAAGAATCAAGATGCACCAAGGAACAATCCCAGGTGCAATTTGCTATTGGCCATTGTTTTGCACATTATTACAATGGCAATTTAAACATATTTCAATATTCCCCTAATTTTTAGTGGTGGTGCAGTTATTTTGTTACAGACTGTATGTATACATACACATAACAAGTTGTTTTTTATTAGAGCAGAAGTAAGTAGACCTTCTGAGTCACTCTTACAAGTCTCCATTCTCTATGATCATTCTAAAACAAAGCTTGTCCGAAATTGTTTATAAATTGATAAAATTGGCACATTAAACACTTTGAACGTTCAAGAACTCAAATTTAGTATTTTACACGATTTTCAGTATTTTTCAGAAAAGTTGCCCAATTTTGATATACCTGGTGCTTTCAACAACGTTAAACTAAAGACCTTATAAACCTGTTCGTATCGCTTCAGGTTCATAATGCTGAAGAAGTTGCTTCTAAAGAAGGCTCGTGGCGCCAGTTGATATTGGAAGCATTTGGACTCTAAAAATGGCCACAATCGAGTTCCAAGAACAACAGTATGTTATGTTGTCATCCATTTTCTGCACTTGAATGGGAAGACATTAATCAAAGTTCATAGTCAGTTGGAGTGAAAAATATGGAGACGTTCTAAAAAGACGGAATATCGTGCGAGAACGAACTGAAATTATGCACCAGCCGGTTTTTAAATATGCGAGTGAAGTAGTTATGGGAGAGGAAGTAGCGCAGATCCACAGTAGAAGGCACTACCTCCAAGATCAACATTTGTGTTCGATCTGGAGAGACCATCAAGTGTAAAGATCAGGAAATATTTTAAAGTTTCCTCCAGATGGGTACCACGCATGTACGCCCTTTGAATTTCCATATCCAGGAACACCCTTTTCTGGTAATTGCATGTTTCACTGACAATTAATGCCGCCGCGTGTTTTCTTATGCAAGTGAAGAACGCTGACGATCATACATCGTTCTTGGAACCTGAACGCCATCTTCTTTTGTGTCTAAAATGCTCTCCCAACGAAATCTGACGCTATGATTCTTCCACGAGTCAGAATTGCCTCATACAATCTTCATGAAGATTAGCTTATCTTAACACAACTCTCGCAACTACCTACACCCATCCCGTTGACACATTGAAATTGAACGCACCTCGTATATACTGGCTGATACCTTGCAAGTTGTTACTTCGAGACTTCTTTCACTTAAAACACTTTCTCTTACATCAAGGGTGGATCCCACCCGAAAAAACTTCCTGGCTACGCCGCTGTGGTTCTGATTGTCATAATAATAGTATTCGTTATGCTATTATTACTCATGAGTACTGACTGTATGACATGCTGGATGCGGGTATTTCTCTTATGTTATGTCCTTTTTTGTGCTGTATTCCAGCACTTGAAACACCAATCACCACGTCCTGTTGTAGAATTTCGTTAGCAAATTTGTTCTCATCTCTACCACTAGTGGCATTTTCCCCTCCCTCGGGGCTGTCGACGAAAACCAGTAAAAGTCACGATGGTAGAAAAAGAGTCTGGCTCTTGTATATTCGCAACAGACCTTCGAGTGCCTTGGTGCTTGAAATACGTGGGATCGGGTCCCTAGCCATTGAAAACGAAACCAGAGGCTTCCGCTCCGTGGACTGGTATTGCCAGTGATTCGCAGCCGAACTCGATTTCTTCACAGTCCCTCGAGAGTGTGCATGAGGCGATGTTTTGATGGAAGTTGGTTTCCCGGAAAGATATCCTCGCTAGGTGTTCCTTTCATCGATTCCATCTAACCTTCGTTAATAGCCTTTTACTCAAGAAGGTAGAAAGATCGACGCAAAATTGTCAAAAAAAAAAATGAAATACCGTTTCATGATTACTAGTGAAGTCAAAATACCGTATGTTCTTGAAAAAAAAAATGGCCAGAAATTTTAAAGAAATGTTTCACTTTCCTTCCTAATGAACTTGCCCCTACAATCCTGGTTGTGCTGTGGTCGCCATATTGAAAATAGTGGACATTTTTTTTGCCCGCACTTTATTCACCGTTGCAAATAAGAAAATAAAAAGTTTTAGAGCCTGTGATACAGTGAAATTTTGAACTAGCATAGATCTGAAATCTATACCGGCAAGCTGTTCTTCTACTGGGATTTCATCTGTTTGAAATTAAAATATCCTCGGAAGCATTTCAGAACTTGGATATTGACTTCCACTTGCTCCAGGGTATAAAAACTTAAGAAGAGTTAACTTTCTTTTTTTTTAGCTTTACTTAATTAAGAATTGAGAAGAAAAAAATTACGCTCCTCAAATGGGCGTCTCTCGGGAGTGTACATGGAGTTCATTTTCAGGAAAGCTCATGCGAAACGAGTTCGGAAGTTGAAGTGAACGCCGATTTTGAGTTATTTCTCTCTCCGTGTTGTGTTGATGCAAAAAGAAAGAGAGACAAGTTAATGCATGGTGTTCTCCGATGGTTTATTTGATATGCTTGACCAGTATTGTGGGATTGAACAGGTTCTCTGGTAACGTATGGCACTGGTCGCGTGTGTGACAGCTTATGTCAGTTTCGGCAAGCTGTGTCTGTGAGAGAATGCATCAATAAAGCTTCCGCAAATAAACTGGGGATCTAGGATTTACTTGGAAAATGTCAGCGATTTGGGCTTATACCCATTGTAATATTGTAGGAATGTGGTGTCATTTAGACGGCCTGAACTGTGTTTCTTAGTTGGAAGTTCAACGGAAATTTTAAATAATCAGAGTTTAACCTTGTATATTTGTCGAACACGTCAATTTAGTTTGTTATTCAATACATACGCCAATCTGTTAGTTATATAGATATATAGCATTCATTTGAGAATTTTTTGTAAAGTTGCTGTCCATAACTAGTTGCATTTAATCAGGGTTTAGTAAATCCTCGTGACAATGACTAAATTGAATAATTACATTAACAACAGAAATAATTGAAATTACGTTGAAATGCCATTGAAACAGCAATTACACAGAATATTATCCCTTACAGAGCATTGTAGTTTATCATCATAGCCAGTGCATGAAGACAATTTAGTTGCATGTGCATTCTCTCTTGTTTATATTTGTTCTGTGTTCGTACATAGGTATTTTGTAAATGTTATCATTAGGATCCAGGACTTTGTTATAACATGTTTTTTATTTGGCATCGGATCGAATACTGGGGCGAGATCTTTACGTATCTGATGAAAGTCAGCCGAAATAAACGAACTTGATAAGGCATATTTTAACATATTCTACCAATCTCGCGTTTTTACATTTTTTTCCTATTTTCTGGTAATGACATATTTCTGTACAATTTCCTAATTGTCTTCCATATTATCGGTTATTTTATAATTTATTCTTCTTACCGCAATGGATATTTTATTTTTTTGATGTCAGGATAAGGAAATTACGGACGAAGAAATGAAAAGCAGTCTTTTCTTACCAACTAGTACCGAATAGTAATAATACCCACCCCTTTTTTATCCCACCGACAATTGGTAGTCGTGTGAACATTATTGAGGAAAGACGTTCTCCGTCATTCTTGTGCGGGCACGAGAACCGCCAAGTTTCTCATTTCTTTGCCTTTTCTTCGCTTAAAATGTTGTGTTTGTGTAGTAATTGCCTAGATTCACCAGAGCTGTAGCGAGCTGCCAATTATGCTTTAGTTTCCACAAAGTTGTAAATATGACATAATAGCAAATTAAACTTAGGGTAATTGTAGTGAACTTCACAATATTTTCAGTATTTTCCTTCCACATTCTTCGGCTATAGGTATTCTGACTTCATTTAATCCCCCACCTAGTCTATCATCCCTTTAAGATACTGACTTACTATGTAATGAGAAATTCGAAAGTACTTTTGTGCATATTTTTTGCTTTACTGGAAATATTTCTGCATTTTTCTGACATATTTTTAATTTATGACATATTTTTCAATTTTTACAACATGATTACATACATATTTTACAGTTTTGTAAGACACAGTCCCGGACACTAGACGTAACCAGTGACATTTCTTTAATGTGAATGATTTGGTCGAAAGAGACCTTCCTATCGGCCTGGGCGTAGGTGATCTTTGCGAGTCCTTTCATAATTTTCATCCATCATCACTCATCCCCATCGTCTCTATTAACCAAAAGCAGCAGAAAAGCGACGCTAAAGAACAACAATGACATCAAACAAAAGAGGCCGATTAACATTTCTCCTCGCATGACTGACAGAAAAAACACCGTAATATTTCAAATTTACTATAAATCATATGTTTCTTGTGTAATACAACTCTACCAAAGTATCATTATCAGTGAAAGGTGCGTCATAGCTTGGTTTTTAACACAATAAGCATCATTATGTACGCAAAAGAGGGTATGAGAAATCAGGCAGCGTGATACTTCTTCTGGGCGCGAGGTTGTGGTGCAAAAAATAGATCCAGACCACCAGCCGCCACCAGCGACCATGTACGTATAACGAATGTATATTGTATATACCTTGACCACTCCGACAACAAGGCGCTCCTATCTATTACTTATGGACATTCTGTTATTCTTCAGTAGTCTATACTTCCTATATCCCTTAGGTTCTAAGAACTAAGTACGTAATAATAATCATGAATTCAGCACCTGCAAATGATACGTAATTATCACTTTCATACATAACTTCCTTATCATTAAAGTTATCACAAATCTGACTTCACCACTGAATTCCTGGTGAAATTCTAGCCCAAAACCATACCCCACATGCCCCCTTCCCATTTAAAGAAATGAAGTTTGATCCAAGATGGCGGTCACCAAGATGGCGGACATTGTCATGACATACACAAAAAAGTTTCTTCCTTGGCCTAACATATTACTACCTTGACCAATTGCTGTAATATACACTCCCTTTCATTTTATAAGGGGTGGTCAGGGACTTTTGACACCCTCTGCCCTCAAGCAACCAAAAATAAGAACTGATAAACGAGGGTGACTGAAATCTGAGCTCTAACATTTCTGTGTTTCCTAACAACCAATGTACACTCAACGGCAATAAAAATGTGACACCTAGATCCTGAAATACACGCTTTTCTTAAAGGCGTTGTGTTGCCTAACTCTACGGTGATAAGTGAATTTTTAATAGCAAATGTTCAATGGCAACTTCTCCTACCGCCGTATAGTTAGGCAACAAGCATAACTTCTTGCAGGGAAGCGAGTATTTCAGGATCTTGGTGTCCCATTTTTATTGCCGGTGACTGTACAGTCAGGTTCCATTATAGGGACTAACCACATGAAGGAAGCGTCTTCGCGCGGACGCCATAGTTGTAGCACGGTAACTTCCGGTTCGTAGGCTGTCAACATGTCGCTAAAGGGAGTTGAGATTGTGTCATATGGGAAAGGGACGAATGGGCGTGTAGCAGACTACGGTCAGGGCTAAATAATCTTTCACAGATCTCTCGTCATCGATTTCCTCGAGATCTATGACACAAAAATTATTGCATTGAAGCTCTCAGGCGTGGATGTTGGAAGCCCATTAGCAGCAGTAGACTCCGCAGTAATCACAACGGAAGTGCACGATCCAAAAATACCTGGATCGGAAAAAAATCCCGTCCCAATCCCGACTTCGGGAAAATCTAAGTAATAGTGTTGAAAAGTTGTTTATTCCCTACGTATTTTTTGTACCATAAGTGTCCGAAATTTATTGAAATTAGCAGTTTTTATTCTAGAAATGCAAAATCGATCATCACCTGAGGGTGAAATTGTGTATAATTAAAATTTTTCAGTGTAGGGTAATTTTGAATATTTTCCGTCCCGAAAACCTCCCAATTTAATCGGAAAATAACATTTTCCCCCAGTTTCCAACGACAGGATTTTCAAGATTTCCCGTCCCGACCAAAAATTTTGCGTCCCGCTCCCCCTAGTAACCACTTCATTAAAGGTAAAAGTGAAATCATTCAAATATCGATTTTCTCTTTCTGTTTTAGTGATATGAGCAAAAATTTACTTTTCATTTCAAACGATGTTCGGTCATAGACAGTTAGGCTATACGTTACGTTCTTCAAGAACACACGAACTGTATTAAATTTTCTGTAACCAGAGAAGAAAATTTTGTAACAGTAAGAAATATTTTTTTGTGAAACCAGAAAACTAAGTGGGGATATTATTATTAATTTTTGCCTTTTGCATATGTTCTCTCTGAAACATTGATAGAAAAGGGGTCCTAGATTTGAACACTGGCCAGCAATGACGTATCATTGTTTGTCCCATCATTAATTTTTCCAGCTTATTATTCATCTTCATCATCATGATTTACACAAATAGTAGACAACTGCCACAAAATAACAATGAGCGTTTCGTATTTCTGCGTTCAAACGGGAACGAAACCAGCAAGTGTGCATTACCGCATCCCGCTGACTCGCCGTGACTGAAGAAAGAAGAAAAAGAAACTTATTTTTCCGCTTTTTTATTTGTCCTACATCTCTCACTTTTTCACTTAAAACAAATATTTATATGCTTTAATCGCTTGCGTTGTGTAGGAAAATTACTTTCTATTAAATATATGGGCCACAAATATCGCCAAATGTAACAACGCTCAACAAACGGTTCTCATCCTGGAATAATCCCGTATTACTTCCTAGTTGCTCATCCAATGGACGTAGAAAACCCTCTGCTTTGTCCAGATATCCCTCCTTCTCCTCGTCGTTAAGTGCTTTTACATGATCCATTTCATCTGATACACAAAAACTGAAGAAAGGCCAGAAGCACGCACCGCAAGTACGCGCTTGAATTGCCCAGCGACAGGAAACCGGAAGTTGCTGTGCTACAGTTTCAGAATCGATTGTACCATTCGATATGTTTTTGTTTACTCGTGGTTAGTCCCTATAGACTACATTATCTCCTTCCATTCCGGGAAATACTACAAATATCTTTGAACAAGAGGCACCCTTCTTCAAAGGTGAAAGCCGATACAATGTTCCCACACTGAATAATGAGTTCCCTTCTGGTGGTGGTTATGCAAAAACGACAAGAAGCACTAGTTCACGCTAATGACCTGCCAGTCATATCTAAAGAGTCTACCTCACCAAATGGTATCAGATTTTGCCCTACGCAGGATGCACAGAGCAATTATGATCCCTTCAAATCACGTTACATTTTTATTAAATCGTTTAATGAATATAAAACATTGATCGATTAATGGACTTTTAAAATGATCGATTAATCTAATTTGAAAATCGATCTATTAATGGATTAAATCGACAGCGATAAAAAATTCACTTCAACAATAATTATAGAAGCATATTTATTATATTTCTCCCGATTAATGGAATTTTAAAAATGATCGAGTAATCGAATTAGCAAATTAAACGATTAATCGATTAAATCGACAGCGCTAAAGAATTTACTTCCGCAACTATTACAACACCTGGTTTTCAGTTGATCATCTTCTAGAAACATATGGTGCGTTCCGAAAGTCTTAACGAAACGAACGAATCCAACAAAAGTAACTAGCCTCATGAACCCAGTGAGCCTTCCCGATGGCGCAGTGGTATCGTCGTCGCCTTGTAATCAAGGGGTCCCGGTTTCGATACCCGGTGGAGGCACATAGTGGTTCGGATCCCACTTTAAACTGTAGGTCCAGTCCCGATTAGCCTTACTCTGCACAAAGTGGACTTAAAACACCAAATCAAACCAAACCAAATCGTGAACCTGGTGAAACCAGTTATTTTTCAGAGTTATGGGACGGTATAGACGAAAGCACAGACGTAGCGTTTTGTTTATAGAAATTTTCCACATGGCGTCCAGCGGAAGGCATTTCCTTCTGGCAGAAATAAACTCTGTTTCGAACACTGTTACTCATTTCAATCACATTGTAAGAAAAGTTAAGGCACATTCATCTTGTGCATGTTGCTTCATATCGCTCTCTGTTAGAATTATAATACATTTTCGGAACTAGTGCAGTTTGAAGCCATCATGCACACGCGTTGTCTGCAACCAGCAGACGATTCTCACCGAACACACCAGCCTCCTGGCCCGTGCGTTTGGTGAATCACGTTCTTGCACGAAACGCACGGAATGCGACATTTGGAACAGCACTTATGGGACAGCCCGTTGCCATAACTCGTTTAATGCGTTAAACTCGTGCGACTTTCGGCCCTTATTTATTATCTTATTTTTTCTAGATTAATCGAATTTTAAAAATGATCGAGTAATCAAATGAGGAAATTGATCGATTAAATCGACAGCGATGAAGAATTCACTTCAGCAGCAATTACAACACAAGGTTTTCAGTTGATCAGTGATCACCTTCTAGAGACATCTTTATTATCTTATTTTTCTCGACCCTTGCGGTGACTATGATCTCGGGCAAAGTGACCGACTTACTTTAAGAGAGAACCACGAGTCATTGAATGGGAAAGCGAGTACACAAATTGGCCATCTTCCCTCCGAAGGGAAGCAGCCGATGCCGGCCGAGCGGACGCCTAATGGCGTTTCGGTTGTACCTTGAAGCGGAATTGGGAGCAAGAAAACCTCATTAGCGTGTTTTAGGGAGGCGAGTTGGATTTAAAATTTCGAACAGAAAGCTGAATTCTAGGAGAGTTTCCTAGCCATGGTCTCTATTGCATGCTGAAGGGGAGTGTATAGTTACATCCAGAGAACCTCCTCTTTCTGACTAGGAAGGGTCCCTGTGTTTGTCGCTGATGTTTGAACAAGACCAAATTAGTTTTTGAACATAAGAAGATACATGATGGGGGTAGAAGGGAGAGAGATGTGCGCATGGGAAAATATAATATCGGGGGAACAGAAGACGAGATACGGAACCGTTTCTGCTAGTTATATTAGACGTGAGTGCATATAAACAGTCCAGCCAGGGATGACATGACTAGCTGGAAGGTTCTATTCCAAACGCGAGAGGGGAAGCAGTTAAAAGCACCCTCTACTACTACTATATGGATAGCGTCTCTTAAAATTCTGAACGCTTCCACAATTTGTAAACATATCTCCACTTTCTTTCATTTGAAACTTCATTGTTGCTTTCACAGCAAACTATTTTCACGGAACTCCTTCCTTCCCAAAATGTCATTGCTGCCACAGACCTCCAGGCTCCATACCGGAAACGTTAGCCTTTTAACATGAATTTCGTAGAGAGGGCGGTGGGCATACCTTCATATTTCTACTTTTACAACTATTTGAAGATTGTGAGTCATTGCACCACTCACGATTGCAATTTTTAAGTTTACCATCACAAAACCGACATACCATTTTGTTCTTTTACCATTAACTCGGAGTAGGGGAGGAATTTTCCGAAGTGGAATACATCAATTAGAAGCTGTGTAAAAATCTTCATTAAAACATTATTTTGTTTCACAAAATAGTATTTGCACGAAAGGTACAATAATGCCATCTGAGAAAATTTGTTCCCAAAGCAGCACAAACAAATATACGTGATAAAATTTTAATGGCTTTCATTAGAGAATAAAGCAATTCCTTTAATCATCATGAAAGAAAATGTAGTTCCTTTGGATTATTTAGTCCTGTCCTTAATGACAACACGAACATAAAGTCATTTGCAGAAATCACAGATGCGCAGGCGATGTTCTACACCTGTACATTGAGCATTGCCTAAGGATTGAACATATTGGATTGGATTGATTTGCTTTGTTTTACTTGGCTTTTTGTGCCACTTTTGGCTAATTTGCGAAGATGGGGATGAGTGATGATATGATGAAATTGATGAATGGACACTCACAAACACCCATGCCCGGCCGGGGATTCGAACCCGCTGCGCTAACCACTCCGCCACGGAGGTCGGCTCCACTATATAAATATAAACTGTATTCGCCTTGCTTTCTCTCTTTAAACATCTATCACTTTGGTTATGAACAGTTCCCTGCATCTCGCCGTCCTGCACGCCTCTAGTTACGACAGTCAACATGTTTTTAATGTGTCTGGTGATAACAATTTTCTCGTTATTTTGTTGGACATGGCAGTTAATTGTCGCAACTTACAGCTTGTGAATCACGGAAAACAATATTATTTGTAATAACATATCGATACAATTTCACCATTCGAATGACATGAACTTTTTGCATATACCTCAGCCCTCTTGCCCCATCTTCGGATCCCCTTGATTGCCAAGCAAATTGCCCATTACCATGTTAATTGGCTCTCGTTTTACGCAATGAGAGCTTCAAGAGTTGAATCAAATCTCCAAACAAGATGGCCACATCTGCAGCTGCGTACAGTACGTAGAAATCCAGTCCTCAAAAACACGACAAACAGTCCTCAAGACAAAAATGAAATTGTCATGGACAATTTTCCGAACAATTCTTGTGCACTCACCCACATATCGTGGATACACCTTCAACATGTTAACATTTTATTGTCCAACCTTCAACTCTTTATTTCTAAGTACACCTGTATTAATTTTCCTTTGTGTATTGTTTGTGTGTAATTGCTCCTTTGCCAGCGCAATTTAACGTGAAACTGTTTCTTTTGCAGTTAACTGATGGTTTTACGAATTGCATGAGCTTTTAATATTCCTGCACGAGTTTTCTACATCAGTGTATAATCCTAAGAAGATTTCACTAAGCCAGCGGTGACCATGGACTAAAGCGGTTTATCTTGAATAAATTAACGACTTCCGGTATGATACATTTAACACATACTCACTCTCCTGTCTCCCCCCTCTCTCTCTCAATATGTGTGTGTGTGTGTGTGTGTATGCATACGCAACTTGTCGCTTTTGCCTACGAAATGTTGGCGTTCATTTCTGAGGTTAATTTCCAAGTGACAAGCTTGTAACTTGCAGCATGTCATTTGTCGCTTGTCACTTCGATCTGAAGGCCCTCGCAGAGGGTGCGACGCGATGAGGTGTGATCCTGTGCCTGTTATGCGGTTCGCTTGCCCATGTTTACCGACACTTTTTTCTTCTACCATCGTGTACTTTTCACCGTTTCCGTTTGCCCTATCACTTCCGATACACCCTGTATACCAGAACTATAAATAAAGTTAAGTTGTGGTGGACTGATGGAGGAACAAAATTAACTCGATTGTTCCGTCTGTCTGACAGTGCCAGTCAGCAGTCAGTCTAATGAAGTCATTTGTCAATATCTCAGGAAGGAGTGAGTACACGTGAAGATCTGAAGTCAAAGATCAAGTGACATGTATTGTTTCATTTGCTCCGTCGAGAATAATAATCTTACTACATATTAACAACTTTATGGTCCAAAAAAATATATAAAATATTGAAACTATCCTCGGTAGCTCGCCATGTACGAGTAGTTGCAAATGTGTGCAGCAGCTCCACAGCTAAGGAATTTTGGAGGTCTCTGGCATGCCATAGACCATTTTTAAGGTAGAATAGAACCGACATTCGCCCATCTGATAGCGCTGCTTGCATGTTTGACCTTGGCTTTGAACAATCTTCCTGCGTAGGTGAATTACAAAGAAAATTGAGAAGCCAACAGAAGCTGCTTTCGATCAGCTTTACCGCAGAAACCTGATGCGCTCCTCTTTGAACAGCTGAGCATCGCGAAGTAAGGGGGATCGAAACTTCTGAAATACCTTACCCCCGTCCCACCACCCCATCGTGAGTAACCTGACAAACCTTGTTGGTTGAGAAGGAGATGAGGTGGTAATGGATTACACAGGCCTAATGAAAAGGACCCCTTGACAGCTAATTAAAGGGAGGTGCTGAGAGGTTGTTGGGGTTTTCTGGGAAACATCTGCAAAGAACATTCTTATCACTGTTGTGGTATCAGCGAACTCTTCTTCTGTATTGAGATGAGATTGGCTCCAAGGCAGTGCTGGAGATGATACTTTGGATACTTCCGTTACTGTGAAGAAGTTGCTTTTTTTCATTCCCCTTTATGCACAGAATAATCGGGACTCGACCAAGAGTTTAAAGGGGGATCCGAACCACTATGTGCCTGCACCGGGAATCGAACCCGAGACCCCTTGATTAGAAGGCATTTCTTTTTTGTAGTAACACCTGTCATTCATCATTTTCTCAAATTTCACGCATATCAATTTTTACATTCATGTCCTAGCCGGGATTCGAACCCGGGACCTCTGGCTTCGTAGCGCGCTGCGCTGACTACTCCGCCACGGAAGCCGACTTAGGCGATGACGTTACCACCACGCCATCGGTAGCAAGTGCTTTAAGCCACTTAAACTAACATGTCACTCTGTCATACAATATAGATTTCGACTGACAAACCCATACGGATACGCTACAGCACTGGCGGCTATACCAGCTTTGGAACCCGGTTGTTGAACTGAACGAGCTGCTCTATACAAATCGAGTTTTATAACTTCTCAACTCCATCGCATGACCAAAAAGTTTGCTTTTCCGGTGTTCGAACATGAAACCCTTTGATTACAAGGCGACAGCACAGTACTACTCCATTGAGGAGGACCTATCCATCGTTTGTAAATTTTGTATCTTCTAAATATACAAATTTGCCAATTGTATAGGATAAAAAATCCTTAATTGTCATGGTACCAAGCGAATTGTTGTTATTTTTCTTTTTTTACATTACTTTCCTTCCACCTTTTCTCTGTCCCGCATAACGGAAGAGAAGGGGAGAAAGGGTGTTGGCGGAGCCAAGCAGTGCGCGCTGCGGCAAATGGCTGGTAGCTGCACTCATGAGATCATTGGTCGAGCCCTCTCGAGTCATTACTTGCACAGAGACTTGATTTCGTTTGCTTACTCCAGGAATTTCCGGGACAGAGTATACAAGGCGTTCGTCGGTTGCATATAGAAGAATTGGGGTAATTTTATGGTCGCCAGGTACACAATGGAGATGTGCAAAATGCAATGGAATTACAGATAGTCATTATACATTTAAAATGCAAAGAGTTTCATACAAAAGTAAAGTTAAAGGTAAAGTGCTCCCCTGTGCTATGCACCACGCCATGAAGGCGTATAGGGGGTGTGGGGGTCAGGGCCCCACACATTCATGATCACGGCCGAAGGTGGGGGTGATGTGATCAGCACCACGCCCCTGGCCGCCTTTACCCCCCAGAGTTTCCTCCAGGTACCCACTTTATACGACGCTGGGTGGCGCCGGAACCGCTTGAACAGGTGGGAAAAAATCCCGGTTCTCTCCGGCCGGTGATCGAACCCGGGTCTCTCGCCCTAACGACTGAGCTACCGCGGCTTCATACTAGATTTCAAATTTAAAACATCCTTTGTGAGTAATAATGGAATTTAAAGGCTTTAAAAATATACATGTAATTTCATATTTCTTCATTGGTAATAAATGTATAGTTCCTTTCTCTAATTAATTTATTTTCTTTTCCTCATTCTCTCTCTGCTTGAGAACGGTATATAAGGAAAAACAAGAATAAACAAATAATGAAGAATACATAATATCGCACTAGCTGTGAAGAAGATTCACATAAATCAAGAATTATCTTCATGATGAGAGTAGGTACTACATCCTGCTTCAGTTTCAAACTTTCTTTTTTCGGCGAGGAGAGGGGAGAGGAAGCGTAGAAAATATATAGTGATGTTTTGAGAATGAAATTACCTGTACCCAGAGATTCATTTTTTGTGCATTTATGAGAGAGGGTAGACGTGTGTATGCGTTTAGGAGAACGACAAAATATATACTGTGCAGAAAGGTAAAAATAGTGATTCATTTTGCAGATGATATTGTGCCCGACTTTCAGTGATAATAAACACAATAACAGATAATTGTGGCTATCTAATACTTACCACATTTAATGCAAACTCTTTTGCAAGACGGAAAAAGCGGCTTTTCTTGAGCTTAGTGCAGGATAAATTCTTCTTCCTACGTTTTTTTTATTTTACGTTCGCTTAGACCACTAAAAACACCATTTATAATTTCGTATTTATAATACTGATTTTAACGTTACCTTTTAATATTTAAATGGAGAAATTTTCTCCCGTATTCTTTCACTGATAAATCCAAAGTGAACTATTTCATTTGACAACAATTAGAAACGTTTCAAGCTAACGAAACGTTATGCCACCGCAGGAATCTGTAGCTACGACCATAGGAATGAAAATTCAATACGACAGCTACTACACCCACGCGCTCGTTCTTTCCCCAGCTATTGTTAAAAGAGACAGACGAAATTAATTCTTCATTGTCAGTTATAAAAATAATCTCCCGCCTCCGCGCTCAGCAGATATTATTTGCGAAATATGGCAGTAGAGACGAAAAAAATATAGAAGGAGCCTTGATTTTTGCGTTGTGATTTCCATGACTTCAAAACAAGGTTGCCAAAATAAGGTGATGGGAATGCCAGCATCAGACAAGAATTGCATGATTTTTTATAGAAATCATATTTTGAACGTTTATATTACAAATATGTGTACATTACTCAGTACAAACTAGAGAAATGTTGCAAAGATCACATTTCATGTAAAATATGTAGCTACTCTAAACGGAAAATATGTAATATTTGTATTGTTGTTATTTAGCGTGTCATTTACGCTACTTTTCACTGTTCGCGGCGATGGGGATGAGTGATGATTAGATGAAATTGATGAAAGGACACTCGTAAGGAACACTCATGCCTAGTCCTGGACTCGAACCAAGGAACTTCGATGGACAGTGGCGGCGATTGGGTTCAAAAACTGGGGAGGGGCCAAGAACAGTTTACTTTCCCTTGATACATAAGGTTTAGCATAGTTCGGGACCAAAAGTAGCAAAAAGGGAAGGGTGGGGGGCAACTGCCTCCCTCGCCCCACTAATCGCCGCCACTGTCGGTGGCAATATCGAAAGTGGACCATTTAACACTCTTGGCAACCGAATCGGCGAAAATATGTAATATATCTCAAAATATGCAACATGAAATTCCTGTATATTCATTGTAAAATCGTAATTCGCCGATATGTCATTCTTGTTTGCGTACATAAAGAGGAGAAGTATGTAATTACACAAAATTCCATGCCCGATTCATCACACACACACACACACAATGACTTGTTATTCCACATATTATTAGTACTGCGATCAGAGGTCACGACTCGATACATTGGAAGAAAAAAATACCATTCGCGAAGTTGACGCAGTGATGTTTGTTAATCAACCTGCACTACGAGCCTTAATTTAAACTAATTGTAATGTTTTCATAACCAAAGATAGAAGCAGCTTTAAATATACTATAAGCTCAACACACACCAACGTAATATTCACACTTCCAGGAATGCATATGCGTAGTTCAAACTAACCACGAACATGTAAAACCTATGGTTTCCAACATAGCAAAAACCGTAATTAGTACTTCCAAACTATCAGCTCCAACACAAACATAACTCGCATACTGCTCCATGTCACTACCAACTGTTATTCTCAAGAAAAGTGTCAGTGTGGCAGAGCGCCTTAAGTGGTCTATTTTCGTCACCGAAATTCCCGGGTTCGAATTCCGGACTAGATGTTGGCGTTTTATGTCCGTTCATGAGTGCATATGATCATCAATCATCCTAATCGTTGTGATTAGCAAAAAGTGGGAAATATGTGACGTAAAATAGCAAAAATACAAATACAAGGAAAGTGCTTTTTCTCTTTTCATTTGCTCTTGTTAAAAAAACTGCGAAAACGTCTTAATGTTGTTGAAAGTTATATCCCATGACCTTCATATTGCTGTGTATACGTTTATATTTAAATGTTATAAGTTCTTAGCTTTCGTTCATAGTTTGGTCTGCGACGATAATAGGACTGATATTGTATTTTATTACACATTATAAATTAGGAAGTCTTGAATCTCATGGTTTGTATGAATTCTAGTGGATTTTTTGTTTCTGAGCCTTGCTTTAAGTCCGCTTTATGCACATATAGATTAATCGGGACTGGGCCTACAGTTTTAAGTGGGATCCAAATCATAATGTGCCTCTTTTAAACACTCGACCTCCTTAATTACAAGGCGAGAAGTTACCACTACGCCATCGGCGAGGTCAATATTGTGTTTTGAAAACTGAAGACGAGAATTCTAGCAAAAATAAGAACGATTTTGAAGGGGGATTAATATGGAAATGTTATGGTACTTGATCTTGCATGTAGAACTGGCACACTGCTTATGTGAGACGTGTCACTAGAAAACCATCGTTAAGAAAGGATCGCAACCTTCCACAGCAGAATGGTATGACACACTTGTAGGGGTATATTTTGAAATATCATGGTAAGTGTCCTGTAGTGGTGCCCCATCTATCTCCAAACTTTCCTGTGCATGTATGTATTGGAAGTTGTGAATGATTCCACAAAGTACATTTAAATATTTTTATTACAGCATATGCTGATTTTACCTCTTAACTCGTGAAACAATTAAAAAGAGCAGAACACCCAATAATATCTATAAAAGGCGTACATTTCTTGGCTTTACAGTCCCTTTTTGAAAACGCTGGTGAGAAACAAGCGAATAGCCGTTTTTTGAGTTTATATACTATATATATATATAATTCGTTTTTGACAGGTAAGAACATTACGACTACGCATAATCCAGCATTTGGATATTTAAAACATTAGGTTTAAAGCAGAATACTTTTCTTATGTTCAGGCATATATGACGCAATTGTGTAATCTCAAAAAGTGGTTATTGACCAAACTGTAAGCTCGCGAGGAAATTGTTGTTTGGTGATTAAGAAGTGTGTGCATTATGATCCAAAGTTAGGTAATATCGTGTGGAATTTCTACAAATGTAATTGAAGAAAGATTCTTCAATGGTGATAATATTATTATCTCCTTCAGTGCTTGTATTCAAGCGTCAAAAGTGAATATATACTCTAAAGTCGGTACACGTGGCATTGTATTATATGTTCTGTAGTTTTTCCTACATGTTAGGTGGTCTCATAATAAGCTGTTTGAGTCTGCAAGCTAACGAAGGGTTATTTTTTCAGTGATAAAATTTTGCAGACTAACGAGGCTATGGCGTCTGGACTCACTAGAGACCTGCCCTTGTGTGTTTATGATTGCCTTCTCATGAATTTAATATTATCGCCATTCATGCACATCGTTGAATAGCCAAAAGAAGAAAAAATGCGGCGTAAAATAAAACAAACCATTCAAACAGTACAGTGACTAAATCCGGATAATGTAACAAACATATTAGATACTATAAGACAACTTGGGAAGTTGTCACAATTCCAATTAAAGTTCCAGTGATTGAAAAGTTGCTACTTACATTCCCTTTTTCACGAAATCAAGATCAATCCGAGTAGATTCCCAGAAAAAGTGCGTTCCCTTTATACGACCACTACGTGCGAGTCACATTTTTATAATTAAAGAAACGGAAATACGGACGTGAGTAGAACACAGCACATCAAAACACCGAGAACACTTTTTTCTTTTAGAGTAAGAGCAATTACGAGACGTCACAGTCTACTCCACACTGCTTTTCGTCTCGGAAGCGACTTCCATCGTGAACAGAAAGACTCCACGCGAGAAAAGCGAACTTAGTTTCGCGCGAGAACAAACTCTCTTTATCACCTCCAGTCCCGCAACCGGTGAGACGCGAGTTTGGAAATTCACTGCAAACATTTGTTCGCTCGTCGCCTTCCCGCGCTTGCAGCTCGCATCTCTCGCGACACGACGACGCGCGTGCGCGTAGAGGTTCCGTAACCACGGCGACCAGTTGAGGACGTTCGGAGCTGGCGCGATGGAAACACAGCAAAGAGGCGCCTCGAGCATCTTGAGCTATCTCGGCATTTTCACGTTGTCGTGGGAACGAAGGGCTTGGTCACCAGGGATGGAGTATCTCGTACACTCGCATTACGTAGAAGTACCGCATTTCGCTTCTGTATACAGCATTTTTGACCAACTTGTATTTAAGCAGAATTTTCTATTAATTTGTGCAGTTAGTCTTTAATTTTTCTCGCTGTGAAACTGAAAACTATTCTAATTATTTTTACAAAGCGTTAGAATTAGTACATTCCAATTGCTCTGTAGATTACACAGTAGTGACTATACCTCGCTCTTGAACATGCACAACCATTTCAAACCTCCCCAATGGCGTAGTGGTACTGTCATCCCACTTTAAACTGTAGGTTCAGTCCAGATTAGCCTTACTGTGCATAAACTGGACTTAAAACACCAACTCAACAACCATTTCAATCCTATAGCTAAGGTGTTTCGGGTCTACTCCTCTGGGTTATTTTCAGAGTGGCACTTCTATGAGGGTGTGAGGGAGGAAATTTCCCCTTTTAGTTGCAAATATATATTCACAACGTTTATAATTATTTGAGGTAAAGTTAAAAAGTAAAAACTATCCCTTGTGCATTCAAAGTTACATAAATTTTATTTCCAGATTTGCCATTTGAAGCTGGACCTTCATGTTTGATTGATTGCTTTAGTTTGCTTAACATCGCATTTCAACAACTTATGGCTAGTTGAGATGATGGGGATGAATCGTAGTGTTCCATCATGAACGCGGGGATCTTAAATAGGGATGCAACTTGCCCCTCCCGATTAGTACTATTGATGGTAGAGACAGCCCTGAACGGGCCAGGTACAAATATCTAACTTAACATTAAAATAAACTCATGATTAGGTTTTATACTGAACTGAGCAATGGCAGATAAGAGCGAAGGATAGCTTACCCTGATCGGTTTAGAAAACAGACAAATAGCTCCTGCATCTCCGATGATTCCAAGTAAAAAGACCTCGTGTCGCTCTCATGCGCACCTATTTAAACCCTCGCTTGGCCTCTCGTCACCTCTAGCCAATGGCCAGTGTTCTTACCATTTCCTGTAAAAGGCTTGTCCTACACATTTCTGAGCAGGAGCTGGCAAGGTCTGCCAGGGTCAATATTTCTGAAACCGAACGGATATGCAACGGAATGGTGATAAGTTGAAATGGACGAAAGGACAAAATAATGGGGAACCCCCGAAAGATGCCTAACCTCCATCCGAATACATTCGGGGGTGTGCGCTTATCGTCCTGGTGCCTTTAAATGAAAACCAGGGCATCTGTATCCCCGTTTATCTTGTGTTCTTTATTTATTTCCTTTTGATTTACAAAGGTTGATATGGGTTATTTGTTTGTGTCTGAAGTTGTTGCGGTGTCCGGGACAAATTCAGATATTAGGTTTTACAATATAAATATACTTAAGAGATACATAAAATGAATATATAATATTTATAAGATAAATATTTTTTAAAAAAAAAAGTGAAAGGACAGTCGCAACACATATATATGTACAACACAACACAAATCATACAGAGGATTATAGTGGTTGAGAGGCCAGGCGCCATAGCCTCGATAGCCAGCTGAAATGTAGCCCTGGTTTACTTCAGTGTCTCAGTTTAAAGCTTATCCGAACCACTGTGCAATGTTCCTTCACCGGCGATCGAAACATTCACCCTTTGATTAAAAGGCGACAGCGTCAGCATGCCGAGGCAGCCAGAGCTACAAATATGGTGGTGAATCAGTACAGCAAAACATATTTATTTTCTTGCACATTCCCTCAATCTGTTCCCGGCACCAATCAATTACATTTTTTTCCCTCTGCGTGCTGGAACCCTTTCATTTGACACTTTTAATTAATTTCCGCTCAAACTTTGGCATCGATCGCCGCATAACGGGGTGAAATAGTGCATGGTTATTGTTAGAACACTGCATACGATATGAGAATAACCACGCACACTCCCATTTACGCATGCATTGTATTTATTATTCCACGTCTCTTCTAAGTACTCATCCATTTATGCCCGTGTAGCAACTGAATCCTCTTAATCGCCAAACTTTGACTGCTGGATGATGAATGGTTAATGTACTTTTGGAAACTAACTCAGACAAAATCCTGGAATCGAACCGAAGCCCGTGCTGAATCTTTGGTCTGCCGTTGTAAAGGCGTTTTCTAAAAATCCTCTCTATTAGAAAAATCTAAATTATCCAATATCACACCTGCTTAGAATTCCTTCTAGCGTCAGCTCGCCTCTTCAAATTGCAACGTGCCATGATGGCATATATGGGGAGCCATGGTGATGATGTCAGCACCATGCTCCAGCAGATTTTAACTGGACCCTTTCCCCCCAATGTAGCCATTGGTTAGAAGCTGGGTCACCTTCAGAACCACTTCCTGCTGGAAGATATCCCAAGTAGAATCATCCAACCCGGGACTCAAACCCGGGTCCCCCGCGTGGCAGTCAGATGTCATACCGACTGGACCCAAATAGGAGAGTTGGGAAATTACGTAATATGGGGGGCCGGTTTAATTTTACTTTATACACAGATAAGCTCATCGGTACTGGATCATTATGCCGGGGATCGAACCCTGTGCTTCTTTTTTACAAGACGTTAATGTTACCACTACACCATCGCGGAAGCCTCAAGTTCGTTGAGTGGTTTGTCCAATGATCTCATGAACGGAATGTATGAGTAGCCATGTTTTTATCATTATCGTCTTCGTCGCGTGTAGCCAAAAGTGAAGAAAAGCCATACAAAAGATGAAAATGTATTTATCCCCCATCTATTAGCCGCGTCTCGTTGGCTGCACTTTTTGACACCAGGTGTAGTGCAGGTGTATCCCTGTGTCAGGCTGGTGCAAGTAAATGACGTTCAACCAAGTAGACCAATAGCAGTGCTCAAGTTCAGAAGGTTCAACAAATGCCTATTTGCTGCTTAAACGTTCATTTGATTAGTTTGCGCGCACCATGTGACTATGCACACACACACACACACACACACACACACACTGCACCGCTCCAGAACGTAGTGCAAACGGTGCAGACACGAAATACACTACTTTACACGAAATCAACGAAGTAGACGAGTCGATGTTGCACGAGTGCAGAGAGTCGAAAAGTGCAGCGAAAAATTGGTTCCAGTCGTCTACATAAAGTTCACATATAGCAAACTTTGACCAGGTAACGGACCAGAATTGAATAGAATCTGCGTTTTCATGGGAATTCAATAGAAGTGTATGGAAACAAAGATCATTAGAATTACAAGTTCTTTATTCATGAGTTAAGTTCAACCAGTGGCTACACTACCACCTGACAGCAAAGCAAGTACAAGACTACAGTATTACCCTGAGATATACAAGTATCCATTGCATTTTATCTCTACTAAACCTTTGAATAACTAACAGTATAAAAAATTGATAAAAATTGTTCAATCTAACAAAAAGTCATTACTTTCTAATCCAAAGCTGCTTATTTATTTAATTGAAACACAACAGGCGCAGGCCCAATTACCATGTCCAATATTGGATGGTACCATTACATTATCAAGATCATAATAAAGATAGTTCACAAGAAATATGAATGACGTAATATATAATTTGCATTAAATAACAATTGTGCAAAGAATTTAATTATTAGATTATATAGACAAAAAGAACAGAGGTAATATAATAATAATGAAACTAAATTGTGGGATATGATCTTACAAGCTAATTGAAAACTGAAATTCTATGAAACAAAATATATAAAAATTCAAAGATTAGATCTAAAGTTACAATTAGATTTAAATAAGTCTATGCTTGAGTTATTCTTAGAAAATGAGTTAAATAACTTGCACATTCCTCATGGGTTCAGCTTCGGTCATTTTTGGTTCTTCCGAGCGTGATTTGTAAGTTCCGGGCCTTAACGTACAGTTTGGTACGTAAATATTTAAATTCGACAGTAGGTTTGGAGTTTGGAGAGGAAAGTTAATTGACTTCTTTGCTTTTTTCTTCAAGTGACGAGATATTAAGGATTTCGCGTAATATGCTACTAGGAGTAAGTTTTGGAAATGTATCATCAAGTTTTTGAAGTTTGTCTAATTTTTCGACATCTTTCTTGAATTGTGGGTTCCAAACAAGAGAGGCATATTCGAGTTTAGATCTGACGAGAGTACAAGACACCAATATAAATGTTTCCTTTCTTCTAAATCGATTACCCATTCTCATTATAAATCCCAAATTTCTGTGAGCTTCACTTAGAATGTGGGCAAAGTGTGGTTGGAATGATAAACTTTCGGCCAAAAGTAACCCCTAGGCCAATAACGATATTCTCAGCTTGTGCCAACACATTAAAAATACAGGGTGTCCACAAAGTCCTGTTCCTTGAACTTTGAATAGCTGCAAGTTGGTAACGAAATGTCGGGAGATGAATACGACTTTAACACAAGAGAGCAGGGTCCTTTGGCATGTTCTTGCGGTTGAGAGAAATACACCAGGGACCTGAAGAAATGCAGGAAGGGGAGGGGTATAGTGCATGGTGGAGAAAAAAATGAACAAAATCATATTTGTGCCCCAAAACTTCTCTCAATTCCTGGTTTACGACAACTTTCTCTGAACTTTTAGTCTTTACGGACACAGAAATATCGAAAGAGGCTAATTTTTTTTAGTTGCAATGGGTAGGGAGAAATGAAATTTTATGACGTCAGCAGGAAAACCTACTTTTTTCATATTTTCATGGCAGTTTTCAACGCTGCAAGCATCAAATTGCACGTCACGATGCATACTGGGTATCTCCACATGGGAAGGAAAAAGTACTGACATTGAAGAATACATATTTATTTTGAATTTTTTTGGAAATTAGTAACAAACAGTAAACTCGTTACATGGGTGGCAACACTTGATTGAACACTCATCTAAAGCAAATGGTGGAAATGCCCACCCCTCTGTTCCAAGGCACATTACAGATAACGCCGTAAGTTGCGGAAGACTTTTTTTCACGACTTGTGGGCTGATGTTGTTAATGTTTGCCTGTAGATGTTCTAATGTTTGTGAATTGTCTTGATAAACAACATATTTTAAATAACGTCACAAGGAGTAATCTAGTGTGGAGGTGTCGGGGGAACAAGGGGGCCACAAGCCCTTCCAAATCAATTTGTCACGAAAAAAATATCTCAAGAAAGATATTGTTTCGCGTGATGAATGACTTGAGGCTCCATCTTGTTGAAAGCTTGCGTCTCTCTCTACCATCGACACAAATTCCTGCACAATGTTCATATACACAGCACCATTCACAGTTTCTTTGAAGAAAAATAGTTCAATAATACGCAGCCGTGATATCGCACACCAGACACCTATTTTCATGGAATGAAGTGGCTCCTCGTGTAAAACATGAGGGTTTTCGGTAGCCTATATCCTACAGTTCTGACTGTTAGCATAACCCGATAGTTGAATCCATGCTTCATCGGAAAAATAAACTCAAGTTCCCTTTGAGACATGAATGTCTGAAGAAACGATCTAGCAAATCGTATTCATTTGTCCATCTCCGGAAATTTAAGTTCATGTACGACATGAACACGGTAAGCACAAAACTTTAACTTACGCAGTGCTTTATGTACGGTAGATTTTGAGATCTGCGATTCTTTCGATAAGCGCCGGAGTTATTTCTTAGGCGAACGAGCACACCGACGTTCCAAATCTACCAAAAAATCAGCTGTAAAGACACTTCGTGGCTTGTTACACACGCTGCCAGTTTCATGAAATTTGTTTTTAAGCAGCAATATTGTTTTCCTAGAGCTTCCGCGTAGCCAAGTGGTTAGCGTTCTCGCCTTTGGTGCGAGCGGTCCTGGGTTCGATCACCGGTGGGTGCCCCCAAAATTGCGGCGTTGACCCAGCGTCGCGAAGACAATTGGGGGTAACAGTTCCGTATAGTGGAGACGGATTTCTTACTTTTTACACAAGAAAGTACTTACGGAAATCATTTTCTGTGGCGTTGTTAAGGTTCGTGAATGTAGATTTTATTCTTTTCAACGCCAATTCATGTTTTCTTCTGGGAAAATAACTCTCCATCACGGAATTGCTGTTGCTGTCATTTGCTTTCTGCACGTGAACAGGATGTTCGCGTGTTTTAGATGACGTAACCAACCACGCCGTGTTTTCGCAAGAAGATGACGTGTCTAGGATGCGTCGTGAAGTTTTTTTAAGTATGTTTGCCTAACCTAACCGAACCTAAACTAACCTTACCGGAAATGGTTTGTGGAGCTAACGCCAGTGGTTTGTGGGGCTAACGTCAATGGTTTGTGGGGCTAACGTCGATGGTTTGTGGGGCTAACGTTGATAGTTTGTGGGGCTAACGAGGTATATCATAATTTCCAAACCCGGCCATGAAATTAGGTATTTTTCGGTGAATAAGGTCGAAACACTACATTCACACTCCAAATCCACGAAACACTGCCACATCGCGCGATGAAACAGTACGCTATCGCCATATTGCGTGTTAGAGAACCGAGAAAAGGAAGAACAGTAAGTAGCCTACTCGTAAATGCAAGAAATAGACATTATTTCCGTTAGAAATTCATTATTACTCCTAAAGAAATGTTCCGCAATGCAGAATTGTACGTTAGCAATGTAAAAAAGTGCGAAATAAATTATTTCTAGGTGTCTACACTATACGGAACTAGTACCCAATTGGGAAGATACTTCAAGAAGTAGCGGGCTCTGGTCATGAAAGCCAGAAAACAGTGGCGATGGGATACGATGCACTGACCACGCATCACCCAATGAAAATACACTTGGTAGGCCCTAGCCCTGCAAGGGTTGTTGCCCCACGGTGTTTAGTTTAGTTTGTTTTTCTATGTGGTACACTCTTGCCAGGATACCTTAATGAAACCTGTTCCTGTTTGTCCTCAAGAAACATTTGAGGATAAAAACACATTCTTGCAAGGTGTAACTCATAACTTTTAAATCAAATTTATAACAGAACTCACAGCAGCTAAAACAACGTCACTCACATACGACACAACCAACGAACCCAACAATGCAACAAACAGACCAACGTTGACAAGCTCGATCCAGTTACACAGCACGGCAGCGCCGCCTGAATAGCTAATCAGAGAAGTCAGTGTTTCTAACCAACAAACAGTAAAAGTAACCGTCCATACCAGATGTTACAATTTACGATCACTCGATATCAGTACTTTTTCCTTGCCGTGTTGTGTAGATACCCAGTATGCATTGTGCCGTGCAATTTGATGCTCGCAGCATTGCAAACTACCGTGAAAATATGAAAAAATTACGTTTTCCTGCTGACGTCATAAAATTTCATTTCTCCCTACACATTGCAACCAAAACAAATTAGCCTCTTTCGATATTTCTGTGTACGTAGAGACTAAAAGTTCAGAGAAAGTTGTCGTAAACCAGGAATTGAGAGAAGTTTTGGGGTAAAAATATGATTTTGTTCATTTTTTCTCCACCCTGCACGATAGCCCTCCCCTTCCTGCATTTCTTCAGGTCCTTGGTGTATTTATTTTAACCGCAAGAACATGCCAAAGGACCATGCTCTCCTGTGTTAGTCTTATTCATCTCCGACATTTCGTTACCAACTTACAGCTATTCAAAATTCAAAGGACAGGACTTTGTGGATACTCTGTAGTATATGAATATTGAGTGGGGTGTTTGTTGTGGGTTAATGATACATGTTTACATTTCTTTAAGAATAGGCTGACATTATTAATTTCACAGCTCTGAAGCAAGTTATCCAGCTCTTTTTGTAATATCGTTCAGTCATCAGCATTTACAATATTCTTATATATTTTAACATCGTCAGCAATATTTGACATTTCAAGTAGTGGGATTTGTGATATTATAAACTCCAGAAAGTATGAGCCCCCCTCAGGCAGATTTGGCTACACTTAAACCTAGCTCAAGATGTGCATATGAGCTTATTGCTCAAGTGTGGTACTCTGTCTAATCCAAGATTTTTGTAAAAATGCCCTCGGGAATTTCCCGTGAAAGTATGAGCCCCCTCAGATTGATTTGCCTACACTTACAAAAGGCACTTCTGTGAGATTGTTGTCCATAAGCTTGTTAAAAATATGGCCCTTCTTGATATTGTTTTGCTACACTTAAAACTAGGCCAAAGAGCCACCCGCATACACCCACACCCACCCACACCTACACATATATTTACTTCCGGTCCACTTCCGGTTTAAGTTCAATTGGGCACCAGGCTCAACTTGTATATCTAGTATTAAGATAATGTAATTCTACTAGAATTGCTCTGTGACTCTCTCATTTCTTACATCATAAACATATGATTTTTCACCTATAAGAATAACACTACATATAGTGTCATCAGGGAGTGTATCGTGGAATTCACAGATAATTTTAATGTTTGTCCTGTCATTAACCACAACTTGTTTTCTTTTTGAAGTGTTGATGACAAACATGGGTCTCTGTGCTTTGAATTCATCTGGTGTGTAATACATGTCAGTATTGCCAGTAGTGACCCTTTTGTATGCTGTAAATGCTTCATATAATTTAAGGAAATCATCCTTGGACATGTCTAAATTATAATTTTCTCTAGGAAACACCTCATTTCTGCCATTTTTAAGATATATGTTCTTGATGTTGCAGCTATCAAACTTACTTGATTTTTTTTCCTGATTATTGTGTCTTCCAGTCTGAAACAGTACCACCACAAAATCTGGCATGTCATATTGTATACTGGAGAATGAATTTGTAGCATAAAACTCATAATAGCTACCAGTGGCAGGCTTCTGCACACATTGATATGTATAAAATTGTAAAGGTACCTGTGGATTTTTTATTATATCAACTTTGTATTTAAGAGCATAACTGGCTTCATATTCAACAACCGGGATTCTTAGCTCCATAGTCTGAATAATGCATTTGCCCTCATCAGGTAGGGTATTAGGCAGAGCTTCCCCTGTAGAGTTTAATGTACTGTACCTCATCAAAGCATTATTATCATTGGCAGCTCTTCTAAATGTGATTCTTAAACCACCCTTCCACATAATATCTTTGTAATCTGAGAAGAATCCTGGCAACAGGCGCATGGGGAACAATACTGTGTGGCTCTTGGATAATATTTTATCACCAGCCTCAAATCCACCTATTTTGTAGTATGATGCCTCGGTCTTGGATAATTTTAGTGTGGCCAAAGCTGTAGAGGTAATGCCAGGGTAATCTACTCTGTTTATAACAACACCATGTTTTCTGATCTCAATTTCAGAGAACAGATGTGGCACAAAATTGTCTACCAATCTTATATTTGAATTTGCCGGATAATCTGTACCATCGAGCTTTACAACATCAAATTTGATGTATAGATCTGCTCTGTGGGGGTGTATAAAGCCATCCCCTACATCAAGATCAACCTCAATCTCTGTGTTGGGTTGATTTAAATTTGCAAATGTCCTCCTGTTTGGGGGGAATGATTGTAGCTCATAACTCTCAATATTTTCCATTTTTTTTGTATGTATTTTTATTTAAATATTAATTTCTATGATAGCAGTTGTTGTGGCTCCAGCAAAATCAACTAATTCTTCTTTTTCATTAGTGACCATCAACTCAATATAATCTATTCTATTATGGCACACAGGAAAATATAATGTTGGGGATGGAGTGTAGATGATGGGCTCCATAAATTCAGAGTTAGGTTTGAATGTTGCAATGATGCCAGTTTGTTTGTGAGTGCCTATGCCATTTGATTTGGTGATCATACCCTCGGCCACATTACAGTGAATATTTAGAATTTCTATGGCTAAAAATTTAGGTATATTAATAGCAGTGTGTTTAATGGCTGGTTCAAGTTTTGTGTTGTTCTCAAATCCTAACAATTCTCCTATAGTACCCAGATCCACTGTTTCTGTAGCAGACACAATCTCTACTCTGTGAGTGACAGAATTTTGAGTTAATACTATACCTCTGGGTAACTGAGCATTTAAAGTAGATAGATTATATTGCCCTGGAGTGATGACAATTTTTTGATCCCCAACTGCAATTGTGTTGTTGTGGTGTGTAATATTAGGGATCAAGTACATGCCATAAAATGCTCTGAGAGCTATTGTTTTGGGATACACTATATCATCATGTAATCCAAGTTTCAATATTGAATTTTGGCTGGTGAGATGGAATACCCCCCATGATGTTTCAGATACCACAGGGCCTTTTGAAAATCTTCAATTGATGGTTTATTTATTTGAGACAGATATCTAAGAACAGATAAACACAGATGTCCACAATTAACATCTTTGAAATTTTGAACACGGGCATTATTGCAATAAAGATTAGTTGATTTTAGATATTTTACTAAATTTTCAGGTGGAACACCTCCAAATGAAACAAATACAAATGCCTCATTTTTTAAATATTTAAGATAACAGATCCAGTGAGTGCCCTGATTTTTGTACTTATCCAAATTAACTATGCCACACTCTTTGTTGAGTGGTTGTTCTGGTAAAGAATCAGACATGTACACACCTCTAAAATTTTTGATGCCCAGTGGCTTGATTAAAGCTTCAATATCTTGGTTTGTAAGCGGCTCTTGTTTTTTAAACTTATTCATGGCTCTCTTAAGACCTTTGCCTTGTTTTTCCATAGCCAGGTTATGGCGCTTCATTTCATCTAATTCTGCCCTATTCTTTTTGGCATCTATTACTGTTTTTGCTATGGCAGCTGATCCCCCAGCCAAGCTCCCAACAGCCCCCAAAGCTGATAAGATGGCCGGGATAGTAAATATGAAGCCCCCTGTATGCAATTTTTTCCTGGATTGCTGTAATTTTTTTAATTGAGGGGTACTAAGTAATAATTTCATACCATGGCCCTTAGCAAGACAAGAGCTTTTTTCCTTGCGCTGCTTTTTGGTTAAAAGACTATCAATGGTTTTAAGAGATTTAAGACCTGCATAAGGTATCTGATACGTAACACCCTTGGCCTTCATCCTAGGTTTATTATATACATATTCACAACCCCCACCCCAGTTTTTGTTTGGTGTTCATAGCTATGGTGGTTCCCAATGCTGCTATTCTCTCACTTAAAGAAGCATCTTTGCTTACAAATCTACCAAATGCAGCCTCTTCTAATTTTTTGTCTGCAACATGTCTCTTGTCAAGATCAGAATGTGTGTTGTATGCTATGTCATGGTCTCTACAAGCATCATCTAGGGGATTAACACCAGGGTCACCTCTGTTTAATCTATGGTCTAATTTTGTACCGGGACCACAATACTGATAGCCTGGAATGTGTAGTTCAAATGGCAGCTTGTTTATGATGTCATTAACCAGCCCCCGACCCTCAGAAATATTCCAAAATTTAGGTGGTAGAGTATTAATAATTTTTATAAGATATCCAATGCCCTTAGTGTCATTCACTATAAAATTAGACAATTTGGTGCTTATCATGTCCATAATTCCAACCTTTTGATTGTAAAAATTGTGGTTACCAGCATTTTCTTCCCCAGCTATGATTAGCAACCTATCTACAAGTTTCCTGACATCATCAACTCACACAAATTCTTTAAGCAGGATGTTGTATTGTTTGATTCCACTACCTGTCTTGATCTGTGACCATATGGGTTTGATTAAGTTGTTGTATTTTGCTCCACTGCTAGACTTGACTCTTTTTTGTGTGGGATCATTGTTCTGGTATAAAGCATCTGATTTTATTAATATTTCTTTGTAATGCTCATAATCTTGATCTGTATAGCTGCCAGGCCTTTTCCTAGTCATCAGTTCCCACAATCCAGGTGTACCAGGGTATTTAACAAAACCACCTCTTTCTCCAAGATGAGATTCTGAATATACAATGAGATCATCTCCCATAAATGTTACTCTCAAATTTTGATTTTGCTCTGTAACAGTTTTTATATTTTTACCTAATTCACTAATAGCATCAATAATAGGCTGTTCTGTTTGCTTGTGTTGTTCATAGATTCCTCGGTTCTCTGATTTCCATCCCTTAAATCTTTTTACAAGATAATCTCTTAATTTAAGATCATCAATAATTGGCCTTTTCATGGTTATTTATATATGTTTCAATGTCTAGAAAATTTTTTTTATTTCTGTATTTGCCACTATTAGGTTTCCTTGTCATATCAATTGTGACAAACCCATAGCTGTCCTGGTTCCAGCACCTACTGCAAAACTTGGAAAAATCATTGTAGCTCAAGTCCCCACCTACATATTCATCATGTATGTGTTTGAGGTTGGTATGATCTTGATGAAACACACATATAAAAATGCTGTTGTCTCGGATCAGCTGCTTTGAAATTTTAGAAAAAGTCTGTGCCAGATAGAAGCAATCTATGTTTTTGTGTCGCCCCTGTGTAAAGAAATTTCTAACCTTGTTTTGATTATCCAGTATAATATCATCAAACACAACAACAGAATTATCGAGACATTCATGCAGTGGCTTAACATCTGTTTCAAAAGTGGCTATATCCAGTCCATCATATAGCTTAATCAGTTGCTGATATTTTAATTGTTCCAAGCTCTTAGAGAAGACATACAAATGCCTGTTTTTCCAGTCTAACCAGTTGGGTGCCAATAAAAAATTATCAATCATTAGTGTAGTTTTACCACAAGCCGATGGCCCAACAATAAGACATCTAATATTTTCAGGCAGCAACTTGCCATTTCTCTTAATCTGCTGTTCAGGTTCTGGCAGCCTTTTTATAACATCCCAGGTGCTCATATTATCACTTTGTCTGCATCGATCCAGCCGTGTTCTGGAAGTCCTAGCCATTTGACAAATAACTTGTTGCCTTTTCTGCGGATGATTTTTTCTATGAGATATGTGTCAGGCTGTTTAGTTTTGTTGAGTTCTTCTTCATAGAACCGGCCTTTGAGAATTTCTCCTCGGTGGTCTTTTATTATATATGTGTTAAGGGTCCCAGGTTTAATTTGAACCACTGTAAATAATTCAGTGCTCCAGATTCTTGTAAAGCCTCTTTTGAATAAGTGCTTATATTTGCTGATTCTTACTTGATCACCCACCTTGTATTTGGCCTTTCTTGTTGTTGGCTGGTATCTAGGATAATAAACAGTCCTGAGCAATTTTTGCTCATCAGATGAAGTTACTTCAGAGGGTTTCATGTTGATTGTGGAATGGACCGAGTTGTTATATTTATGTAGAAGTTCTGGAAGAATATTAAGCCATTTATAATTACCTTGAAGTGTAAATTGTTTATACATAAGATTTTTTAGGGTTTTGTTGAATCTCTCTACAATTGAGGCTTTGAGATCACTGTAACTCGAGTAATGTTTTATTGACTGGCTTTTAATAAATTGTTGGAACTCAGAATTATCAAATTCTTTGCCATTATCTGTTTGCGAATAGCACGGTGATCTTCCACTCTAATTGATGATTGTCCTGAAGGCTTCTGTAACACATTTTCCAGTCTTGGATTTGAGTGGCACAGCCCAGGCAAATTTTGAAAATGTGTCTATTACAGTGAGTAGATACTTGTAGCCCTTGTTGATTTTATCTAAGTTTTTCAGCTGTCCACTTGCCATCTCAATCAAGTCGCTCTGCCATAAATCATCTATGCCTTTTGTGACTACTGGCAGTCTCTTATAATTATGTCTGGCTTGTCTGTGTAATTCATCAACAATAATTTGTCTAGACATAATATGAAAACAAGAATATTGCAACTATGGGGTGTTCAGCAGCTGATACTACAGGATTTTCTAAATATAATTTGTCTCCTATTTGTATATGAAATTCCAGAGAGCCATCATCTTCAGCATAAGATGTTTCTAATGTATTGGGATCTGTAAAATCCTCTAACTCTACACTGGTGATTTTTGGTTTGTTGTCAGCATTTGTTATTGATAAGGTAGGGTAGTGATGTGCCTGTGGTTGAAGCCAATATTTGATCTTGATTGGTCTCAGTGTGCCCCCAACAAAAAACTGGTAATAAAATTGTGCAGGGGCAGCATATATATTTTGCCACCTGGTGTAAATGGTTAATCATATTCTTTGTTGGGGATGCTGTACAATTCAAGAATTACTGTATGTTTTGGATTCTCAATTATGCCTGTTATTTCTTTTTCTGCTGTAAGCAATCTGCTTGTTACAGATTCAAGGTGCTCATTGATGGTCCTAACAACATCATCATGGCCAGGCTTGATTTTTATGTCCACAATAAGTTTCTTGTATTGTTGCACAATCTCTTGAAGCTGGGTGGCAAAAACAGACAGAGCATTTGCTTGATTGGATTCCATGGTCCCTAGCTGTTGCTTGATATTAGCTACAATTTGTTGTAAATTTTTAACAACTGCCAATTTTGAATTTTGAGCAGTAAGATCATGGACCTGTCTTCTGATATCCTCAAACAGGGCATGCAGTTCATTAATATGTTGATTAGTTGGTAGAGTGGCCACTGTCTGAGTAAGTTGTTTGATCTCTGTCTGGATATTCTTGATATCTTCTGATTTCAATATGCGATTCACAGCTCTCTTAATATTTTTAAGTTCCTGTGATGTAGGCAGATTTGTTACAGTATTCTGCAACGATTCAAGTGCCAATTTCATATTATTTAATTCAGATGCATCAGCCACATTTTGCATAGCATTTTGGAGCAGGGCTATATCTGCCTGAGTGGGTGTTGATTGTTGTAAAATTTCAAGCTTTGTTTGGATATCATCGATCAAGTGATGAAAATGAGATAGCTCAGATTCAGTGTTGAGGTTTTCAAGTTTGGTGATCTGTTGCTGGACACTGACAAGTGTGTCTACAATACCAGGCAGGCGAGATTCTAGAGTTTCTTGTGCATTTGTCAGATCACTTGGCACTGCTGCTATGGTACCTTCAAGGTGGGTTATGGTACTCTGAATTTTTCCAAAATCTTCATATGTCTCGAGTTGCAGCTTGATGTTGGCATCACTCCGAGTTATAGCACTCAAAGCATCAGAAGATGGCAAGTTGTTCATAAAATTTTCAAGTGTCTCAATTTTTTCTTCAACCTCGGCTATGGCATTGTTCAAGGGGTCCAGATTAGGTATCTGTAGTGATTGAATCTGTTCCTTTAGAGTGGAAATCACTAGATCAAAATCTTCTTGTGATTTTATGCTTTTGACAATTGTTTGGAGCTGTGCCTGGACATTATTAATCTGTTCTTCCAATTGTTGTTTCAATTGCTCAGAGTTGGTGGCCTGGGTCTTAAATTTGGCTTGAAGAGCTGCTACAGCTTCCTCTAAACTTTGAAAATTATCTAATGTTGCCAAGTCAGTATATTTTTGAAGCAGCAATTTGAGTTCAGAATCAATTTTAAGAAGAGGGTCCATGCATTGTGATTGTAAATTTGTAATTTCTAGTTGAAGACTGGCATTGAGTGTGGTTTGTAAAGCTTGTAAATCACTTCTTAATTTTTTGACTCTGACATCAAGCATCAGAATCTCATCACTGTGATCTTCATGCCTTGTATGGCCAAATATATCATTAGGCATTTTTGTTTAATGGTTATTTATTATTGAATATCTGATTCTTAAAAGGTATAAGCTTGTCATAGGATCCCGGGACCTCAATATATAAGCAGTCACCAGCAGAAACAGTGCCAGAAATCAGGTTTGAGTGCTTAATTCTATAAATATTTCTCCCTATTGAAATCTTGACATTACACTCGGGGGTTGTAATAAATTGTAATTGACCACCTACAGGTAACTGGTAATGATTTAAATTATTGTTAAATATGTACAATGTTTTACCTGTTTGATCATCAAAATCTGTAAGTATGCTGTTCAGATGAATAATTAACAAACCACTTAGTTTAGATATTATATCTGAAGAGGGTGCTGGTGTTGGCAGGTTCATAATAGCCTGTTTTTTTAACCCAAATAAGTTCATAGGCATGTTTATTTATTTCAAATCATGCTTTGTAATTGGGCATTGATTACCACTTTTCAAATAACAATGACCCCATGGTAGAGTATGTATGCCACATGATAAAATACATCTCTTATCATCATGTGGGTTCAGAGCCACTTTTCTTACAATATTTGTAGTCAACAAGTGATCCACACTCTGGATTCTGCATTCTGATGTTCTGATTGTGTTACATGATTTGAGACAATTTTTGTAATCTTCAAATTCAAGCTCTTTGTCAACAGTTACTCTGCCAATGCCCTTGGCTTTTTTGGCAACAGCACCACTACATGTTTCAAAACTGTACATCTTGGCCCTTAACCCAGCAAATGCCACAATAACATCACCAAGTGTCTCATCTTTTAACTTGCCAGGCACCTTTTTGTTGTGGGGTTGAATCTTTGTATGTTCACTGGTATCAAAATATTCAAGCAATGCAGGCTGTGACATATCTTGATAAACATCTTCTGTCTGAATATCAAGGATAAAACTATCTGTGTCCATGTACATCAGTTTTACACAGTCACCATAAAAAGGCTTCAGTACATCATAATACAATTTTAACATGTGTAATTTGGCCAATTCCAATATCACAGCCCCTACATAAATAGACTTATCAAACTTAATCTTTGTTTTTTTCATATTAAAAGTGTCATATGTTCATCATAAATTCTTCTATAATTGAAATTAGGCTTTGCTATCAATTTTTTGCTCCGGCTGGGGTCAGTAATTAATTTAACATCAGTATGTTTTCTGACATTTTCTATGGTTTTGCCATACACTGAATTTACCATCAATTTAAACAAGGTCTTATCAAATTGGCTCATTGCAGATGTTCGAAGCTCTGTGTTTGTATCAATATATGGTTTCAACCATCTTGAGTGCCTGAACCTCAAAACTTTTCCAACTTTGGTCACTTGAACACCATGATTCATTAGGAACTGGAGATTTTTGTAATATATGACATAACCCTGTTTTGGCTCTAGAGTCATCATTAGCTTCTTCTGTTTAGAGCCAGGTTAACACTTAACCTCAGGAATTGGGGGCAGATCAGAAAATGTGTTGTGTAAATCATCAGGAATTGTCAGATCAACTTCTAAGAACAGGCCATAGTCACTGTCATCAAAATTCTGAAGATCTTCAATGTTGAAATCTTCAACCCACTGAAGCCCTGCATATGGCAATTTATCCATCATAGCATAACCATACAGGCTATTGGCATCTACATACAGTATATAATTTAATGGCAGTGCTGGATCATAATTGGGAATATACTTGTTATTTGCTCTGGCATATCTCTGAGAACATTGCACCATGGCTCCTCTTATACATTGTTCCATAAACAAATACATATCCTGATCTTGGATCAGATCCAATTGCATTTTAGTGTTTAAAAACATTGCAGACCATGCAACGCCCGGAGCACTGTAGAAATACATTGGATCCAGCTTATAATTTTCCATGGAAGATTTTCTAAATGCCTGAAGTATATCAGCTAAGAGGGTCACATCAAGTTTTAAATATGCCTTGTGATAATCACCAAATGTCTGGCATTTTAAATTGTTCCACATCAACTGGGCATGGTGATAATCTTCATCAGTGATTCCAGATGCTCTGAGTTTGCTGTAAAACTCTTGTTGTGGTGGCAGAGAACACTCATCAAATTTAGAAAAATCTGAAACATAGTCATATGGATATACACCCTTCCGCCTAATTAATTTCAGGTCCTGATTTGGAAACATGGCACATGTCATTTTAAATTGATCATCAGATAATTGACTGGCCAGTGTAGCCAGGCTAGCCGACAGAATTCTGTAGGAATCAAGAAATCTTAAGTGAATGGGAACACCATTAACTTTAATTATCTTGCTAATGGCTATATATTTTTCATCATTTTCTGCTAAAATATTTAAATTCTGCTTGTTAAACCCCTCGTACCTGATCAGATGATGGAAATCATAATTGGATGCACCATGGCAAAATATAGGGACAAATTTTGGTCTCTGGATCTTAATATTACAGCTATTACACAGGGCCATTAAGAATTTACCATCTGTATGGGAATGGTGATGTACCTTGATATTTGTATCTGAAAATTCAGAATCACATACCGGGCATTTTTCTGCATTGTTGAAATCTTCAATCTGATCCTCTGTTAAAGGCAACATAGGTTTTGATTTTAATAAGATATTAAATGCTATGTTATGGCACTCATTTTCTATTCTATGTGCAAATTCTTTGATGGCATCTGCTTCCATGTATAAATATTCTTTACTAACCACACCATCCTGTACAACAACATAATAGATACTAGAAGGTTCATGTAACTGGTATGATGTAATTGAAAATTCATCAGGATCTGGGCTGCAGAATGCAAGGGGTTTGAGGTTTGATTCAAAATCACAGACTATATATGCTGGGTGTTCCAACAAGGCTTGAAATCTTTTGAATTTGGCATTTTCACTTGGATTAGGCATCACCATATGAACAGGTTTATGGTTGCCACAGTATTTTAAATGTTCAATTAACTTGTTTTTAGCAATTTCTTCATTCTGTTCACAAACACCATTCATCATTTTCTACCATCAAATACAGTCAAACATCTACTGCACAACTTTAATATTGTATTGGATTTGCCTTGTTGTTTTCTAACTAAAGCTTCAAGACTGTGTATCAGAGTGTAATGGTATGTGTCATCCCCTTCAATTAAGAGCAGATCAATCGGAACAGTAGAATCATCATAAAGTGTACTGATTCTGAGAGGATCTATCAAGCAATTGCCACGGCCAGTAGAACAAATAAATACATTAATAGATAATTGTTTACCATTGATACCCCTGGCCTTTTTTTTTCAAATTTATCAATATTCTGAACAGACATTGGATATTCTAAGCCCTCCATTGCTTCATCAAAATCGTGTTCATATTGTTTATAATAAGTTATTCTCTGAGGATTCCTTAAAACTGGATACAAAGCAGCTAAAATACACCACAGAAAACATTTCTCATCATTATTTTCTATGTTAACCACGGCTCTTTTGTTTTTAATATTGGCAGGTAATGGCAGATATGTAGATCCTTGTAATGGGTTGAATTCAGAAATATTAACATAGAACTTGTGTGGAGATCCGCATAGGCTCCATCCTGATTCTTTTGCTGCAAATTCAGAGTGTTTAATATTCAATTGATCTATCAAACTGCTTATTATTTTGTCTGAATTTGTATTTGAATATGCAGCTACAGTTTCTGTTATGTGGGGCTGTGTAAATTTTGTGCCATTTGGTATCTTATATTGTGTAAACAATTTGAGGGACAGCTTATAAGAGCCATTTTGTACATTTAGAATTGCCTGCACATCAGTATTTATACTGTTCAAAAAATTCTTAATGTCACATTTTTGCTCTGATACAAACCGGTAATCCCTAAGTTGGCCAGCAAAACTGCTATGGATGGGTTCATAGCGTGGCTGCTTTGCCGGTCTAGCATTAACAGGTGTTTCATGCTTCCTTTTCAGACCAGATGTAGATGGTTGTGGGGGCAATGTTGATGACTGTGCAGAACAAGTATCTATATGTTTATATGTGAAATATTCCATGCTATATTTTCGATGGCATTTAGGGCATATTTTTGTGGGAGTTCTGCATTTGTCTGGATTACAATTCTTTTGATGCTTAGCCCAATTGGGGCTGGATATATTCTTTTTGCATTGATTACAATGTTTTTGAATTGGCATTTTTATTATTGGTTTATTATATATATTTCTTGGGGTTCAAATCAAAATTCTATGCTTAATAAAAAATATCAGTTGGGTTCAGCAGTGTGCTTTGTATATTTAGTGTGTGTGTGTGTATGTGTGTTAATATTTTTGGCTTTGGTATTTATATAAAATTTATTGGGGATCAAATCAAAACTCTATACTTAATAAACCTATGACAGGTTGTATAAAGCTGATAGCCTACATGCACAAAGGTAGAATAAGTACAGAAGCACTGCCCTAGCACAAATGCATGTCCTAGAAAAACAATAACCTAATACCATGTATCATGTATAACAAACTGGGGCAGATATAAACCTTTTGTTCAATATCTTTGATATGAATAATAAAAAATTCTATCTATTAAATCAAATAGATTTGTAATTCAATTTATATAAATTTGCAATATTTTTGTGTTTAAAAAATATGAGGAGCACTGCAACAACACATCTGTACTCTTCAACAACTCTCACAATACTGGCTGATATGCAATGCAAAATCTCTTTATATAGCCTAAGCACGGACCGCATTGAAAACATCTGAAACAATAAGCCAATCAGAATATAACACATCATCACATTACGTCATAACCAACCAATCAGAAAACAACACATCCCTAATAATTTATTGCATAATATTGGGTAATAATTTGTTGCAAAACATGATGCAATAGAAATAAACCAGAAATAGGCCACAAGTGGACCGGAAGTGAACCGGAAGTGAACCGGAAGTGGACCGGAAGTGGACCGGAAGTGACCGGAAATAACAGGAAATGGGCCGGAAGTGGACCGGAAGTGACCGGAAATGGGCCGGAATTGACCGGAAGTGGACCGGAAGTGACCGGAAATGGGCCGGAATTGACCGGAAGTGGACCGGAAGGGACCGGAAATGACCGGAAATGGGCCGGAAATGGGCCGGAATTGACCGGAAGTAAATATGTGTAGGTGTGGGTGGGTGTGGGTGGGTGTGGGTGTATGTGGGTAGCTCTTATGAGCATTTTTGGCCTAGTTTTAAGTGTAGCAAAAACAATATCAAGAAGGGCCATATTTTTAACAAGCTTATGGACAACAATCTCACAGAAGTCTTAATTTATTAATTATCATTCTCGATTACTACTCGCATAGTTTCATGTAAGTATTCACTTAAAAAGATATGAATTTTTATTAATCGTTAAGCATTTAGTGTAAACCTTAGACTGAACCACAAAGGGGGTTCCTTATCAATAGATAAAGATTGTAGATTTCGAAATTCTAACATTTAAAAATTAGCATTTTAAAAACCAAATTGAATCAAAGTTAACATTTTATAGCATTACAAGAGCTAGTAATTAGTAAAATGAGCAAAATCAGTCTTTCATTAGATTTAACATTTATATAGTTGGATGGCAACCCCAGCTACTGGTTTGCAATATAATCTTGCTTTATTCTCCAAAGTGTGAACACTTGTCATTTTTGGCTCGGTGTATGAGGTGTAATTGGAGTGTACATTGAGCGTTTCCTACTCAACAATTCCGTGTTTCGAAACGCTAATGATTTGTGCATCTGCTGGCGTAAAGTTTGTCACCCCTGGATATCAGCATATTAATTCCTAATAGGATTTCCACTCTGGTGCGGTTAATTTCAATAAACAGAGAACTGCAATTAGCCTAGCAGTGGATTTTTAATTACTTGCCAGCAGGGAAATGGTCAGTGCGTTCAGTTGTAGCAGAGATTTAGTTCGCTGTATTGGAATTTGTTATGCTAGAAGTAGCTTTGGAAGGGACTTCGTTTAAGGGGACATTTTCCCCTCCTAAACTTTCAGTGCCCTTCCCCAAAATTTTCCGTGGCTTGGAGAAAATTAAATTTTATAGAAATCCTTCAACTTATTGTTTCAGAAAATTTGGCATGCAGATTACAATCGGATTCATCTTTCTGTAGTTATTTTATTAAAGGTCTTTTCTACTGTTACTGCGGCCGATCCAGCGCGATAAGAAACTCAGCAGCCAGTAGAACGGGATTCACGTAGTACTTTTTTTTCGTCGCGTCGTGTCTGTCGGCGCCACTGCTGTTTCTGGTTGGTCTACCGTGTAATCCCCGCCCCCCACCACTTCCCTTGCCAGAACGAAGGCAGGCCGCCGTAAGAGTGGAAAAGACCTATAGTAGGATTGTAAACTAATTTGAGTAACAACGAAAAAACGTGTATCTTGCAAGTATTCAAATAAATAGTTAACGCGTATTTTTCATATTTCGTAAAGATTGACCAGACTCCACGTTTCGCTTTTCATGTTATATGCTGTTGAAATTATTCAAATAATCCTATTGTTGTTGTATATTATTAGGTAGAAATGCAGTGGAGACAACTCTCTCTAAAAATTTATGTGGCTTATGTACAGGGTGGCTCAATAAGTCACTTAACACGCCCAGTACAAGGGCACTGCGGAATGGAACGTGAAAATGGCGATGACCAATCGTTGCCTGGCCAAGGGGGAACCACATTGACGTCACCCGCATGGTCGGCAGCCATCTTGATGTCCGCCATCTTGAAATCAACTTCAGAAATTTAAATGGGAAGTGGGTCGTGCGACATATCAAAATGGGCTGGAATTTCACCAGGAAAACAACTGTGACATTTGTTTTCACCTAACTTTAAATTTACGGGCGATTCCCGCATGGGAGAGTGACACGTCCTTTCCTTTTTGCTTAAATGTTTATTGTTCAAATTATCGTTAGTATGTGATTATGTGGTATTTATTGTTTAAACCAATCACTGAAAATGTCCGGATATTGACTTACCGGTATGTACATATCTTGTAGTATTGGTTGACATGGGAATTACGATTGTGTTTTGTCTTTACATAAAAGTTTAAAAGAGTGATGATGTGAATTGATCGTGTCAAGAGTAGCACATTTCTGTTACTGCAATAACTCCTGCGGTTCTTCAGAATGTGGTAAGGTCATGGGAGAGACGATTACACGTGTGTGTTGCGCAAGAGGGACATCATATTGAGCATGCGTTATAACTTTGTGGTATTGTTAACTCTGCAACAATTAAAGTTAGGTGAAAACAAATGTCACATTTGTTTTCCTGGTGAAATTCTAGCCCATTCTGATATATCGCACGACCCTCTTCCCATTTAAATTTCTGAAGTTGATTTCGAGATGGCGGACATCAGGATGGCTGCCGAGCATGCGGGTGACGTCAATGTGGTTCCCCCTTGGCCGGCAACGATTGGTCATCGCCATTTTCACGTTCCATTCCGCAGTGGCCTTGTACTGGGGGTGTTAACTGACTTATTGAGCCACCCTGTATATATATACAAACAGGGTGGACCGAAAGTCGCAATACATAGGGAAAATAAATATGTTGTGATAAGAAACGATGTATTCGTATAATATGCTCTACGCGGTTACCATTGCTTTGCAATATGTTTTTCCCACTCTTGATGAACAAGCATTAGAAAAGAACACGTTAAAAATTAATTATGGAAACTTAAAAACAAAAATTTATTTTCCTATGTATTGCGACTTTTGGTCCACCCTGTATATATGTTGTGGTGTGTGTTTATATATATATACTTGTGCTTTGGATCAGAGGCGTTCGATACCTGCCGCTTTTAGCCCATCTGTAAAACTTAAGAGAGGGTAATACTCTTTCATAATATTCTCTGTAGTTTCTATTACTTGAATTTGCACGTAAATTAATTCTGACGAGAATTTAACGATTATACGACATTCTAACATACAAGAAATATAACATTAATGACAATGCTAATGATTATATTTTACATAAACTTTTATGAACTTCAGTAATACTACGATAGAAACCTAAAAACATCATGCTGATTGATGTCTTCTAGATTGTGAAACAAAAGTGGAGTTTCAACACGGCGATAAATATTAAAAATTTTAATCTACTTTTATATTTTTACCAGCGACCCTCCTGAGGCTTCGCCTGCCGAGATGTGCAATGCACACGGCGCCATCTAAGGACTTTGTTTATAAGCAGGGAACGGATTTATATGTAGTAAAAATATGCTAACTACATGTAAATACATATTTAGTTATTTTTACCAAAATATGAAGTTAAATATGAACTTAAAATTTTAAAAGTTTACGTTTTTAATCTTATATTATTATATTTATTTTTATATTATATAGATATAAAAATGTATGTGTGGTTGTTCAGCAATAACTTTCAAACGCCTTCAGCGATTTCAACCAAACTTGGCACACGTATGACTTGCAATTTCGAAAGAATTATTGTGGGGGTAAGATACCCCCGGCACCCCTAGGGGTGGGGGTGGGTAGGGGACATAAATAGCATTTTGTGCGTGCCATTTTCGTGTCATATCCTGCACGTTTTGCTTCCTGCAACACAGCACGGCGAATTTGGTTGCCTATATAGAAGGTGCGATATTGCTATCCTCGAGCAATTTCAACACATATTACTTACAATCTGGAAAGAAATACTGTGAGGGTAAGACACACCTCGTCCCCCAAGGGTGGGGGGTGGGAAGGGGGTGTCGTGTAAAAATAATCGAAAACTACCGTTATTAGTGTGGAATCCATAGTTTTCGGGGTCACTAAGATGAATAGTGACACTCCCAATGCCGTTCAACTCCAAGTTAATTTTACACTATAGTTGGAATTCATTATTTTTCTGTCTAATAGGAGATTGGGATAAATAAATACCCGGGCAACGCCGGGCAATCGGATAGTAATAGAATAAAATACAATCTCGGAATTGTTACTACTACCGTGACTGTCTTGAAGAGAAACCAGAAGCGAATCCCTTACATGCGTCACAAAACCCTTGCTTCTGGCGCTGCTGTCGAGCGCACAACTTGTCCAGTTTTACGGCGGGCGCCCTACGTGCTGGCAAGGGGAGCGGGGAAGCGACCAATCCAGTGCGATAAGAAACACAGCAGCCTGTAGAACTAGATGCGCGCAGCACCTCCTCCCTTGAGACGTAAATGTCGGCGCCACCGCTGTCGACTGGTTGGTTTGCGGCGTATTCTCCATTCCTCCCTTGCCAGCATGTAGGTTGCTCGCCGTAAGACTAGGCAAGATCTATCGTAGCGAGTGGTGTTAGCAATTAGATGCTCGACTTCTTAGTCTCTTCCAACGTGAAAGTGTAAAATTGAGGACGGGTATTTTGTTCGGATGACAGAAAACTTGTAATTAACGCAATTCGAGGGCAAAAAAACGTCAAAAACTTTCGTTTGTTTAACATCGCTTCGAACTTTTGTCAGTTATATCGCAAGAAATTCGCCAAATTCTTTTGGTCACACGCGGACATGTAGTAATTGCGGGAATATGGATTATATGTTGAGGAATACTCTGAAATATGGAAATAATTTGTAAAAATAACTAAAATATGTAAAATATGAGCCAAATCCTAATATATGTACAAATATAGAAAATAAAAACTAAATTTTTCGAGTCTACATGTCATTATGCACAAATATAATACAAAATATAACTGATTTCAGCTTCATACATAAACATGTATTTACATATAAATCCGTTCCAAGTATTAGTATTTTCATGTTGCTAGGGGTTTGGGCTGTCCGTTGATAGGTCAGTGAGTGAGGACAATCACGTTTGTGTATTAAGATTTGTCAAAGAAAATAATAATAATAACAAACTAATCAGGTGGTTTCTATTAATTTTTATACTTTCTACGTACAGAACCAGGATGAATCAAAGGCCAGGTAAAATAGGGATTTATAATAGTTATATCTTCAATGTGTGCACCTTGAACATCAATGCATTTGTGCACGGGACGTTTCCAGTTCTCCAGAACCTTTTGCAGAACGTCCGGCATAATCATATCTGCACATTGCACAATGCGTTCCTTCAGATGCTGGATGTTCTGAAGCTTAACTGAGTAGTCAAGCGCCTTTAAATGACCCCAAACAAAAACAAAATCTATTGGTACAGATCTGGAGACCGCGGTGGCCACTCATGGAAAGTCACCTTCACCATTTCGTTGGTTGTCAGCATCTTCCTCACAGTCAGAAACTTCATATGTAACCTGTAGTTTCATACAGGGAATGTAAATCTAGCCTGTTCTTTTATATAGAAAGTTTCAACTCACTTTTCAACTTTATCACTGAAGAAAATGTCAAAGGGTTTCTGAACGGTTCTGGAACGAAACCAACCGTTTACGGCGGTTCCTTTGATGCTTAGGGGAGGTCACCGGAGGTTTAAGGGGAACTTGTCGCCGCCACTGATTATGATAGTCGGCGCAAATGCTGTAACTTATTACACACACACACACACACACACACACGTGGCAGAAGTTTTTCTCACAATACGTATGTAGACAAATTATTTACATTTGTCAATTTGGTAATTGCTTACTTATTCTGTTCCGTTTCAAACTCATTTATCTCCATCTTATTCGGTTTCCCCATCGTTCGTTTTGTTTTCTCAATCTTCTCAACAATTCCTCTTCATCCGTAGTCTCTCCTCTTCCTTTTCTTATCACTTTCATTCTTACTACATGCACATATTATTTTCGATTATTCTGTTATTTCTATCTTGTTTAAGTTGTTTCATTTCTTATATATCTCAACTGCTCCATTCGCCGGCTCCTGTGGCGGAGTGGTTAGCACATCGCGCTACGACGCCAGGGGTTCCGGTTTCGAATCCCGGCCTGGGCATGGATATTTCTGAGTGTCCATTTATCATGTCATCACTCATCCCCGTCTTTGCAAATTAGCCAAAAGTGACACAAATATCTTGTCGTATATTCTTCTCGAATTTATGTCCAAAGAAGGTTTCTGCGCAGTAGTCAACTTCATACGAACTTTTCTTATGCATCCGACATTTTGAAGTCAAATTTAGGCCAGCTGTTCGTATCAACCCTACTTAAGAACTCCATTGTTTTCATCCAGTCATTTTCTTTTTCTCATTACAACTATTCCCGCATACATATTTCGAGATAAAATATCTCTTGAAACTCTGAAGAAAAGATCACATCCACCAGATAGACTCAGAAGTTCAATTGTCTAATTTCTTCTATGATTCATGACGTCATAACACTCGAATTTTCGTCTGCATTGGAAAAATAGGATTCTTCTAGAACCTAATAATCCATACCAGTTTGGAAGAAACTTGGAGGTAAACAATATATCCAACTTTTAATATGACAAAAAGTTGTTCAGATTTCTTTTGAAAGTAGTGCAGAAGACAAACCAATAAGACAATTTATTTGTTCCCCCTTCTTCCTTCAAATGTCGAAGGATTGAATTTCCTGCAATGAAATATAATACACTGGTGTGCAAAACCTAAGGACGAAAGTAAGTTTCGCATGCTGTGTCAGTTACAAGCAGCATAGATCGGTGAAACTTGAACCATACATACAAAGTAATGTTACAGTATGATACAGGAAAGAACAGAGAAAAATACGTGATGATCAGAACAGAAAATGACATTTTTACGCATAGACCGGAAATTACACGGAAGGCACTGCGACTGATGATGGCCCCGTGACATTACAGAAGTAATGAAATGGTCCTTAGAAGGGTGTGTGATCACCACGGACAGCGATGCATGCTCTGCAACGTGCTCCCATGCTGCTCACAAGGTTGGTAATGAGTTCTTGTGGTATAGTCCATACCTCCACCAGCGCTGTTGTCAACTGTTGGATGGTTGTTGGTGCATATGGACGTGCTGCAAGACGTCTCCCCATAGCATCCCACACGTGCTCGATGGGATTCAAGTCGGGGGAACGGGCAGGCCAGTCCATACGCCGAATATCCTCTCGTTCCAAGAGCTCCACCACTTTCGCTGTTCTATGCGGTCGCGCATTATCATCCATAAAGATGAATTCGGGGCCGACTGCACCTCTGAAAAGATGCACGTGGGGAAGGAGAACAGTGTCACAATAACGTTGACCGGTGACTGTACCGCGTTCAAAAATTTGGAGGTCGGTACGCGCATGCAACATTATGCCTCCCCACACAAGAACACCTGCACCACCAAAACGATCATGCTCGACAATGTTCCTAGGTTCATTGCGTGTTCCCACGTCTCGCCAGACGAGTGTACGTCCAGAATCACTACTCGAACTGAATCTGCTCTCGTCTGAGAAGAGAACGCGACCCCACTCCTCCTCAGTCCAGTCCTGATGTTCTTGGCACCACCGCAAACGGTGCCGCCGATGCGCGGGTGTCAACGGAACACAACGTAATGGCCGTCGGGCAAAGAGACCACACCCATGCAGTCGACGTGTCACTGTGGATCATGAGATTGGACGAATCGCGGTCCTGTAAAATGTGTTTGCAATTCCACCCGCTGTTTGACGTTGGTCCCTGCGTACCTGTTGCACAATGTAGCGGTCGTCTGCTGCTGTAGTTGACCGTGGTCGACCACCACCTCTTCTTTGCACAGCAGTGCCTGTGGTTCGGAACGCTCTCCATGCACGTGAAACAATGCTGTGGGCAATCCCAAACTCCTGGGCCACACTCGTCACACTTCGTCCTTCTTCCAGTTTCCAGATGATTCTTCCTCGTGTGAACGCATCCAAATGTTGTCTCCGGGCCATGTTGTTGTGAGTAACACCACCACAATGCACCTTAACAGCCCTCTGACTGACACACACTGTCTCGTCCCATTCATTCAACTGCTTCGTGTTGTTGGAGCTGATCCATTCGGCGCAATGGTCACGCTGGCATCATGCCATGCAACTTCTTGGTCCCTGTGCATGTGTAGTCAACCTCTGGCAACATGCTGCCGGGCTTTCATTCATTTGCACCGACTACGAAATATTTTATGTTACTTTATCTATCTCGTCCTTAGGTTTTGCACACCAGTGTATATTGCAAGAGTTTATGCAGAATTTTTCGTTTAAGGATTTGTAAGGTCGCTTTTAAGGAGGGTACAGGTATATGTAATGCAAAGGTAATCACGAAAGGAACTTTTTAGGCGGAGAGTGTGTGTGTTGGACATGTCCATCTTATTCTGTTCGTTCAATGTTATATTTCTTTCCTTTCTCTCTGTCTCTTTGGGGTGTAAGGAGTGGTCCTCTCCGAAGACACCCAAATATCAACTTTCCTTCCATTTGGTCTGCACTTTGCAGACTAGCGAGACTCTGGTGTCAGGATTCACAGACAATATAATCCTTTGTGGAGCGCGTGTCGTGTCGTCCCTATATGTTTTGTGAGAGTCCCTTCATTCATCTCATCTTATTACCTCTTCTTTGCAATTATCCAAAAGTGGCAGAAAGTAAGACAAACTAAATCAATAATCAATCAATTCCATACCCTTCCATTTTACTGCTTTCTTCGTCATTGGCTTTGCTATTCTTGGCACTTATACGTATTATTCCTACATGCCTGTACCATCTTATTTTCGTTTATTCTGTTATTTCTCTCGTGCTCTATTCTTCAAAATTGTTTCATTATGTTTCCATATCTTCTAGTCCTCCTTTTGATGCTTCTGAAGAGTATTGGGAGCGACGTGGAGGTGCTGATAAAATACCTTTATTCAGGTATAAACCAGTTACGTATATTCTTGAATCAACACTGTAGCAAATAACATAATTAGCAATTAGTTACTGTCAATCATCAATGCTCTCTTTTTCTGTGCCTTCTGTATACAGGGTGTTTCGTAAGTTCGTTTACAACGCTTGGGAGGTGATTGTACGAGTGAAAATAAGTTGGAAAGTTCATGTAACGAAATTCCGGAAATGGCTTTGTTGCCGAGTTATTGACGTTTGAAAACGTGGGAAAATGATTTTCCGAAGTGAATAATGGCAAAACGGGTGGAGAGAAGTCGTCGGTGTTGGGCGGTCCACTAAGAAATTGGGTACGCTCTTGTCAAAAAATCACGCGGCAATGTTGTGCAATGTCGGCGCAAGGGATTCCCCAAAGGACGCGAACGAAGATGTTGACGGGAGTGGGGTGGGTGTGAATTCTGCGTGAGCTGGTATCGACGAAAATTGGCATGTGTTGAATGGCACCAAAAAACAAAGAAAATTTCCTGAGCGAAAGGCACCATGACGTAAAAACGAAAACAATGAACTGGTTGCATACCTTGAAAGGCAGATGGGTGTCCGTGTGATCTGACGTTAAGTACCACATTTCCCGCTAGGGGCGCCAACAGTGTAGGTTTCCTCATGAAGGAGCGCACGTGTCTGTGCCATTCGTGTTTCATGTGCTGTGCCAGCAGCAGGTTGTTAAACATTCAAGGTTGAATGGAAAGACGTGATGTTCTTGGACAGTAGTGTTGGGCAAACATTTGACCTAGCAGTGTTGCGTGTTAATTCTTAGTCACAGCCCATCGTGTTCTGTGAAGTGTACTAGCGTTAACGGCCATAAACACTTGTAGCCTGGTGTAAGGGATGGCTGCATACACTTCTCAAGAGCTGGCGGACATGCATCTGATTTATGGGGAGGCTGAAGGTAATAGCCGTGCTGCAAGGCGTCTGTATGGGGCACGTTTTCCAAATAGGGTGTTACCATCGCACACCTTATTGCAAACTGTAGACACTCGACACTAGCCCACGAACGAAACACCTCCCATGTGAATGTGTGGCGAGTCCTGGCAGAAGAGGGGATGCACCCGTACAAATTGAAGAAAGTGCAAGATCTTTACCTCGGGACTTTGGTCCAAGTGAGGACTTTTGCCAAGGGTTTGTTCATCAAATTGAAACTATCCCCAATTTTCAGAATACGGTATTATGGACTGATGAGGCTATCTTCACGAAAACTGGTGTGTTCAATAGTAAAAACAGTCATGTGTGGGAACATGAAAATCCACATGCACTGCTAGTGGCACATCATCAGCACAGATTTGTAGTGAATGTGTGGTGCGGGATACGGATGCCCATTTGATTGGACCGTAAATTCTCCCTGTTCGGCTATGTGGACCCACTTATCAAGCATTTCTCAGTGAAGTTTTGCCTGAACTACTAGACGACGTGCCCTTGGCACTGAGAAAAAGACTGTATTTTCAACATGATGATGCACCGCCACATTTCGATCGGAATGTGCGCCATTTCCTCAATACCGTATTCCAGTGCATTGGCAGGGGAGGGCCTGTGCCATGGCCACCTCGATCGCCTGATATTACGCCCCTGGATTTCTTCCTCTGGGGAGAGATGAAACGCCTCGTTTACGAAACACCTGTCGTGTCAGCCGAGGACCTCGTTGCCCGTATTAATGTAGCTGCAGCATCGATAGCTGAAACGCCGGGGTTGTTGGGTCGTACTAGACAATCCTTGATTCGCCGTTGTCGCCTCTGCTTGGAAGTACATGGTGGATACTTTGAAATCCGTCTGTGATGAGGTTCCCTTCACATCTCCATTAAGCATACACTGTGCCCTTCACGGTATGCAACCTATGACAGTTCATTTTTTTCGTTTTTACGTCATGGTGCCCTTCGCTCAGGAAATTTTCTTTGTTTTTTGGTGCCATTCAATACATGCCAATTTTCATCGATACCAGCTCACGCAGAACGCACACGCACCCCACTCCCGTCAACATCTTCGTTCGCGTCCTTTGGGGAATCCCTTGAGCCGACATTGCACAACATTGCCGCGTGATTTTTTGACAAGAGCGTACCCAATTTCTTAGTGGATCGCCCAACACCGACGACTTCTCTCCACCCGTTTTGCCATTATTCACTTCGGGAAATCATTTTCCCACGTTTTCAAACGTCAATAACTCGGCAACAAAGCCGTTTCCGGAATTTCGTTACATGAACTTTCCACCTTATTTTCACTCGTACAATCACCTCCCAAGCGTTGTAAACGAACTTACGAAACACCCTGTATAATGCGCGCGGACCGCAGAGAGAACTGTGTATATAATGCGCGCGGACCGCAGAGAGAACTGTGTATATAATGCGCGCGGACCGCATAGAGAACATTGGTTCTGCCGAATAGGTTTTGTTGAAGTTTGTGTTTTCTCTCGCGGGTTTTGCTACATTATCTTGGGAACTATTGGGGCTGCAATGATTATATTATACCATTTTGTAGCTCTCGTTCTGCTCTACAAAATAAGACCATTGGAATTTATGTAGCTGCTCAAGAAGAGTGGAAATAATTTATTTTTCTGTCCAATTTTTTTTAACAAAACATGAAAGAAAAGGAAGATAAAGGTGCTGAGGCATCAAGGAACGGGTAAAAAGGAGATGAATGTATTAATCTCACTAAAAGGTACAGAGGTGCCATAAAGTGTATTCATTTTACTTGATTTCATGTCCTAAAATACATATCTCAAACGATCGGTATGAAAACAGCTAAATTTTTGGGAAGATGCTGCACCTTAAAATCCGTTCCCCAGATATCATGCATGGAAATCTCGTTAATATTTATGGTAGGTATACAATGCTCTTTCAAGGGGATTGACTAATAAACCCCATTCCTGACGCAGCTCAATTTCCCACTTAACCCTCTCCTGACCCATAAACTACGTGTCTGACTGATTGCTGTTCTCCTTTGACTACTAATTTTGTGTTGCTTCCCAATAGGAGTCAAAGCAATTTGATGTCATTTTTACTGTAACACACTTTTTCCTAGTATGTGCTTCTCCAATGGCGGAGTCGTAGCGTCGTCTCCCTGAAATCAAGGAGTCCTGGGTTCGATAACCGGCAGGGGGGGACATGGTGGTTCGGATCCCACTTTAAACTGTAGGTCCAATCCCGATTAGCCTTACTGTGCATAAAGTGGACTTACAACACCAACGCAATCGATCTTTTCCTATACTGCAAAAGGTTTAACCTGGCACGGCTCCCGCCAAAACCTTCTCTGTCGTCTGCAGGATGTTGTTGCCACTGATTTCTGCGCAAGGGAGCAAACATGGCGACAGGCCGGGCTGCGAGCGGTTATTTGCGGGTGCAAGAACAGATGTCTCCACCACCAGAGTACAGCGCCTTGAATAACGTAGTGTGGAAAACGACCCAAGAAACTGGTTCCCCGAGACGATGACAAGTAGATGGCAGTGCAATCGACCCAGGTGCTAATTTTGTTATGAAAGTAATGCGGCTTAGTTAGTTTTTGGAATATATTGTGTAGATTTGTTTCTCTACAAAGGCGGTAAGTGAATTGATGGAAACAGTTATATTTGTGGAGTGATTTGCAGTCACGAAATGGCATTAATTTGGAAAGAAAATGTAAAATAACATTAATAAATAAATAGCACGCGTAACACAAGAAGAAACATCGCAATGTGATTCCGGATGTCAGGTCTTGGACTGTGTATTAGAGTTTATTTTTCTTTGTTATTAGAATATAAATAGTATCCTGAGAGATATTTCATACCGAGGCGACAAACCACAAATGTCGCTTGAAAGCGAGCAGTCGGAAATCAATGCAGCCTTTCGAAGCGTAGGGACAAAAGCTCTGACTGCACCGTTTCCTCAAGGAGATTTTACACCAAAGCGACACGCGACAAACGATACGAGGATTTCACACCAAAGCGACACGGGTCATTCGGTCCAAGGCAACTTTCATACCGAAGTGACACATGTTGCTTGGAAAGGAGCCAATCAAGAGCAACATTTCACATCGTAGCGGCATGACGGGAAGCACAGGCCAGCGTTTGGTTGGTGAAATCCTCAAGCGATAAGTGTCGCGTGCCGCTTGTCGCTTTGGTGCGCAATCTCACTAAAGCAAGACACTCATTGCATCGCGTATGCGCGAACAACAAACCACGGCAACATGTTGCAAGCTATTGAGGAAATGGCCCAGTTTGAGCGACGCACAAGCGACAAAGCGACACGTGTGGCTTATCGTGTCGCCTAGATCTGTTGTTGTAATGTGCGGTTTATCGTGTCGCCTATCTGTTGTTCGCAAGCAACGCTTGCTAATAGACTGAAGGCACCATGTCGCTTGTCACTTAGTTGGGAACTCCCCCTGTAGCGCGTCGCTTCGGTCTCAGCACCCTTCCTTTAAGGAGCTTTCCGACCGACAGAGGCGAAGATATAGTACAAGCAATGCAAGCACTTCTTGCATAATTCGAATATCATTTAATGTACTTAATGTTCTAACCGTATTTAGTTTCCATCGCACTCGATTTCGCGAAAAAATGCGGCCGCAAACTCCCCCAGCAGCTCTGTAGCAAGCACCAGCCTCAATGCTTGCAGCCGTTCTGCGGGAAAATAAGGCCTCCGAAGGAGTCACATGGCGAAGCGTGAAATTCTGGTGGAACCCGTCCACAAAGCTTCTACAAAAAGCTGTGCTTTCCGAGCTTGCGTGATTCCCGAAAATAGCCGAGTTCAACCGAAAGCAGAAGGATTCATCTATGGGTACGTTGCCAGCAAAAACTAGTAACGAATATTTGTCTTCATGAACACGTAAACAAGATCGCAAATATAATAATAATTGTTAGTCATAAAATAACTAAAAGAAGTTATTATCACTGTTCTAAATTCCATATATATCATATTATATTACAAATTATTTTAGATTTCGCGAAATGTAAAACGTGTAAAAAAAGTTGACATTGGGAGTTGGGGCAGTGGAATTTCTGCACCCCCGTGAAGAGTTTTCTCAGGGAGGGAGGGAAGATTGGACGGACCTTGGTCCTGCACCCTGCTTCCTGGTCGGTCCAGCTCAAATTACGCCAGAAGTGTTGACCGCTACCAGTGTTTGCAACTGCCAAATTATTTACGCAGTAATTCAAGTGAGCTCTTTCACAAATTTTACAATCAATAAATTGACTGCTTTTGAATAAAACTTGGGGTGAAAATAAAGCTATCTGAGAAAGAACTATCTACTGATATTTGTACATGGCATAGAAGTAAATCGTATACATTCTGCATATTATGAGCACAAGAATATGTTTTAATGATTGATTGATTGATTTGTTGTTTTAAGTCCACTTTATGCACAGTAAGGCTAATCGGGACTGGACCTACAGTTTAAAATGGGATCTGAAACACTTGTGCCTCCACCGGGTATCGAACCCGGAACCCCTTGATTACAAGGCGACGACACTACCACTGCGCCATCGGGGAGGCCCGAATATGTTTTATTTTAAGTTCCATTATTATGACGCAAGTGGTGTTCCCAGGGTCTTTTTACGGTCCCCATTTTGTCATCTTTTCCTTCCTTTGACGTTTTTTCTTAGATATACTGGGCCAAAAGGGGGTTATGTCTACTATCCACCCCCCCTTTGCCCCGGGCACGCCATTGAATGACACTTTATTACTTAAATATTAATGTACATACTCGTTCTGCTGAAATGATTCTGATTCCTCCGCGTAATGTTTATCTCCAAACTGATATATCTTTCCTTTGTGACGGATAAAATTAAGGAAATAGGTTGGTATCACTTTCTGTTGTTTCAGAGATTTTCAAAGTGATCTTGTGTGGATGCTCATTTGCAGTTGTGGAAAGCGCGTGGGATAGTGTGTGTGTTTGTTGCTTCGTGTTTTGTGCTGTGAATTTATCGGAATGAACGCGTATTTAGGAACGGTTGATGTGAAGTGCGGGTGTATTATTGAGCAATTGAAAATTGCTTCGTTTAGCTCGAGAGAGATAAGTGTTAAAATGAAAATCGTGGAAGGGGGTCGACCAACACCAAGAGTTTGAAATTTATTGTGGTGAGTACATCGTCTATGCATGTGTTTCTTTGCTTTGAAATGAATTTTTTATTGTTTGTGTTTAACTTTTTATTTAGTGTTTAAGTTACTCCAATGCGGTTTTTAGGGTGCCCAAAAATACTAAATTACATCATGCAGCGTAAAATAAACAAATGATTCCCATTTTTTTTATCTAAATCGGTTTGGTCACCGTTTGACCATATTAAATAATAATGAACAAATAAAGGTACTAATAAGTAAGTAAGAAATTCCGTCTCCCTTTAGTCGTATGCGGAAAGTTCGCATATGCAAAACGTTTAATATCATATGAATAACGTTACCTGGATTTTTTTTAAAACGTAAATGTGACGTTTGCGGATCATATGGTTTATTTTTAGTACAGTCACTTTATTACGATATTTTGACAAATCTAGCGACTGGGTAAATGAGGCTATAAACCTTGAATATTTCCCCTCGGCATGTCGTTGTACTACATGTTTTGTTGTACTGAAACATTGCTTGCCTCCTTCTTCGTAAGACTACGCTTCGCTACTGCCGACCGAAATAACAAGTAGCACGCGAATACGCCATATGAACGTGTCGTTTGCTGTTTGGACCCTCATGTGCAATGAATGCTGTTTTACAGTCTGGAAGTGTGTGTCACTAGTGTGACAGTGTGAACATCCAGTGTCGCTTGTCCCATTGGTTTGAAAGTTGCCTTACACTCATGTCGATGGCACTAAGAAAGTTTTGTGGGGTTCCCCTTGTCGTTCCATGCAATCATCATTATCATCATCGCCGCGATTAGTTTAAAGCGGAAGAAAGAGACAGTAAATATCAAAAATACAAATGCTTCAGTGTGTATATCTTTAAAAGAAACGATGATGATAATAATAATAATGAACCTAATTCATACAGAAAAATTTAGTTGCCAAGAACATTCCACGCGTATTTTTTCTCCCGTATTATTAACGAAAGTATGACGATAACAGGACGTGGTCGACTGTCTAGAATGTTCGTTAATATCTTCGCGACCACTGTACCAAATATCATAGCAATTATAACATTCATAGAAATGCTTCATGTAAAAGAATCTGACGTTGCAGCGAAAACCCCATTTACTTCCATTATAAGCAATCGAACACCAAGCACCGGGGTCAACACCAGCGCCTCTAGCGGATCATTTTCGAGTGGAACCAACCAGAGAGCGCAGAAGCATGCCGTTTTCCACACTACGTTATTCTAGGCGCTGTAACCAGAGCATTCACGTCCTTGACAACGTGGCAACAAAGGACACGCGAAGGCAGCGGCGACCCCTGGTAGGCAGAGGACAAAGCACGTGCCATCTCCAAGGCTTCTGCCAATGGTTGAATAAGATTCCTGGCATCGTAGCGTGCTGTGCTAACTCCTCCACCACAGAGCTTGGCAGCTTTCCTACGACTCTCGTATTGTGGAAACCTGTTAGTGTGGAGTTAGAGTTAGCCTCCAAATTCTGATGATGGAGGTAAATAAGAATGGTTTCTAATCAAACGATAGATGTGTATCTTGCAATGCAATTTAGAGGTATTACAGAAAGTTGCATATGTACGGTTTTACTGTTGCAAGTCAGAAGTACTGATGTAGTATTCTAGGAAATATTTTCAGGTTGGCTCTTTTAGGCGCTTATGGTGGTTCTCGCTCTATTCCCTTGGTCACCATTTTTCGTTATCTAGTTCTTAGTCTTTTCTGTTACTTTCTCCTTTTCCCTTCTCTTGTTTCTCTATCTTCTTTCGTTCTATCTTTTTCTTTCCCCCTTCTCTTTCATTTATCTCACTTACTTCTCTACTCGATTCCTTTCATTCTCTCCCTTTCTTCCTCTCTTTTATGTCTTTCCTTCCCCCTCTCTTTCTTACTCTCATTCTATATTTTTACTTCTCTCTCTCTCTTTCTTCGCCTCTTTCTGTCTCTTTCATTCTATTTCCCCCTTTCTATTTCTTTCCTTCTCTCCTTCTTCCAACTTTTATCTTTTTCGTACCTTCTCTTCGCTCTCTTTCATCCACTCTTTCTTTCCTTTTCCTTCGCTCTCTTTCTTCCTCTCTTTCTCTTCTGTTCTTTTCTCTTTTCTTACTTTCTTGCTCTGCTTATCTTCTTCTTCCTCCATCCTTTTCCTCTCTATCTTTCCATTTTCTGTCTGCTTCCTTCCTTTATTTCTAATCTTCCATTTCTCACTAATTACGTCTTTCCCTCTCCCTCTGTTACTTTCTTTCTATTACTTGATACCAATTTTGTTTCTCTGTTTTTATTCCTTTGTTTATGTATGATTCTTGCCTTATTAAAAATATTCTAAAATGTTCTCATATAGAGTATGTTTCGGCGGGCAGAACAGTGGGCTTGGGACCATTATTTGGTGGGCTAGACAAATTATGATATGTTTCGTTTGCTATTTCGTCATTCAGGTCTTCAATTAAAATAATCTCTTCGTTTAAATTTTCGATAGAGATGTTCCATACGAGACAAAAAAGCTCCAGGAAAATGTTCCGACATAGATCAGAAAATCGAACGAAGCATAGGAACTCAGTTTTACTTATTTGTGGTTCGTTAATTAAAAGTTTGTACAAACCTCTCAGTTTTAAAAATAAAAAAATGCCTCAAAAAATATCTGCATCTAGAGACAGAGAAAATGTTGATTTTTCGCTGTTTTTTTCTGTTTTCGTAATGACGTTGCTATGGTTTCCGCTTTCCTCTTGGCCAGTTGACAAATCGACGAGTTCGTGGGCGGCATATCACTCAGGGCCGATAACATTAACTCATCTTCCTTTACGAAATGATTACGATTATTAATTATTATCCATTCATTACCTGTTCTCCAGGCAGATTTTTTTTAGTGTAACCTCCAAGCTTTCAAGGAATTTTTAAAAATTGGGTGTCACGTTACAAAGTTTGTGATTACGGCAAATACTCTAAATTTAGAGATTTCGAGCTAAAACTTTCTTATCAGCAACGTACCATTGATTTATTGAATTATGTTATTTTACGTCGCTTTTTTGCCACTTTCGGTTAATAGCGACAATGAGGATGAGTGCAGGTAAGATAAAATTGATGAATATGCTATAGAATATTGACTCTTAACCTTTAATTTATCGCGTAACTTCTTTAAATATATTTTGTTTGCTGTGAGCACCCCTCACCCATGACCTTGATATTTGAAGTCATAAAGTCCATTATATATTCATTTAAAGTTGCCATCAATATAATTTATTACAATAGACCTACTCATACTTTTGTTGTAATACTATTATTATTACTACTACCACTACTATTAATAATAATTATTAATATAATAATAATAATTTTGGTCGGTACTGAGTGGTTATCACAGCGCGCTACAACGCTCGAGGATGTGGTTTTTTAGCCAATTGTTTCTCAGGTAGGGCATCTCTCCTCAAGTGACCCTGCAGGCAACCTCTAGTACATAATGTCCCAAATAATGTTTGCACTCTTTGAACTTTAATAACAGAGAAACTATTAAAGATGACTGGACTTTTTGCATTTGAAGCTGCAATGCCTATGTTGAGCATGTGTGAGAGCATATAGGCCTTCTTTTGTTTTTAGTCCCGTCACAGCCTGCCAAGCGGTAGTCATTAGTGTACACAAAATGGCAGAAGTGAGGAATTTTTCTTTCAAGAAACATAAGAAGAGTCAAATATCCATCCAGACCTCCTGATTTAACGCAGACAAATTACTACCTGTGAGGAACTGTGATGAATGCTGTGTACGCAAAGTCAGAGACACTGAGTGACGTGCAATTAAGACAACCTACGCTTCCCTTTCCGTATCTGCTGTTTAACGATCTGTTCAGATTGCACATAATGTATTACTGCCAATGGAGGTCATTTTGAACATGCATAACTTTAAGATATGTGACACCCAAAAAGTTCGTGCTTGCTGTTATTTGTCCCTGTTATTTACGTTCAAAGAGTGTTAACATTATTTTCGGATACTATTCATAAAAACGATAAAACTATCGTTAAATGTTTACTTCTAGCAAACACCTCTAACTTTCACGCCGTGAAGTACGTAGTTAAATCTGGAAATGCTCTCGAAATGAAGTGTTAGACTAGGTACAATTAGTAGGAGCACTAGACAACGGATAGTCCAATTAACATTGTATGCTCAGAATTAAAATTCTAAGGATTATGAAAACTTTCTTCATCAAACACACACCATGTTCATCTTCCGCGTGCGTCCTCAGTGGACGTTTCGTTAATTAGGATTCTGCAGCCATAGAGTAATTAAAGAGGCATTGTGCACGTCTTAAACTCCTAGAATTAATTTTGTAGGAAAGGGTAGTAAAGCATGCGTTGGCTACTCAAAGAAAATTTAAATTATGTTTACTCATTACGCATTACAAATTACATAAAAAAGGTCACCGAACCCTGGATAAAGAGGCCTGTGGAAATTTCGTCATTAGCCGCTCTTGGATCTCAATTGCGTAATAAGCATTCGTCATTAGAGGTTTCGTGAAACTCTGCGCTGTGGTTGGTTACCTTTCATGGCATCGAAACTTAGTAACCTGTGATAGGAGGATAGTGGTATGAATTTTGTAAATATGCTATTGTATAATTGAAGGGGTTAACGTTCTTCTGCGAAAGAGAGATCCATAATGTTCAGATTCATATTCAAATTGAAAAACTTTTCTTTGCTACTGTTCAGAGCGTCTAAATGTTTACCATACCAATTCCTACAACATTGTCAATAGTGCTATGGAGTTGATGACAAATCATCTTCTTTTGTGTGCTTTGAAGACAATGCTAAATCTGATAGTCCAATGGTTCTCAACTTTTTTCAGTCCGGGACTCACCTTGAAGGATATTACACTTCATGGGACCCATAACTATGGACGCCGGCAGAATTACTTGTAGGGGGTGTGCACCCAGTTTATAATCATATTTTTGCCAACACCGAGTACTTTAAGAAGCCCTCTTTTACGCTTGGTTAAGCAAATTACACATACTTCATTCTAGAAAAGTAAATATCTAAATAAGAGACTAATTTGCTCTAGTCTAACACATGCTCTAATTAAACACACGCTGAAATTGAAAGCAATTTTTCTTTTTACTCGCCGAATTAATGCGACGGTTGGGGCTGTCTTTTCCGCATAAGCTGGGGTATGTTGGGTTCAATCGTGGTTAACTTAAGTCTTAAATCTGAAAGTGTATTTCTGTACTTGCTTTTCACTTTAATCAGAGATGAAAATTCCTTCTCTCACAAATATGAGGTGGAGTACGACATGAGCAACTTTAATGCCGCGGTCGGAAATATCAAGCGACGAATACAATAGGATGAGGACCACTTATAGGTGTAGAAAAGAAGAGCTCATATGATTAAACAGCCCGATTTGCCTACACTTAAAATTATGGCAAGATGCTCTTATTCCCCAATTCTTCAAGTGTGATATGCTCTTAATCCCCAAGAATTTTGAATCCTAGTGTGGAAAAGAAGAGTTCATATGCCCCGATTTGCCCACACTTAAAATTATGTCAAGTACCCATATGATTTTATTGTTTATAGTGTGTTATTCTGTCAAAATCCCAAGAATCTTGAATTCTAGTGTAGAAATGAAGAATCCCCCTCAGACAGATTTGCCCATGTGTGTAAAAGCTACATTTGCCAGATTGTTGTCCATAAACTTGTCAAAAATATGCCCCTCTTGGTATTTTTTTTGGCTACACTTAAAACTAAGGCAAAATGCCACACACACACACACACACCTACACACCCACACACACACACACACACACACAAAGCACATTGTTGAAACCTACTGATATTTTTATTAAGTATAGAGTTTTGATTTGAACCCCAAGAAATTTTATATAAATACCAAAGCCAAAAATATTAACACACATACACACACACACACACACTAAATATACAAAACACACTGCTGAACCCAACTGATATTTTTTTATTAAGCATAGAATTTTGAATTGAAGCCCAGGAAATTTTATATAATAAACAACAACAAAAATGCCGAATCAAAAATATTGTAATCAATGCAATGAGAATATATCCAGCCCCAATTGGGTTAAGCACCAAAAGAATTGTAATCCAGATAAAAGCAGAATTCTCACAAAAATATGCCCAAAATGCCATAGAAATATAACATGAAATATTTCACTTATGCTTGTTCTGCACAGTCATCAACATTTCCAAACAAAATTGAATGGAAATATTTGTGTGATTGCCCTGTATAACTTAGATTGCAAGGCCATATTTTGTAATTTTCTAGACCAGGAGCTAGACCCTGTGCACCAGAAACAGGCTATAAAATGCCTCTCCACAAATTATGTGAGCATCATGGAGCACACAATACATTTTACAATTTTGAGAATCTCAATTTAAATTCAGGAACAAGAGATTTGGATTTGATGTATCTGGAAATATATCTTTTTTTCAAAAAATGTTTGCATCTTGAATTAACCTGCAAACAATATTACATGTTAGGCTGGGCTATCTCAACAGCAGAGGCATGCAGCTAAGTGGTTTCCCGCACTCACACTCTGTAAATACATTCCATGATTTTATTATCCTATTAAAGCACCCAATGCTGCAATTTTTAAATTTTTGCTGAAGAAGATACATGATTATCTCAGTCATGTTCAACATCTGAGAATTGTATGCATCAAAATATTGCAGGTGATGATTAAAATCTGCACCACTATACAACATTCCACTATCTGTTGTAACAAATTCTGCCTTTTGGAACCTGTCCAGATGCATCAGCAAAAATCTGAAATGTTTCCAGTTTGAGCTCTGATTGGGAAGGATCTCAAAATCATAGAATCTCCCCACACTTGCATGATTTGAAAACCATCCTCCATAATAGGAAAAATCAATATAATAATAATAAAAAAAACTGTCCCACAATTCTCCTTCAAGAATTATACTTGTGGCACTCAAAATCAGTGATGTATCTCAAGTTTAGATATTTGAAGCTTTGTGTGCTGTGCAGTGCCCAGTGGAACTCTGTTTCATTATTGATTGAAAATAAATCATACTCTGAGAGTGTTGAGAATCTAATTTTGAAATCAGGAAGAAGAGATTCAGATCTAATATATTTTGCAACATCTCTTCTGTCAAAAAATGACATGAGCATTGATCCTATTGTGCACCTACACAATTGTGGAGAACAATCATGTAGATATAAACAGAAATTGTACATGGCTCTGTGTACCTCCCGATCAGAATTTGAGGTTGAGATTTGAAGATTGCAAAAAATTGCAGTTTAAAGGTTCAAAATATCTCAAATCATGAAATTTTATCTTCAAACTCAGCAAATACAGAATAAACTCATTTGCATTTATGACCCCTGAGATATATTTTTCTCTTCTAACAAAATCCGCACCAGAAAACACCAAGCCTGTATCTGTGGTTACAAATTCAAGATCATAATAGGATTTCAAATAAGTATCATAATTTAAATGTTTCCAGTTCTCAGATATGTCAAATGGGATATGAAAACAATACATTGATTCAAAATATTTTGTTGTGAACCAGTAATTTTTTCTGTAACAATCATAAAAACCTACAAAGAGCCCAACAATTCTCCTGTGCAGCAGATATATGTATTGTTCCTTCCTGACCAACAATCCCAGATGCATGCATCCAAATTCACGGTCATAGTCAAGCACCCACCTGAATTCTGTCTCATTTCTAACAGCAAACACATCATATTCACATAAATTGGAAAATACAAGCTTGAACCTATCTACAAGTGATTCTGATTTTACATATTGTGACAAGTTTCTTCTGTCAAAAAACATAGTGCAATCAGTGCTGTCTGTCATCCCTCTAGGACAATGACACATTCAAAAATGCAATGCTGTAATTTTTTAAGGGCATGTTCAACACTATGCCTGAGGATATTGTTCCTTTGTTGCTGATAATCCCGATTTATTTCCAAATCACACTGCCCGGGATACATGTTTGCTGAACAATATTGCAAAATTGGAACTGTAGCAACTATGTATGTATTATTGGAAGCTTAGATAATTGTTCCCCACACCTGCATGTTTCATTCCAAGAGGTTTTGTCTAGGCACAGTGCAAGGCACTTACTGCTGAAATTTCTGAACTTTTGCCTCAGAAAATACAGAACAAGCTCATTCAGGCATTTGTGCTTTAAATACCCAACAAGATCCTGGTGGAAATCATCTGCACTGAACAAGTGCCCATCATCTGTGGTCACAAATTCAATATTCCTATTAAACAGATTGGGATTGGAAATTATTCTGTTCAAAAATTTAAAATGCACCCAATTTAAGCTCTGATCAGCCATGAGCTCTTAATCATAATCTTCATACCCATCACAACAATTGCTGTACCAACATTCATCAAACAATTTCAACCTGCAGAAATAATAATAGCTCCCAGTGTGGTGATGCACAAACAATCCACAAATTCTCTTAAACTTGTTGTACATAATTTTTTCAAACTTGCTGATGCTCTTCAGTGACAAGTATTGAAAATTCTTGTCACTATCAAGCACCCAGTGCATTTCAGTCTCATTCTGAACTTTAAACAGGTCATACTCGGACAGGTTCAGGAACCTAAGCCTAAAATCCCCAACAAGTGATTTAGATTTAATGTATTTTGAAATTGATCTCCTGTCAAAAAAAATTCTGCATTATGACAGGCATAATGGCAGTGTGAACAATTCCCTGCCGCATTGGCATGTATTTTGTATGTTGTGTGCTTCAAGTGACACATGCTCACAGTTTTTAAATTTTTGCCTAAACTTAAACATGAGAATTTCATTGAAGTTTGTATGTTTTAAAAATTTGCTCATGCCTGGCTTAAAATCTTCAGGTAGGTATAAATTGCCATCATCTGTAGTGACATATTCAAGAGGATTCAGGTCCACATAAACTCTGTTTGAGATTTTATAATGGACCCAGTTTAGACTCTGCGGCATAATTATGTCCATTCTGTGCACAAAACAATTCTTATTGCAATTGTTGTACCAGTAATCATC